>NC_022031.1:34806947-34830370 GCF_000317375.1 Microtus ochrogaster
TAGACCAGGCTGGTCTCGAACTCACAGAGATCTGCCTGCCTCTGCCTCCCGAGTGCTGGGATTAAAGGCGTGTGCCACCATAGCCCGGCCAACAAACTGTTAAATAACAAAAGCTGATAAATCATTAAATGCATCAAAGATATGAGATTTTAAGCCATAAAATTTAAACAACTGTAGCAGGAGTATGACAAGAAGATCGAATCATTAATTACATGTCTACCCACACAACAAAGGCCTGAATAGATTTAATGTTAAATTATACCCAACTTTCCAGTACTATCTAATACTGACACTATTCAAATAGTTCCATAAAATAAGACAGGGAAAATCTTATTTTATTTATTCTATAAATGCAGTATAATTTTGAGTCCAAAACCATAAAAACACAATAAGAACACAGCAGATCAACCTCCTTAATGTTCACAAGTACAGGATTCTTAACATAGTACTGATAAGTCAAAGTAGGGGTCATGTTAGAGAAAGAACATGCAAAATTGGTTCAACATATGCAAATCAATAAATGTGGCACACCATAGAAATAGACTAAAACATAAAAATAACATGACTGCCTTATTAGATTCAAAAAGGGCCTTTGTCAATGTTCAACACATCTTTTGATAAAATCAATGAGGAAAGTTGTAGATGGAACATACTTCCACATAAGAAGGTCATATGTAAAAATCCTACAGCAAACATTATGATTGAGAGCTTTTTCTTGTAAATCTGGCAGAAGACAAGAATATTTACTCTCTATACTCCTTCAAGATAGTGATTGAGGTCTTAACTAGAGCAAAGAATCATAACAGGGACAAAATTAGAAAAAAAAGTAAAACTATTCCCATTTGCAGACAGTATGATTCTGTCATTAAATGTCTCAATCAATTCTGCCAAAAATCTTCTGGATCAGATAAATACTAATATGGTAGTAAATAGAACCAATACTAAATCAGTAGCATAAACAACTATCTTGGTAATTAAAGCTTAAGGAAAAATAACCCATTCATCAATGACTCATTAAAAAAATCTAAAAATAAACCTAAGCAAGGAGGTAAAAGACCATATAATGAAAACTATATGATACCATAAGTATGAAATCCAAGAAAGCACTTGAGAATGAAAAGATTTCCCATGGTTTTTGTTCTTTTTTTCTGTTTTTTTGAGGAGGTGTATTTTAAATAGCTTTCCAGATAAGACACATTTCTCTTTAAAAAAATCTGCTTGGCTGTCAAAATTAATATTATGAAATTGACAACACTATATATACTAATCTTTGGATCCAAACAAGCACACCAGGGCGGGGCACGTATGACTGAAAGATAAAAATCACATACCTCTGGATACCTAATATTTGACAAAAATAAAAAAAAAATTATGCACTGAAAAACAACTAGTGTTTTTAATGAGTGGTGCGGGGAAAATTGAATATCCATGTACAGAAAATTAGAATTAGATTAATATCTATCCCTAAACAAAATTTGGTTCAAACTGCATCAAATATCTAAATTTAAGCCAGAGGCATCCCATTGCAATTGCCTAAAGAAGATAAGAAACAGCTCAGACCCTAAGTATTCCCAACAGCATTAGAAACAGACACAATAATTTATAAATAGAATGACATGAAAATAGAAGGATTATATGACTCTGAAATACAACTTTCTGATCCTAAACCCAAAGCACAATATGTCCTATTACAGAGACATTTGAACAATTTGTGTTTATTGCCCCTTTTGTAAGGATGTTTTCACATTCTAGAATTCTAATAACAGATGAAATAAGAAATTAAAGATGGTACATTAATACATAGAAATTGTGTTTATCTATAGATAAAAATTAAATTATTAAATATATAGATGGGTGGAATTGTATTATACATTTAAGTCAAATAGTCCAGTCTGAAAGACAAATATTCTATATTTTCTGTCATATGCATATCCTGGGTTTTGACTGTTAAATGTTAGATGGAAAAATGTGGGTAAAAATCAGAATAAAAGAAAAGGATAGAGAGATTTGAAATAAAGGCAATCAGAGTAAAGAGAAAAGAAGAAAACAGAATAAAAATGGTGAGAATCTGGGTAAAACTGAGTGGTTGAAATTAAGGAGATGAGATTATCAATCAAAAATGAAATATGTCTAAAATTACATACGGTCTAATCACTTTGTAAGATTAATAATAATGATGATAATGATAAACATAATAATAAAATGAACAAAGAAGTAACAAAAGAAACCTTGAAAACATTGCTTAAAACTTCTTTGTAAAATACATGTTAAATGATGAGTTAGATAAACATTCTGCTGTGATTGTCTCCAATACTGGTGGAAAATTGTGCATGTCTCTTGATAAGTAAAATGTTCTCTTAAAATATATAATCACAAAGCAGTAACTATTGTTGCAACTTTGGGAAGCAGCTCTTCATGACAGGTGATACCTCTCCCATGGTTTCCTTTAGACGGATGAGGTGAATGCATCTGAAGTCTCCTCTGACTGTATGTTCAATATGACTCCCTCACACAGTGAGGAAGATTTCATAGTTCCAAGGAGTTCACCTGGTGCTGTTGACAGGACCAACCCGTATGTAACTCTGCTTACCTTCTTGCTTCAGAGAAAGTAGACTATTTGCATAACAGGAAGGGTATTCGAAGCTGTTTCCTAAAGAAAACTACATGGATTTTTGTACCAGAAAGGTACAAAATCCCAACTAATTTCATTGTGCAAAAATTTCCAAAGTATGGTCAGTCCCAAAGATATACCTATTTTATAGTCCACGTTTTCTTGGACAGCTGCCAAAAACAACTGGATCCTATTTTAAAACTATCCACCATTCCTTGTAGTAATTTCTGTTGCTTGTATGGTGAAAACTTGATACTTAAGTAGGAAACTCTTACATACCCTCTGAAGCTGATATATTCTGCATATTTAATCTCTAATTAAAAATCGCTGCACTATAAAATTACAAAATATGGCTCTCATTTTTATAATAATTGACAAGTTTTTTGAGTTTAGTAACACTTAATATTTAATCAAAGTTCTGGCCCACTTAAAAATTGCCTGTTTTGCTGGGCGGTGGTGCCGCACGCCTTTAATCCCAGCACTCAGGAGGCAGAGGCAGGAGGATTTCTGTGAGTTCGAGGCCAGCCTGGTCTACAAGAGCTAGTTCCAGGACAGGAACCAAAAAGCTACAGAGAAACCCAGTCTCGAAAATCAAAAAAAAAAAAAATTGCCTGTTTTGACAGCTAGGTAAATTGCTCTCCATGTTTATTATTTATTAAAAAAGAAAGAAAGCCTACATCAAGATAATATTATTAATTTCTGCAAAGTTAAAGTTGGATAATGAATGAGAAAATGTTTAATATTGTATTTTGCAAATACAAATAAAATATTGAGATTCTAATGACTTATATTAAAATAAGCACATAAATTTGAAAGATAATCTTTATAAAAATTATGACTCAATTCATGTAAGTAATTTGACCTACCTGCTATATTTTTTCAAGATTTTCTATAGATGTGGACCTTGATATATTTTCCTATGAATATTAAGACATCTAGATTAATAATAAATCAGGGATCAGTATAATTATTAAAAAGTAATACTTGCTATTCATCAGACAATAACTATTGAACTGACAATAGTCACCAAGGAAATTGAATGCTATTTGTTTTGTGTCTATCTATATGTATATATACACATATATATGCACTATATTGTTTAAATATATAATCCATATGCATACCACAGGAAGTGACATATGTAATCAATTATTTTCTAAGATGATTAAAATAGAGAGAAAGTAATTTGATTAAAAATTTCCGTAGTCTAAAACACAATCTCAGCCAACAAGATGCCAAAACAATATTCAAAAATACATTCAAGATTTGAAAGAAGTTATAACTTTTCCCATATGACATGACCTTGCATAGAGGATAGGTGTACAGAAAAAAAACATGAAAAAAATCATTTTTGTCATCTTAACTAGTCAATGGAGTTGAAGAAATAATTTCTGTTTGTATGCTGTATGGGTTACTTTCATAATGATTTTTAAGGTAATTTTATCAAGTGAAACCTTGAATCTTCAAGTTTCCCCTTATGGTTTGTAGAAGGAACTATTCATTTTCTGTGGTTTCCCGGGTCTGGGATTTATGATTTGTGATTGAGCTGATAGTTCCAAAATTAAATTTTAGACTCAGAATTTCCAATTATTTTATTCTACATAGATTTTAAGGTTCCCATTTATTATAAGAGTGTTTCCCTTAACGGTCATGACCATCGGGTTTTTAAATACTTGTGGGTGTAACATCTGGCTTATGCACATCTTATCTTTAATATGTTTTGCCTGAGAATGGATTGTGGTCTCCTGTTTATTTTCAGTACCTTAATTACTGTTTGTGGTCCTTGAATAATGAGATTAATGCTCATAGAAAATATGTTTCTTAAGGCCTTCCTATGAGTATCAGATTTTTATAGGCTAAAGCTTTTACACCCCAAAAGCAAACTAGATAGCTTGTTTTTTTGTGAGGGGGAGTGGTTCATGTTTTTGATCCCTTTGTGTAGCTCATTCAATGTCGATTCAAAAATAATCGACATTATTCAAAAAATAATGTTCCTTCCAGGTCACTGAGGAGGAATCCCAAAGTCTTCAGGATGTCATTCTCTGCCTTTCACCCTCCTGGATTTCGCTTTTCATTTCCAATTACATCAATTATACAGGACTCTTTTTCCTGACTACTAAAACTCTGGCTTTTCCTGCAGAGTTTTATAATTCCCTGTTGCCTGCTTGTCTTTGGTCTTGGACTAAACTCAAAATCATATATGAGAAACATGCATTGCCTGTCCCATTTCCACTCAGAGTTAACTTTTTAGGTTTCTATCTATGATTTTCTTCTTTTGTTCTTTCAAATAGTTCCTCTTTTCCCAGCTTTGTAACTTTATTCCCCAGGAGGACTGTTTCGATTGGAGCTACTCTGTGGAACCAGAAGGAAATTTGTTGATAATACTTGAAATGTAGATATACATTTATTATTTCCCACTAATATCTATAATTAAAATAAAAGCTTATTTCTAATCATATTTAATATATTTTTCTCATTATTCAATCCTCTCACACTCTATTGATAAATTTCAAGAGATTATTTTAACAAAGATAAAATTAATGTTAAAGTTCTCTTTATAAATATTTTTCAGTTATATTAAACAATAACATTTATAATTTTATTTTAAATGATTTATGATCAGTTTCATGTTATTTTACCTTTGTATGTATGGGATTTGAATACCAATGTGATATCTTTTCACTTTGTTCTCCTTATAAGAAATTATATTCAAAATAAAATTAAAAATATCAAAGAATAGACCTGATAATAATAAATCCAAGTAAAGAAAAAAGTCCTAATGTTTGAAGCAACTGCTTATTGAGAAGCGCAGAAGTGAGTCTACTAACACGAGACTCCTAAAATATTTAACAGGAAAAATTCAAATTAACCTATTTCCTATGAGATTATTTCTTTGCCTTTTATGGTAAAAAAGATACTTGCTATAGGAAAGTTTTGTGTTTCCTCTCTGCTTGCAAATCAACAGAACAGAAGGTTTTAATTCGAAACTTAAATATTGAAGACTACAGCTATGCAGCTTCTCTTCCAAACTAATAAAGTCTTTGCATAAACTGAGCATACTCTGGTAAGTCAATATGACAGATAAATTGAATTCATGCCCAAACTAATAAATTGCTCACATTTACCCGGCATGCATGTACTGTTCCATTTCTCTTGATACATAATCACTATAAATATAGGCTATTTAAAATACAAAGCATAAGTTATCTAGAAAACCATTATTTATTTATACCAGTATCATTTATATGAAAAATATTCTCTGCAGTTGGAACATACAAATCTGTTTTACATACAGGAAAGTCAGTTATAAACACTATTTGTTTTGCTTTTAATGTTGAATCTTATATTTCCTGTACTCCCTAATTTAAATCAAGTTTCAGTTTCAAAAATTATTTTGTGACATATATTATTAAGTTATTTACTTCTCTGGTGATGTAAAATGAAATACTCAAACATTACATAAAGTCAAGGAAGCAACAGTGTAATGTAAAAAACAACCATAAACAAAGTTTTTCTGTTTATTTATTGGTATGACCTCTGTAAAGATATATGTATAGCCATATGTTAATTTTACAAAGAATATGTTGCACATATTTAAGTGTGTGTATAGTTTTAATTTACTTAGATTTAAAGATTAACTGGAGAAAACTGTGGTTACTCTTCATAAGCAACTGTGATTCCTAATTAACTTTGTCATTCCAAATTTCCAAGATTATATATTATCAATATTTGGTTCTCACTCTTGATTCACAGCTAAGACAACACTCAATATTACCATGAAAACATTTGTAAGGAATTGCATATATTGTAAAAAACAGTTAAAACTGGGAAATAACAAAATTAACCATTTAGCTTTTATACTATGATAATTTTATTTTATGAGATATTCCTTCTAAAATAAGAATATAGAAGAATAAATAAAAAGGACTTGCAGATTTTTTGGGCTATCTAATAGTAGCATCATGGAAGTAAGACAAAGAACTTGCCCTTTATCTTCTATTAGGTTTATGAAGTAACTAGATTTCATGACATTCTGTCTTATATGGCAAGCTCTCTCTTTCATACCTAAAAGAATCTGTGTTTATTGTAGTAAACCAAATTCATAATACATAAGTCATTACCCCTCTCATCAAATTAAAAAAATAATCTGTTTATATCATGCCTGATCTTGAAGCAGAGCATGTGAACAGCAGCAGGGCATTTAGGCTATGTAGGTCTTCAAATGCTTGCCTGATGCTCCATTTCTAGCTATCCCATAAAGTGTCAGAAGTTTACACAGCAGCTCTATCAGCAGTAAACCAACTGTATATGTAAATGAGCCTATGAGAGACATTTTGCATTTGGATGACAACAATATAAATATAGATTATACAGTTTGGTGTTACAATATCAATGTCAATACGACTAGAATCCTACATTTTAATAACAAAACATATAGGGCAAAAATTAGATTGTGAAAGATGAATAGTTTAACCTTCAGAGCTTATAAGTTGAATAAAATTTCAATACTCAAACAGAAACAGAGACAGACAAGCTTAGGCAGTGAAGGTAACAATAAGAAGCAATAACCCGTGAAGATGTAATTGAAAACAGGGACCTTGTTGGAACCTCAGTTTGGTGCTGACTTGGCAGTTTGGCCCTATGGTTCTGGCATTAGAGTTAAGTTTAGAAGAAATTGGTTATGTAATTTGCCTCCATGCCTAAAGAAAACAGTCAAGGCCAGGCATGTGTCATGGGAGGCTCTGAATGGAGGTGTGGTAGAGAGGCCATTGTATGAAGCTGTGAAGTTAAAACCTGGATTGCATTAGAGAAGCCAAGATGTTAAAGATTCCACAGTTGTGGGATCTGTTAACAGTCAGTAGAACCAGTCCAAGAAAAAGAAGTGTGTTGCAGTCAACAAAGCTGAACAGAGAGGAGATCTAAACAGCATTTGGACATCAGACGTGAAGATGCAGAGTTGGGAGTCTGCCCTGCTGGTTTACAGTCTTGCTTTGGTCCAGTATGCTCCCCTCCGTACATTTAGAAATGGCCATGTATATCCTGTTCTATTATATGTTAGGAGGATGTGATATACATTTTGATTTTGATTTTATAGGGTATTACAGTAAAGGCATTAAATGAATCTCAGAAAAGACTTTGAACTTTGGACATTAAAACAAGTTTGAGACTATTATAGACTATGCAAACTTTTGAAATTAGATTAAGTACATTTTACAATATGATATTGTTGCAAGATTATGGGGGAAAGAGAGTGGAATGTGATAGTTTGAATGTAATTAGCTTTTATAATCTCATAGGGAGTGGCACTAATAGGAGGTGTGGCTTTGCTGAAGTGGGTATGGCCTTGTTAGAAGAAGAATGTCCTTTGAGGGTCAGGTTTGAAGTTTCCTCTATGCTCAGGTTACTACTGAGCGTGTCACTTGACTTCCTGTTGCCTGCAAGTTGTAGAACTGTCAGCTCTAGCATCGCATCAGCCTGCACACTGCAATGTTCCTCAGCATAACAATGTACTAAACCTCTGAAATTATAAGCAATCCACTCCAATTAAATATTTCATGTATTAGGTACCATCGTCATGGTATCTCTCCATAACAATAAAAACATTAACTGAGACAGTAGATGGAAATTTTCCTGCCTTGACTGCCCACTCCCCATCCCGGCAGAAGCTTTGAAATTGCTACACAGAGAGGTAATATTATTTATAAATGCTTGGGCAAGAGTTCAGGCTTGTTGCCAGCCAACTTTGACATTTAAATTAACCTGTATTTCTATTTATGCTTTGCCACGTGGCTCATGCCTTGTTACCTCATTTTCTACACTTGCTAGGTAACTGGCTGGCATTTGCTATGACTTAGCCTTCTTTTTTCCAGAGTCTTCTGTTTCTAGCTGTCCCACCCATGCTTCCTGTATGGCTATAGTCCTATCAGCTATTTATTAACCAGTGAGAGTAGTACATATTATGATATACAGAAGGATTATTCAACAACATTAGAGAGAAGTTTAAGTAGATTTATTTTATAGCAGGTAGGAATTATATGTTATTCCTATTTATACTCTATCTAGGAATTATATGTTATTAATAAAATCTGATACCAATATGGGGTTTTGTTGACCAATGGGGTTCAACCACAAATAATGTTGGATCATGGTGTTCATTATCCTCTATGACTTAAACAGAAAACCATATTTCTGAAGATACCAGATATTTATGTCATAAAAGTTCAATAACTCAAGCTGGTACTCATGTGGAAGCTTCATGCCAACTCCTAACACTTATTTCACTTGAAGATGATATGTACTCTATGTAAGATAAAATTAATTACACAGTTTTACACACTATGGACCCTTTTAGGTACAAGAATGTCCAACCTAGCTAGACATGCTCAATAATGGCACAAATGTTATGGGAGTGAAAATGACAGTTTTAGAAATTACATCTAAGTCTTGTTCTGTGAGATGGGAGTCATATTTAACATTATCAATAAGGCCAAGAACCTGAAGCTACGTAGGTCATGAGACCTACAGAAAACTTACTACTATTACTCTGATAAATGAACATAACCGTAAGAAAACTCCTAATGACCTATTGCTATGCCCAAAGATCATTATGTATCTCAATACTCACCAGAGATTCTTCTTCTCTCATTAGATAGTGATTAACACAGAAATTTATACAGGGTCAGTGTGCAGAGACAAAATACTTTGAACTGCACAGTCTTAGACAAGATATCTGTATAACGTTGCTGCTCTCAGAGTGCAGTGATCTATGCAGTAAGAAGATGAAAAGATTGTAAAAGGAAGGGATTGTGGAGAACTTCACAGAATTATTTTAAAACACAATAGTACAGACACCCAAATGAAGTCTCACAAATTGTGACTATCCACATAAAGACTATATAAATTCAGTCCAGATAAAATGCACACATGGAGGAAGAGAAATGGGCAAAAAGTCCCACCTTTACCTAAGGAACCATTGGTAATAAATAGTTGCTGGGAAAGGAAAAGTCATGTTTTCTTAATGGAGTGACACTGGATGTATCAACAAGCCATCAGGCCTCAAGCCCAAATGTAGATAAACATAAATTAGAATACACGTTTTTGCTTAGGTTTTAAGAGTGAGATGGAACATAAAGTTGGGTGTGTAAGTAAGTAGAGGATCTGGACAGATGCTGACAGAGGTTTCTGTCCCCCCTGGTCCCACAGTCATACAGCTCCAAAGAAACACACAGAGGTCTACATTAAATATAAACTGGTTGGCCTAGTATCTCAGGCTTCTTATTAACTCTCTTCCTTCCTTCGTTCCCTCCTTCCTTCCTTCCTTCCTTCCTTCCTTCCTTCCTTCCTTCCTTCCTTCCTTCTTTCATTCCCTCCTTCTTCCCTTACTTCTTTTCTTCCCTCCTTTCTTTCTTCCTTTGGCATCACTAAAAATAGCTTTATTTTCTAACAGGTGATTTTTCTACACCCTCAGTATTTTTCTTTCAGACAACACAAGTTTTGAAACTGGACCACTTGGCCCTTTTTCTTCTTGACTTAATACAGTTCCAAGTACTTGTATGTCTTCAAGACCAGCATCCAATTGCAGGTTCAGTTGAGCTCAAAACACTCAGCCTGAGCTCAACATTCTTAGTGATTTGGGCCTTCTTTGTAAAATTTGGCTTTGTGTGTCCACCATAGCTGCTCTATTTCTGATTGTAGTGCTGCTTTCCTTGGGCATACAAAGAATCTTAAGCCCTTCTTATGCTGGTTCACTTTCTGAGATTAATGCTTGCCATATTTCTTACAGAAATCCTTTAGATTTTAGCTACACTGATTATCTTTGTTGTACATGTGTCTACATGATGAAAATGAGAAAGTTGTTCTATGATTTTTCTACAAACATTTTGGCATAAGCCTGTCCACACATAAATGCCCATTTAAGCACATAAAATAAAAATACTACTTTTTTAAGTTTAAAGAATGCACTTACAATTTTTCATGTAATAATAGAAAACATTGCATTTTTCAGCTATTGAAAATTGTTTATACAATTATTTGTGACAGATGAACTTGACAATTGATATATGTGAGTTTTGAAACTAATCCAAAAAAGAACTCAGGTATGCAAACCGCTAATTAGAATTTTGATTTTCTCAGATCAAAGAATGACAGAAAATGGGAAATTATGGACAGTAAATGGAATCTGTCTCTGGGTTTTTATCAATCATGTTAAGCAGAATCATTTATATTTCAGGAACAGAAAAAACAGATTTGACATTTTAAAATAATTTATCATAGCATACATAGGAGAAGGGATTTTCAAACATGTCACAGCATAAGTCAGAGCTTCCTGATGGAGAATGCGTCAAAAGCTTCAACAAGTGAATCAATATAAGGTCTCAGTGTTCTGGGTGGTAGTGCCATTCAATATTAATGACAGGATTTCTGACCAAGATCTATTTTGGATTAGCTTTCTTACTAAGCTCTCTGACCTAATATGTATTGGCTTCTTGACCTCTGTCATAGACATCTGGTTTTGCATTCAGGAATACATCAATCATTCTCAAATTCCTGAAAATACAACTCTCCATGCTGTGTATTTAACCTGATACATTATTTCTCACATTTACATACAACAGAAGATGCTAATAATTACCATACACACTTTAAAGTGAAGAAAAAAAAAAACCAAAGAAGCAAACATAAAGAAATTCCTATCCCAAGATTAAAACTAAAGAGTAAGTAATGATGATTAATAAGACCTTGTAAGTTGTCCCAAAAAGAGGCAAATTGTTGCACAGAACATAAAATTAGCATCCAGAGAGAAACAGGTGAATATGTGACAGTTTCACTGAATTTAATATCAAACAAATCTGGAAAAAGGAGGAAATGATCACATTAAAAGTGAAATTCTCTGGTCATGAAACTTTATGTTGTTTTTATATTTTTATGAATAAGGATATTTTCTAAGGAAAAAGTATCAAGTACCTTCATAAGAGAAGCATATAAATAAATGTCTTAAACAAATATGCAAATGTGAATAAGGAGAAAAGAATGTACAATTGTCACCACTAAAATTAGAATCACCAACCAACCAGCTACAGATGTGACCAGCACAGGAAAACGCCATACCAACAACATACTTGGAAAGCAGTAAACTAAAATGAATTTTATGTAGAATTGTAAATAAAGTATACATGTGTATCAGATGATGAATTTTATTTAAAAAAAAAACGGGAAAAGACACATAGAATCACTGTGAACATATTTTTTTACTGGAAAAAGAAAAAAAAAGTTTCCGCCTCCTCCCAGCCTCCCATTTCCCTCCCCCTCCTCCCACCCTTCTTCCCCTCCCCCGACTCCTCTCCCCCTCCCTCTCCAGTCCAAAGAGCAGTCAGGGTTCCCTGCCCTGTGGAAAGTCCAAGGTCCTCCCCCCTCCGTCCATATCTTGGAAGGTGAACATCCAAAGTGGCTAGGCTCCCACAAAGCCAGAACATGAAGTAGGATCAAAACCCCGTGCCATTGTCCTTGGCTTCTCATCATCCCTCATTGTTCGCCATGTTCAGAGAGTCCGGTTTTATCCCATGCTTTTTCAGTCACAGTCCAGCTGGCCTTGGCGAGCTCCCAGTAGATCAGCCCCACTGTCTCAGTGGGTGGGTGCACCCCTCGTGGTCCTGACTTTCTTGCTCATGTTCTCCCTCCTTCTGCTGCTCATTGGGACCTTGGAAGCTCAGTCCAGTGCTCCAGTGTGGGTCTCTGTCTCTATAGCGATCAGGGAAATGCAAATCAAAACAACTTTGAGATATCATCTTACACCTGTCAGAATGGCTAAAATCAAAAACTCCAATGATAGCCTTTGCTGGAGAGGCTGTGAATGAAGGGGTACACTCATCCATTGCTGGTGGGAATGCAATCTTGTGCAACCACTATGGAAATCAGTGTTTCGGGTTCTCAGGAAATTCAGGATCAACCTACCCCTGGACCCAGCAATACCACTCTTGGGAATATACCCAAGAGATGCCCTATCATATGACAAGAGCATTTGTTCAACTATGTTCATAGCAGTATTATTTGTAATAGCCAGAACCTGGAAACAACCTAGATGCCCTTCAATGGAAGAATGGATGAAGAAAGTGTGGAATATATACACATTAGAGTACTACGCTGTGGTAAAAAACAATGACTTCTCGAATTTTGCATGCAGATGGATGGAAATAGAAAACACTGTAAACATATTTATATTGATGGCATCCATTTTCTTTTAAAATGCGTATATAATATTTTGTGATTATTTTTTGAGACAGAATCTTATTCTCTAATCCTAGTTGATATTAAATTTGGGTAGTCTTCCTTCCTCAGAAACTCAAGTGCTGAGACTAAAATCATCAACATCATTTTCTCCTTTACTACTTCAGTAATCGTTTTAGGGTTATTATTCCTGCAGCGAAACACCAGGACCAAAGCAACTTGAAAAGAAAAGAATTCATTTGGCTTAGAGTTCCATATCATTATTTATTTTGAAGAAATTCAGGACTGGAACACACACACAGCAGAAAGATAAAGGCAGGAGCAGATGCAGAGGCCATGAAGGAGTGCTGCTTACTGGCTTTCTCACCATGACTTAGTCAGTCTGCTTTGCTATAGAACCCAGGTACAACAGCTCAGGGATAGCACCACCCACAATTGGCTGGGCCTTTCCACATAAATCAGTGAGTAAGAAATTGCCCTATAGAAAAGGAGGCACTTTCTCAGTTGAGGTTTCCTCCCTTCAGACGACTCTAGCTTGTGTCAAGTTGATATATAACTAGCCAGCATGGTAATTAATTCTGAAATGAAGTAATTCAGTTGATACATGATTTTCCTTATTAATATAACTTATTTTAAATATCAGCATAAATTCTTATGGAATATAAGAGCAGAGATGTTACTGACTTTTTTTTTCTTTCAGAACAATAATTAATGCAAAATATTTCTCTCGTCTCCTTATATAGTTTGTATTTATGGACAAACAGAAAACTGTGGTTGGCCTTTCTTATTAACAAAAATGTCATTTCAAGTTTTAAGAATTTAATCCTTTAAGACACAAGTGGAATGAGATGTTTAACTAAAGCTGGCCTTGACCATCACCTGCCTGGGCCACTTCCCTGGAATTAAGATAGCAGTTATGGGGTACTACTTTTGACTTAATTTTTCATTGTTATGAAATAAACTTCTCTGAGAATGGGGTTGTAAAGCAGTAGTTTAGAAGGCTTATAGCTATTTTAAAGACTCAAGTTCAGTACCCAGAAGCTACATTACAGCACTCAATCTTTATGAAACTCAAACTGTAGAGTTATCCAATATCCTCTTCTGCCCTCCAGGGACAAATTCATACATATATTTATCGTCACGGGGGAATCAAGATTGGAGCAAGAACCTTACTAGCTAGATTGTTTTGCAGGCTTGAAATGCCCTGAATTTTCTGAATTCTAGATCCTGATATATCTGCCTCATGATAATATGATAGCAGTAAAACATAATCCTTATGAAAACACTTTAACTTTTGAAAAAACTGTATGTGTTTGTGTGTGTGTGTATGTATGTGTGTGTGTGTGTGTGTGAGAGAGAGAGAGAGAGAGAGAGAGAGAGAGAGAGAGAGAGAGAGAGAGAGAGAAAGAGAGTTAGTTCATGACAATGTCACTGAATGCCATTTGGGGTCAAGGAAACTTTCCAGAATGAGTCCACCATACTTCTCTGGGTTCTGAGGACAGCACTCATGTAAACCTAGCTTGTTAGACCAGTGCAGGAATTTCTTTTATTCAATGAGCAGTCTTGCTAGATCATACATCAGTTTAGCAGATGGGACAATAAATTACTTGTGTACTCTTGTCATTGTGAAGTATTTACAATGATGTTAGTTGATATC
Organism: Microtus ochrogaster; assembly: GCF_000317375.1. Lineage (NCBI taxonomy): Eukaryota > Metazoa > Chordata > Mammalia > Rodentia > Cricetidae > Microtus > Microtus ochrogaster. The sequence goes on from NC_022031.1 coordinate 34,821,440, forward strand.
TTCGTCATAACAACACCATCTATATTGTCCTAGCTGATTCTGTTCACCATTTACATTGTGTCAAGTAGACTTCTATGCTTTCTTTATCTCAGCATTTACTGCAAGCTATTCAAAGCCTCCTGTATAAATATAATTAAAAATCTGAGGCAAAGGGATTAATTGTTCAAAATTGCACAGCCTGATGCATAAACTTTGCATTTCAGAAAGCCATATTGATGACTAAGTGCATATGAGATGTTTTGATATTGTGGGTTTTCTTAAAGTGTCTCAAATGACTCATCAATTTTTCTCTTCTTCCAGTGAAAAAAATAAAATTACTTAAGATTATTCATATGTGAAATAAACATAATTATAATATAATGTGATATAACTTATTATTATATAATGTAATATGTAACATGCAAAATATGTTATTTTATCTTTTGAATCTATTAGTAAGTATAGCTTTACAATCTAGATAAAATAAAGCTTGGCAATAGATATTTTGCCATTAGATGGAGAGCATAGTGAGCTTTGTGATCCTACATATCTTAATGCATCTGGTCCTTCTGCATACTCTTCTTCTTCTTCTTCTTCTTCTTCTTCTTCTTCTTCTTCTTCTTCTTCTTCTTCTTCTTCTTCTTCTCCTTCTCCTTCTCCTTCTCCTTCTCCTTCTCCTTCTCCTTCTCCTTCTCCTTCTCCTTCTCCTTCTTCTTCTTCTTCTTCTTCTTCTTCTTCTTTTTCTTCTACTCACAGAGTGGTGTAGGAAAGGAATCATGATAAGCACTAGGATACTGCAGTCAAGAAATACCATAAGTTCAGAGGTGAACACATATTGTTTTTATTTGGTGAATTAGCTGTGATTTTTATGATTTTCAAACAATTAGAATGTGTGAAAGTGCTACTAAATTACAGTTATTTATAGATTTTTATGCCTCCACACATTATGCAAGATAACTGCACAGACATAGAGACTATGCATCTGGGAATCCATCTGCTTGATGAACAGATTCCATCAGCCTTGTAAACAAAGCTGATGCATCAATCTTTAGAATTGCTCCTGGCTTAAAAGCCCTCTGCATCTCTGTAGCGAAGACTGTAATTGTATTCTCTGCCTTAAATCCTGTTTCCTTATCCTTGAAAAAGAAATGCCTTACAGGAAGAGTTGCCTCTGTCAAAGTATGTAACTTTGTATGGTAGCTAGGTCTATTACACAATTAAGATTTTAAATTTATTTACAAAATAAGTCTTGTTGGATTACTTTGTAGAGTTTATTTTTTGTCTGTTTATATGTGTTTTCCCTGTGTATATGTCAATATACCCTTTGACTAAAGTGTCCTAAGAGTCTAAATGAGGTTATCATATCTTCTGGCACTGGGTTACAGATAGCTGTGAGCCACCATGTGCCAGGGTCCTCTAGCATGCTGAGACACTATAGATTCTACAAAAATGACATCTTCTCTTTATATGTCTGCATCAGTGTTAATTAAAATTGAAATCTCCCTCCTTGACTAATCAAAAGCTCAGATCTTTTAGTGTAACTGATAGGAGATGGAAAAAGGAAATAAAGGAATTCTATCCTACTGAAGTCCTTTCATGTGATCAGTACAACATAACTAATAATTAGTTGTGTGTCTCTCTGTGTGTTTGTGAATGAGAGACAGATAGCAAGAGAGGGAGAGGGGGAAGGGAGAGAGGAGAGGTGGGAGAATTCTATTTCTATTGGAATTCATATAAAGGTTCTTTTGAATTCTTTTTCCCTGTCAATGACAGAAAGTTATTTAATAATTTGATATTTCTTTCAAACACAATGAATCTCTCTTTCTCCCTCCCTCTCTCTCTTTCCCCTTCCACCTTTGCTCACTTTCGCTGCCACCATGCATATCTGTTATTAAGTTTTAGGCCTATAGCTTCCAGCAGTATTGGGTCATTTGTCCAACACCACTATAACAACATTCTCCAACACAATTTCAGTAAAAGGAAACAGAAAAACTAAAAAAGAAGAAAGTCAGAGATCACTGAATCTTGGTTTGCACCCTGAGTTTGCCAGGTATATGCTGGTATGTTAACTGTCATGCCTTAGCTCTGTGTACCTACTTTCTCGAATCTTTTTCCTGTGGTGTCCTTGTGCTTTTCTTTTCATCCCTTTAGCTTTTATTCCCTGTCTTAGTCACTGTTCTAGTGTTGTGAAGAGACCCAAAAGAAAGTATTTAATTGTGGGCCTGCTTGAAGTTTCAAAGGTCAGTCCATGACATTGTGTATCAGGCAAATATAGTGCTGGGGGAGTATCTGAGATATGTACATTGTGATTCATAAAAAAAAAAAATGGGAAGAGACCCCAAGCTTGTAATGAGCATCTGAAATGTTAAAACCAACCCCAGTGACATACTTCCTCCAACCAAGCCACAACTCTCAATTCTTCTCATCTTTTTAAATAATTCTACTCCCTGGTGATTAAGCATTCAAATATGTTAGCTTATGGGGGTGAGGCATTCTTTATCAAACTAACACATTCCTAATATATGTTTTATAATGTCAATAAAGTTAGCCTTCCATAGCTGTCAGTTCTACATCTGAGGTTTCAACCAAATGTGAATCAAAGTATTTGGAAAAATTAATTGCTTCTGCACTGGATATTCATAGATTATTTTTCTTGTCACTGTAGTCCATAAAAGTTTTCATTGGAGCAAACATCTCTGTATAATTGCATTGTATTAGGTATCCTAAGTTATCTAAGCTTGATTTAAAGAAACCATGAGTCTCTATTGCCATCCTATATAAACAGTGAACATCTATATATTTTTATATCCATAAAGATACTAGAACTATCTCCCATAGATACTGAGGAATCATTATACATGCCTAAGCACATGAGATTTTAGGTGAACAAAACAAACTTATTATATATGGAATTTGACACATAGTGGTGTTGCTGTAACTCCTCTTATGTTTGTGTGCTTATACAGTCATAGGTTTTTCTTTTGAAATGCTATAGTGATACATTTCTAACACTTTATTATGTAGTTCAAATGGCAAAAAAGAATATGCTCTGAAGCATATTAAATTTTAATTTAAACAATCATAATCTTAAATATAAATATATTCATTTGATTAATAAACATATTTAAAGTATAGTTAAAAATAATGTGAATAAAAACTCATAGTATTAAGCTAATTGTGCTTATAAAAATCCTTTGAGATATGCCATAAAACATATATAAATAATTTTGTTTCTTCTTTGAATAAAGTAGGATACATCATTCTTTCTCTGAGTTTGCCTATCTCTAGCACAACTATTATAACTAAAATTTTAAAACATCACAGAAGAAAGGGGAGATTGGAAGAGCCTGAGAGACTAGGATATGACTGTGTTTCTGTATGCATATATGTATATTTTTATATATTTATATAAGTGTATATCTATAAAATTAATTAATAATAAAAGATCGTGAACTTGAGAGGCTATAGTGATGGAGTAGATAGGAAGAGTTGAAGTGGGGAGTATATGAGTAGATATTATATAAATATAATATTCAAGTATGAATTACTCAAAAAATGGCAAAGTAAATGTCAAAAACTTCAACATCTTAACAAGATAATCAAGCAAAAGGATAGTTCAAGTGTATAAAACTTCTAAGAATTCATGCAAATATAAATAAATCGATATCTTAGACATGAAATAGAAGGGAGGACCTCTGCTACTGCTTTTATTCTAAGACTATGAGAATGGATAAACCAGATGTGTGTTATGGAGGAATGTACAGAGTGGTTTTCATAACATTGTAGTGCCAAGTGTGGCTGAGTGAGAATGCCCATGTTCTAAAAAGGAACAAAAATGAATAAAAAAATGAATGGTGCCAAACCATCACTAACTTCCTATAGACCTTTCAACTTATTAAAGATAAGATGTTATATCAAAATTTAAAGGGAAGAGTTTCACAGGTTTTGGGGTAATAGGAAGGGTTTATCTTTCCCTAGCAGAGAAATTACTGTATAACATAGACACTCATATGTATATACTTTAGAGGTTGTATAGAAAAGGAGAAAGGACTGCTTTTAATAACAAATAACCTAGCCACTTACAGCAAATTATGATGAGACCTATGAAATATACTTCAGATTTAATAATAAATATTAAAAGCAGTCATAATTTAGTAACGGGATATAAAAAAGAATTAAGCAAAGTAGTCCAATATAAAAACAATTCAAAATTCATTAGCATTTTTAGAGGTCAGTAACAAATAACTTGGGAAATATATTTTGAAATTGCCAATAACTAGTAAATTATCAAAGTGTTCATATTATCTTGCTATAGTTAAAATGTATGTTAAAATATGAGGAAGCTAAAATAACTTTCTCAACTCTACACTGTAGTTTTTCTAAATGAATTACTAACAAGATTTTGTCAGTTTTGGGAGTATTTTGTTAATTCTGTAGTATTTTATCAATGTTGATGAACTAGTAAATGATTAGGCATAGAGCAAAGGATAACAAGTCACAACCCACAACTGCAGAGAATCTGAGTAACAAGGTGAACCCTAAGAGAAACATACATGGATCCCACTGGGAAGGTGAAACAGACAAGGTTTCCTGAGAAAATTAGGAGTGTGGGCTTGGGTGGGAGAAGGGAGAGTGGAAGGGGTAGAGGAAAGAGAAGAGGAGGGAGAAGGGGAGAAGGGATGAGAAGAGGAGAACTTGAGGGAACAGGATGAGGGAAGGTCAGAGAGGAAAAAAAGGAAGGAGATAACTTGTTTGAGAGAGCCATTATGGGGCTACCAAGAAACCTGGGACTAGAGAAATTACCAGAAATCCACAAGAATGACCCAAGCTACGACCCTAAGCAATAGTGGAGAGGGTGTCTGAATTGGCCTTGTCCTATAGTCAGATTGATGACTATCTTAAACGTCATCATAGAACCTTTCTCCAGCAACTGATGGAAGCAGAACACTGAGCTGAGCTCCCAACGTCCAGTCGATGAGAAGGAGGGGCAAAACTATGAGCAAAGGCATTAAGATCATGATGGAGATACCCACTTAAACATCTTATCTGAACTAATGTGAACTCATTAACTCTGGCCTGACAACAAGAGAATAAGCATAGGACCAAACTAGGCCTCAGAATTTGGTGACTATTGTACAGCTGGGGCAGACTGTGGGGCCACTGGCAGTGAGATCAGGATTTATCCCTACTGCTTGTACTGTTTTTTTCAAGCTTTTCTCTTTGGAGGTATACCTTCCTCAGTGTAAATATAGTGGGGAGGGACTTGGTCTTGTCTCAGAGCAAAATGCTAGACTTTGTTGGCTTCCCATGGGAACCTTATTTAAATAAGTTTAGAAACTTACAAATTTAGAAAAATATAATGTGACTTACTGGGTTTAGAGTGACTGTTAATAAAATGTATAGTTTTAAATTTTATGCACTATGAAATAAATCATTTTTTAAAATTATGATCGTGTTACTTGTATGCATGTTTTGAAGGGTGAGCATGTGTTATTGGATAACAAATTGTGTGTCATTTGGGAGAAGACAAATTCTCATTCCTTACTTGCTTCTAGTTTAAAGCCTCTTAAATTTTTCCATGTCCACATCAGCATGACTATTTTTTCAGTCTTTGTTTAGCTCATGTTTGAGCAGTCACAGAAGTAACTTAATACACAGAGTGAGTAGACCCTATGTACAGACTTAGGAACATGTATGTGTGTACTAATAATGGTTAAAGAGCACATGAGTACAAAAGAGAACAAAAAGAATGTGTATATTAGAGACCATAGGGTGAAGTAAAGTGAAGGGAAAATCATGCAATTATAATCTCATAAAATAAAAGAAATGATTAAAATATGGGCAATATGTGATTTGTGGCATACAAAATAACTTTAATGGAAGAGCAAGGGTCTGTACACTGTAACCAATGTCACTATGGTAGGTAATTTCATGTGCAGATTGACTAGGACACTTTATTCACATCTTTAGTCAATTATCTGGATTTTCCAGAGGAAGTCCATCTTTCTAGATAGAGTTAACAGTTAATAAACTGGATATTGAGTGAGCACCTTATTACCCATCATGTGAGAATTTCTCAACCAAGCAATTTCCTTAAGTCAAAGGCTAATTTGGGAATTTTACCATCATTTGCTTTCACAGGAGCCCCTAAGAAGAACGTCGCCCCCATGTCAGCTTGAAGCAATCTTAGAGAACGACGTCCCCTCTCCCAACAGAGTTTGCCCTCAGGGTTAGGGACATCTTTAATGATTGGTTTGGGGTTGAGGGGATGGGGAGATGTTTTATGAATTTAGGACTATGCTAAAAAAAAAGGGGGGGGGGAGAGGATTAACTGGTGTGATGGGATGATTGGTATTTGTGAGTTACTGTTTTTAGAAAATTGTATTGGTACTATTTTCTGTATATTGATATATTGAATATTGAATGTGAGTATTCCTACCTCTAATTTTGTAAAAGAGTATGTTTATATTGTATTGATACATCTACCATATTACAATGTACATTTCTACCTCTGATACTATTTATGTGATATCATTGTTTACATTTGATATGTAATGACATTGTTTACAGATGAAGATCATTGCCTTCATATATTGCATAGTTGTTTATTCTCTTAATCTTCAAGTTAGATAGATATTGAGAATTATATGTTTGTCATGTTTATTTTTAGGTTAATCATGTCTTTTAGTTACCTAGAGATTATATTTAATATAGATAATATAATCTTCAGCCTCTTTAAAGAGCTGTAGAAAAATGGCCTTTAATCTAATCTAGAATTCTGTGCCTATGAGACACAATTACTCCTGGCAACGCCACTCTACTCCCGAGAGAACATTGAGCACCAAAGACACTCCACTGGGAGCTTGTCTTTTTGGCAGAACTGGCCTTTGGGTTAAGAAAAGCCCATACCTCAACTACTGACAAAGATATGAAACAGGATTGTCTTATCTTGCCAAGACAGGGTAGGATAATTCTAAGAAAGTTTCTTGCATTTGATAATGGCATGTCAGTTATGTTAGGCCTTAGCCAAAGTTGGTTGACTCAACATTGCGAACGAGAATTTGGGTGATTGCCCAGGTAGTCAGTTGTCTCTGTCATTTTTGACACATTTTGGATATTTCTCATTTGTTAAGTAACATTTATTCCCTTCTCAGATCTTTGACGGAGTTGAAGATTATATAATTGTAATTACTCTCTACATTATTTAGACTTCTTGTGATAGAGTGTCTGACAAAACTTTTGTTCTCCATATTATTTGTTATATTTATTATTTGTTATTATTGTTTATAGTTGTAGTTAGTTTAGTTCTGTCTTATTTAGACAAAAGGGGGAGATGTAGAGAGACCCCGCCTTTTGGGGCGGGACAGCCTCGGGCGAATGTTTTTACTAATGAATTGGAACGCGAGACTGGAGCGCTTCCTGTTTCCGGTTTACGGTGGATCGCTGAACTCCGGGTGTGTGAGTGTGCTTTTATATTAAAATTGTCTTCTTGTACCCACTGTCCTGGATTAATTAAATTCGCCTTCACTTTTACATTCTGAATTACCATTTTCAAAAGCTAAAAATTCAATCAATATTCATCTAAGTTTGGGATCTGATGTCATTATATTTATATCTGAAGTCAATATTTGTAAAAAAAAAATCAGTAAAGGCTTCTTTTGGGCCTTGTATAATTTTAGTAAATTACTCAGTCCTTTTTCCTGATTCTTCAGTTTTGTTCCAAGCATGCAAAGTTGCTGTATGGCACAGGGCCAGGTGTAATCTGTCTTTTCTGTTGGAACTAAATCTTTCCAGTCTTGCAGAATAATTCTGTTCTTAGTGACCCATTAATTCAACATCTACTTCACAAAAGGTGAATGCATACTTTCTGAAACTATAGCTTCCATAAATTATTTCAAATATAACATTTTTATAACATCCTAGTTAACTTCTGAATAGCCTTGGGAGATACTTATCATTTGCTGGTCATTCGTGAATCATAACTGAATAAATTAAGGTTGATTCTCTAATATCCTTGGGCTGCTTCTTTTTTGTTTCATAATGGAATGATGTGGTAACTTCAGCTTTTAACTCCGCTGTCTCTGTCTCTGTGTGAATATTTTTCATATTTTCATTAGTCTGTCTTTCAAAGGATTTTATTTTATTAATCATTTTTCATATTTAGCACTGATATCAAACAACTATTCTTAGGGATAAAACAGGAATTACCAAAAGAAAAATTATAATCGACAGTATATCAATACCAGATAAGTTGATTATCCGCTCATTTAATTGTTCAATTTTGAAACCATCCACTGTGAACAGATACCTTACTGTATACAGAGACCTTACTTTGTGCATTGTGGTATTTTCCACTTTAACATGGGAAAACACGTTTTTTAAAAAACTAATTGCTCCCTTTAAGAAATTATTGTTGTTTCACCAGTTCTGCCGACAATGACAGTGAAATGTGAGGATGGATACCACTGAGTAACACAGTTAACAGTGAACATAGGCAGAGCACAGCCTGACTGATGGCAACTGCAACTTCTTGCATGAAGCTGTGAGCTAAGAGTGTGTGAAGGTTGTAGCAACAATAGAGGCCAAGCGATTGTCCAAGACAGTTAACCTAGTGTGGCAGCAGCCTACAGAGGAGGGGCCCAGTGGAATCCCACATCACACAGGGAGAAGAAGTCATCTGAAAAGCTTACACAGGGGAATGTGTGGATTAAACACATGTGACAGGAGCTGCCCGAAGGCAAATTTGGCTGGTTATAGGTAGTTAGCTCTGACGTTGGAGCTGAGGCACCAGTGGAGTTTGGGGCCTGCGAAGCTTGAATAGAAGGTAGAGGTTGAGTACATCCCATGTTCCTCTTCTTGGGTCTGGCTTACCTCACTCAGGGTAGTGTTTTCTATTTCCATCCATTTGTACGCAAACTTCAAGAAGTTCTTGTTTTTTACTGCTGAGTAGTA
>NC_022031.1:34832017-34855501 GCF_000317375.1 Microtus ochrogaster
AATAAATAAATAAATAAATAAATAAAACAAAAAAAAAAAAGAAGGTAGAGGTTGTCACAGGAAAATCCCAGCCTTTCTGAAAAAGAACTTCCCTGTGACTCAATGCAAAGTTTATTGTCAGAATGTGATCAAAATTATCACACATTTATTTTTTTCTTCTATCTACTCGCATATTCATCTATCTAATCTATATTGTATTTATTCTGTTTCTATGGATAATATATATTATACTATTAGGCTTACATATACATCCGTCTCTTTATTAAATCTAGAGAATACGGTGTATTTTTGAATGCATTGTGTAAATAAATGCTGTTCTTCATTCCCTGAAGCCACCTAATTCATTTGCTTTGAAATCCAAGATGATGTACTTCTCAGGAAGTAAAACAGGAGGGTTAGCTTAAATATTTCCTCTATCTACGAACATTCATATAACTTTTACACTCTGATTACAGATAATGGATATAATATCAAGGAAATACATTTTAAAATTCATCTACTGAGAATGCAGTTTACTAATTCCCATGAAAAAAGAGTACTACAGCAAATTTTAAAATTTTCCCCTTTTTTCTTTCTTTCTAAAACAAGATAAAAACTCAGAAAATTGCAACTCTCAAGTAAATGACTTTCATGATTAAGATTAAGTACTTAACAGTTTATTGTACTTGCTAAGCACCTTATTAATCCATGTGTAATGATGTCAGAATTCTTGGTGTAGGTCAATAGCCAAAGCTTGTAATTATTTACTTTAATAATTCTGATTCACAAAGGTCCAGAAGAAAGAACATCTGCCCATATCTTGTTGGTATTTTTCTGATCTTGAAAGTCGCTAGAACAATGGTTCTCACCCTTCCTAATGCTGAGAACCTTTAATGCAGCTCATGATTTTTGATGACCTAAAGCCATAAAATTATTTTTGTTAGTACTTCATAACTGCAATTTTGCTACTATTATGAATTAAAATGCAAATATCTAAAACCAAAGGGTTTTAGGTGGCCCCTGTGAAAGGGTCATTTGACACCCAAAGATGATATGACTCACAGGTTGAAAAGCTGCTCTAGAGAAAAGTTTCTAAAATTGAGAAGTATATTATGGGTATTAGAAAACAGTGGGTGATAGATCTGAAGTGTTGAAAGATGTTTGTTAAGATTCCTATATCTAGCAAATTTCTTCACAAAATAGAGGGAAATATTAAGACAAAACCAGTTAAAAATTTTCTGAAAGAATTCCTTATTTTCTGAATTGCTGTGGAACTTAAACATAGTTCTTTGGTTTGAAATTAAATAAAAATCACACACACTCAATTATGTAAACTCATTTAGAATTAAATTGTAGCATTAAAGTAACTACATACATACATATCAAAACAAATATGAATGAGTTTTACTTTGGATTTCAGTTTTCTATTCTGTTTTAAAAGACTAGTACAGAAACAATAATTAGGAAACAATTGTGGAATGATTGTAATATATAAACAAATAATTTGTACACTAATATTACAAAATAGAAGGAACAGATGATAGGCTCATATGTTTTCATATAATTTCTACAATGTGGATGTTATTTCTTATCTCCATAGCAAGTGCTATGGAAATGACACCAAAATGTAATAAATACAGTAGTTAAGATGGAGTATTTGAAAATACCCCTTAAACATAAAATAAAACACTGACATAATAAAAGATATAAAATATTACACGTATGTGAACTAGTTGCACAATAAATATGAACCCTCTATGTCCACTCAAAGGGCAGAGAATGAATAGTACTATGCCTGAAATACAATAGATTTAGAGGATATGAAAACTATAAATAAAATCAACAAACATCTAAACTCTGTTAGTAGAAAACAAATGAACAAAGGATTTGGAGCCTACAATAGTGATTGACCAATGCTAGATTGTTTAAAGAGGAAAACAATGAATACATACACAGGATAGTCAGTCCTTCATGGTATGTTCTCTAGAAGCAGAGTTGACTCATATATGTCCAAATTGGAAAGTGTCATGTGCTCAACAAGAAAATATGAAAGGGATAGCTGCTATGTGGAAATTTTATTTTTACTTTTTCTATTAAGTCACTTTATTCTTATTCTCTTTTATATTTAAAATTAATATCATCCAAGTTTCATTCAGTTGGAGAAGATATCAGAAAATGGAAAGATCTCCCATGCTCATGGTTCAAAATGATTAACATAGTAAAAATTTCAGTCTTGTCAAAATGAATCAACATATCCAAGGCAATCCCCATCAAAATTCCAAGACAATTTTGCACAGAGCTCAAAAGAACAATATTCAACATTTCAAACAGAAAAAACAAGCATCCAGAATAGCTAAAACAATCCTGTATAATACAGGTTCTTGCAGAATATCACCATCTCTGACTTCAAGCTCTATTGTACACCTATAGTAATTACAACAGAATGGTATTGGTATAAAAACAGACAAGTGTATCAAAGAAATAGAATCAATGACATAGATGTAAATCCATAAACTTATGAACACCTGATTTTTGACAAGGAAGCCAAAATTTTACATTGGAAAAGGAAGCATTTTCAACAAATACCTCTGGCATGACTGGATGTTGGTATGTAGAAGAGTGAAAATAGAGCCATATCGATTACTCTGTAAAAAAAAAAAAAAACATCAAAAAACCCTCCAAGTGTATTAAAGACATCAATATAAATCTAGTCACACTGAACCTGATAGAAGAGAAAGTGGGAAGTAGTCTTGAACACATAAACATGGGAGATAACTTCCTGAATATAATACCAATAGCACAGACACTGAGATCTACAATTAAATGGGACCTCCGTAAACTAAAACGTGTGTATAAGACAAAGGACACTGTTAATAAGACAAAATGACAGCTTACAGATTGGAAAATATCTTCACTAATCCAACATCTGATAGAAGGATAACCTCCAAAGTATATAAAGAACTAAAAAAAAAAATAAACATCAAAATAGTAAATAATCCAATTAAAATTGGGGTACAGATTTAAACAAAGAATTCTCAACAGAAGATTCTCAAATAGCTGAGATACACTTAATAAAGTCATCAGAAAAAGGCAAATCAAAACAAATCTGAAATTCCATTTTACAACTCTCTGAATAGCTACAATCAAAAACACTAACAACAGCTTATGTTGGACAGGATGTAGAAGAAGGGGAGTTCTCTTTCCTCCACTGAAAGCTCACTACCTCGCCTCTGGATCTTAAGTTAGGGAGCCTATATGGGACTCAACTAGGCCCTCTGCATGTGGGTGACAGTCGAGTAGCTTTTTATTTTTTTGGAGGGATTCCTAGCAGTTGGATCAGGTCCTATTCCGGGCCTTCGAGTTGGCTTTTGGGAATCTATTCTCCATGCTGGATTGCTTTGCCCAGTCTTGATGCAGGAGATGAGCTTGGTACTACCTCAACTTGTGTGCCATGCTTTGTAGACTCCCATGTAGGCCTGCCCCTTTCTGAAAGGAGATAGAGGAGTGAATGAATGGTAGATGGGAATTGGGGGTAAGGGAGAAGAGGGAGGGGAAACTATGGTTGGTATGTCAAACAAATAAAAAAATTAATTAAAAGAAAAACAAAAACATAAAATAAAATTAATTTCATATACATTTTGTTATCATGCACTCCTGGCTTTTTGAAACACTCCTCCATTTTGACTGAGCTCTGACAATTCAGGTAACTATAGTGATTTGGTTTTCAGAACTAAGCTTCTCTAATTTCTGCCTTATACCCTATCATCTCCAAAAATTTCGTTAACAGCTTCCTTCCATTCTGTACCTGACCACTCCCTGGATATCCCCAGCCAAATCCAACCTGGGCCTAAGTGAAGGAGCTGTCAGTTTTCTTTCCACCCAACTGGCACATCCCTTTAATTGCGCAAAGATCTAATCTGACTGGAGGTTCCTGATTCTTGAAAAAGAGACCTCTCTAGGTGTTATACTCACCCAACAGAAGCCTACAGTGCCTCTCATAACCTTATTAGTGCTTTCTTTTAACTGGCTTAACATTCTTTTATAAAGTGAAGGAAATTAAAACAGTATTTTTGTTGCAAACCTGTTTTCTTCTTTTTTTTATCCTCCTCCTTCTTCCCATTCTCCTCCTTCTTTTCTTCTTTTCCCTCCTCTTCCTCCTCTTCTTCCCTTCTTATCCTTCACTTCATTCCTCCCCCTTCCTCTTTACCTCTATTATCTTACTTGTCTATTGATAAAAGAGAAAAACAGATTAGTGATTTGTAAGACATAAGGTTTGTTAACTTTTAAATTTCTAGAGCCATGCTTAAATTTTCTATTTATACTGTTTTCCAAGGTTTATACATTTAACACCCTTATTGGTATCTATTGTTGGATATCACACAGATACACATAGTATTATATATCAGCCCTATTTATTCAATGACTAAAGGTCATTATTTTTCTAATTTCACTTTGTTTAACATGTAAACTTCGACTAAATTTTGTCAGTGGCTACAGAAATTATTTGCACAGTGGAGTGAACAGACCATAATGGAGGTTGGGGTCTTGGGCTAGATTTCACTTCCCACCCAAAAGCTTCTCTATTGTCTTCTAGGCATGTAATGATAAGGTCCATAAATTAAAGTGTAAAAATAGATGAGTTATATATTATACTTGTGGTGATTTTGTAGGGAGAGTCAGAGAAGTAATGGATAAGGTTTTCTCCCTTCTTCCTTCTGGACCATATCTCTATATTGGTATATTGTCAGACTCTTGGAAATCTTCTGGGATAGAATTATTGATATTGCTTGACCCAAGTAATGGCCAACTAAATTATGCACCAGAATATTATTTTTAATTTCTAATCTCCTTCTTCATTGAATTTTTTCATCACAGCTTAAGTGTGTGTATATATGTGTGTATACATATAAATGTGTATACATAATTCTTACATTAAAAATTATACATAAAATTTTGTTTCATATTATATTTGTGAGTATCTTGTACTACAATAGCTATCTAATAAACTAATAAAATAAAAATTACTCTCAAATTATTCTGAGTTCTTGAGACTCTCAAATCTGCTTTTCCCAAGTGTAGTAAATGAAACTCCTTTTATCAAGTGCTTAACACATAAATTTTGAGATAACATCAGTATACTCTGTTAGCACTGATTGTTGTATGCTTCTTTAAAATTCACTTCGAAAAAGAATTGGCTTTATTCATCTCTTGGTTTGCCATGTACAATTTACTGAGGATGCTCATTGAGACTTTTCTAGTATCATAACTCACCTACAAGATCAATGGTACCTGAATCTGTTTCCAAGATAGCAGAGTATACACTTTAAGTAAAGGAAAAGAACATACATCTCTACTTCAGATAAGCTTTCAAATACCTATGTGTTTTCTGAGAATTAGCCTTTCACCGTACAATACCTTACTATAGACACTGCTTTTTGCAGTCCCTTCATTTCTCTTGACTCCTGTACCTGGTAAACACTCATCTTTCCAAATTTCAAATGTTTACCATCATTTCTTTAGATGAGTACGTGTTTTAGTTACTGTTTGTTCTATTGCTGCTGAGAGACACCATGACTAAATCAACTCTAATAAAAGGAAGGATTTAATTGGGGGGCCTTACTTAAATTTTTAGAGGATTAGTCCATTACTAACCCTCTAAAGACAGTGATCATGGCAGCAGGCAGGCATGATCCTGGAACAGTAGTTAAGTTCCCTATATCCTGATCCATAGGCAGGAAGGAAAAAGAGAGAGATGAGACTGGACTTAGCATGTGTTTGGAAACTTTAAAGCCCATTCTCTAGAAGAGTCCCATGTTTTAATCTTTGCCAGATAGCTCCACTTCCTAGGGACCAAGTATTAAACCTTGTGAGCCTATAAGAACCATTCAATTCAAACTATCATAATGAATGAGGAACCATTATCAACTTTAGGTCATTGCTATATTAATGTTACTATCCCCTTCCTTTTTCTTTCCTTTTCATTCTTTCCATGAACTAGTAACTTTCTATATGGTTGGTTCTTAACGATTCTTCAATTCTTTTTATTTTAAAACATTTTGCTTTCTTTCTTTCTCTTACCATCACTTTTGTTAGGTACTCTTCAATTTTCTATTGTCCTCTTATATAACCTTGGGATTTCTCAGACATTGTTTGATATCAGGATTTGGAGTTATCTGTTGCCATGGAGACTGTTTCAGCTACTTGCCCACAGGAGGGAGCCCTCTACCTGTTAAAAGGTAGGCTATAACAGCACAGGTATTGTAATGGGGGCAGACCATAAAGATGGAACCAGCAAATAAAGAGATATGAGATCATTTGTTTTCTCATGATTTTCTGAGTATGGCACTTGGTATGTTCTTAATACTTGACTAAGAATCACAACTAATAATCACTCTTCAGTAGAGTAAGAATTGTGGTCTGAAGATCATTGACCCATTTTTCTTCTCACTTTGCTTTACAGCTTTTTTTTTTTTTTTGATTGGGAACTATTAATAAAATATTGTAACAAGAGTCTGGAAAACCCAAACATCAGAGAAAGTAGAGCGGTTATTATGGGAGAGAACAAGTGTTTCTGAAAGCAGTTACTATGAAAAGAGGGTAGTTGATGGTGTTTGCTGTGTACCTTTAAGATTTTGTTAAATTTTATCTGCTTTAGCTGTCAAAACTTTGAAACGAAACAAAGGAGACCGAAAGGTAATCTCTTTACATTCTTTATTTCCTTCCGGGTCATATATCTAGCTAAAGGCAGTTTTATATAGGGTCAAAAGTTGCTCCTAATTCATGATACCTGGAAGTATTTTTTTTTTTTTTTGGTTTTTCGAAAATGGGTTTCCCTGGTAAGTTTTGGAGCCTGTCCTGGAACTAGCTCTTGTAGACCAGGCTGGTCTCGAACTCACAGAGATCCGCCCACCTCTGCCTCCCGAGTGCTGGGATTAAAGGCGTGCACCACCACCGCCCGGCATAAGTATTCTTTTCTTTTCAGATGGCAAGCCCTGTCAGCCTCACAGAGAAGAATGTGCACCCTGCAGCCTTGACATTTCTCAAGACAGACTGGATTCTACTGCCTCCCTGGACAGCAGTTCTGCCCTCCACTCTGCTGAATGTGGTTGTGCAGACAGTCTGTGTTTTGACTGCTTAGTTCTTCCCTGGCACCTTCAGACACTTGCTCTTTACAGTTTTCTGTAAGAGAACACTGTCATGACTGAGTCTAAAATGGCCATATCACATCTATGCTGTTTTCTACAGGCAAAAATAAAGGAGAATTGGTAAAGTTACTAAAAGTATTTAAATAAATTAATTAAGATCTAGCCATCAAAATTGATGGCCCAACAACATAAGAAAATATTAAGTGTAATTTCTTGTAAGTACATCCCATCAGGTTTTCTCACTTAACCTCTCTTATTTTGTTTGCAGACATTAGGGTAATTAATTCTTTTTTATTGATTTTTATTGAGCTCTACATTTTTCTCTGTTCCCCTTCCTACCTCTCCCCTCACCCATTCTACCTTCCCCCAAAGTTCCTATGCTCCCAATTTACTCAGGAGATCTTGTTTTTTCTACTTTTTACTTCCCATGCAGATTAGATCCATGTACGTTTCTCTTAGTGTCCTCATTGTTGTCTAAATTCTCCTCGACCGAGGAATGGATAAGGTAAATGTGGTGCATTTACACAATGGAGTACTACACAGCAGAAAAAAATAATGACATCTTGAATTTTGCAGGAAAATAGATGGAGCTAGAAAACATTATTTTAAGTGAGGTAACTCAGACACAGAAAGATAATTATCACATGTACTCATTCATGGGTGGTTTTTAAACATAAAGCAAAGAAAACCAGCCTACAAACCACAATCCCAGAGAACTTAGGCAACAATGAGGATAATTACTCTTTTTTAACAAAGTAGCTCTACTAGGTTAATTTACAGTCATGATAGTATACAAAGCAAGATGGTTCAGATTTCTTGACTTGTAATATAAAATCCATGCAAGAAAAAAAATTCTAAAAAATTGTCTAAACTCAATGAACTACTTTATATTTTAAAATATGACATTTTAGTGTATGGAATATCAATTTTAACTTATTAAAATTTAGCATACGAATTTTCCCCTTAGAGGCCATATTGATTACAGTTATATATGGCAGATTACTGATTGAAATAGTTATTACTGATATATCTGTTTATATATTGTATATAGATATATGCTTGATAATATACATACCAATAGAACATACACATTATGTATCATATGATAGTTTCTATGTTGACTGACCTTTCATGCTGACTCAAATTTCTACCTCCTCCCCTTCATCCTTCTCTTAGTGGGGGTTAAAGACAGGATTTTTCTGTATAGCCTTGACTGTCCTAAAAGTAGTTCTGAATTGCACACTGACTTCAAACATGCACAGATCTACCTGTCTCTGCCTCTTGAGTATTGGAATTGAAAGCATGTGTCACTGCACCCAACATTGTCTACCTTGTAACACTGTTTTATGAATAGACCATTCAGGGGCTCTGGAAGGTTAGACCTTCCTCTACATCTAGACCCTTGTTATATTTTTTACTTGGCAATCCTTCATATCAGCCTGTCTTTCCCACTAACAAGGCTTTAGATATGACAGAAGCTTTTATTGATCTCTATTTTTCTGATAACTCCTTATACAAAAAATGTTATCAAGAACTCTTTGTTCCATGTTTCACTGAGTCCATAGTTTGCTTTGACTTCTCATATTAACATATATCAAGTCTGTTGCCAACTTCAATGAAGTTTTATAATAAATCTAGCTACAATTGACAAATGCAATGTCTATTTACCTGACTATTAAACACATCCCTTTTAATCCTTACCTTTTCTGTACATTGATTTGGAAGGTAGTCAGTCTTCTTTCTTAGTTAAATAAAATCAAATATATCTGTCACATTTCCTAGTAAACTTCTTGATGGTTCATTTGTAGATTTGTTTGTCTTTCCTTTTGCACTCCTTGAATGCCATACTTATTTTCTTTTTTCTGTAAGCCTATGCTCATTAAAAAAATAACATTTCAGTGGGTGAGCGCACCCCTCGCGGTACTAAGTTCCTTGCTCGTGCTCTCTCTCCTTCTGCTCCTGATTTGGACCTTAGGGTTTCAGTCCGGTGCTCCAATGTGGGTCTCTGTCTCTGTCTCTTTCATTGCCTGATGAAGGCTAATATCTAGGAGGATGACTATATGTTTTTCTTTGGGTCCACCTTCTTATTTAGCTTCTCTAGGATCATGAATTATAGGCTCAATGTCTTTTATTTATGTCTAGAAACCAATTATGAATGAGTACATCCCATGCTCCTCTTTTTGGGTCTGGCTTACCTCACTCAGGATAGTGTTTTCTATTTCCATCATTTGCATGCAAATTTCAAGAAGTCATTGTTTTTTACTGCTGAGTAGTACTCTAATATGTACATAGCAGACAATGAGGACTGCTGAGAAGTCAAGAACAATGGCACTGGGTTTTGATCCTACTGCACATACTGGGTGTGTGGGAGCCTAGGCTATTTGGATGTTCACCTTACTAGACTTGGAAGGAGGTGGGAGGTCTTTGGACTCCCCACAGGGCAGGGAACCCTGACTGCTCTTTGGGCTGATGAGAGAGGGGGAGTTAAATGGGGGATGGGGAGGGAATTGGGAGGCAGTGACGGGGAGGAGACAAATCTTTAATAAATAAATAAATAATAATAATAATAAAAATGACATTTCACTATGACACTTTCCCTGATCACCTATTCTCCTCTTCCCAACCTGCTCCTCTTCTACATTTATGTCTATAGTGTTGTGTGTGTGTGTGTGTGTGTGTGTGTGTGTGTGTGTGTGTATGTTTTAGAGAGAGTGGGAAGGGGGGAGTATGCGAGTATTTTCCATTACATTTGCTTACATGAGCATGTATAAATGTAGGAATAAGAATTTCTGGATAAAAGCTGTTTGCATAGAATAACAGAGTATTAAACTTAAAATATTTAGAGATTAGAATTTTACATTCCAGAAACATATTACAAATTTTGTCAAAGAGCCATTCCTTACCAACCTCTTTTTCAGACTTAACACACTATTAAACAACAAAAGAAAATCTTTTTGAATTTATTAACAGAAGTGTATCCTCGATGAATAGAAGAGAATGCTGTATGATGACTTCTGAGACCCATTGCTGACAGTAGTGCACTGTATTGTGACCTCTCTGCTATCACCAAGTGTGTTTTTTTAGAATTGTTTCATTTGTAATTTTCTTTTTAATGTTACTATAAAACACTATGAAACTACTTACACATTTGATACTATGAAGCTAGTAACATAAGTTTTTTTTTTCTAAGTCATTGTCCTTCATGTTTTGGATTCAGAATAAACTATCTCTTATTCCTTGTGAGTTGAAAGCTGTTTCTTTGCATTGATAATGGTTATTTACTGAAACATGCTCAACTTACCAGTGGTTACACCACTGAAGAAAATTGACCTCCCCACAAGCAACCTCTAACTGCTTATTAATCCTTATAGAATATGAAGATGAGTTATCACCCACCTATTCTATGTCACATGAGCAAAGAACTCAAAATTGTGCAGCTATTACTCAGGTAACCAAATCTTCAGAGAGTTAACATATTCAACAACCATGTCAGGCCTAACAGTGTTCCAAAATTCTCATTTCCATCTTTGAGCTCTTATTTTCTTTCTGTTCTTCTTCTGGAATGTTATATGAGCTTGAAAGGAAGACGTTTCATTTAAAGATAAGCTTTCAATAGTTGTAGCACTTCAACCAGTTATGAGTCTCCACTTTTACCACTGGAGCAGCAAAGAGAAACCTCTCTGAATAAAACTGAAAGCAACAGTTTGGAAAGTCTGATGGGTAAAACATGTCCATTTAGAAAAACAAAATGAGCTTGCATAATGTCATTAAGTAGCAGCCACACACAATCTTTCATTTTTGAAAATTAATAATATTGGGCAACTAAGTTCAAGTAAATCTGACTACGTTTTTGCTTTTCCCATTGTGTTAAACTCTGCATGACCTCAAATACTGTTTCCATAGAATCAGCGTATACTGTTGGTGTTTTAATTGTTGTTGTAATTTTCTATTTTTTAATCATGCATTGATTCCCAAATTAGAAAATGGTGATTTTTTAAAACTAAGTAGGAAACTGTATTTGAATGAGAATGTTTTGCTCTAGATTCTCTAAAAAGGATATTATCATTTGGATGAGCTCAAATTAGACAAGTGGTGGTAAATATTGAGATTGATAAATGAGAACTGAGATAGACCAAACAATCTGTAAATCAGAGTGCATGATCCGAATCACACAATTATTGCCAATCAGAGGAAAGCAATGTTGAAATTAGCCTCCTAGCCAGGGTTATTCTTCCTCACGGAAACCCTCCTGAGGCACTGCCTCTGACACTCGATCTGGGCTGGTGCTTTGTTTTTATTGCTGCTCTTTTCCCAACCCTTCCAAATGTGCCCATAGGGGAATGGCATTATGGCTGGTTCAGTTTCGGCTGGCCTTTGTTTAACTCCAACCAGCTTACATAATCTAGTTTATAGGTTGCTGTACCATCCATCGCACAGCATATTTTCAAAATAGCATTTTAATAACTTTATCAATAATAAACGTAAGTAAACTTGTGAACTTAATAAAAAAATAGAATGTTCATGTCTCCAAGCTGTGATGAAAATATAGAAAATTGACTTTCTAGGGTTACCTACAGAAAGGAAATTTTTAACTGGGTGGAAGAAAGACATTGCAAGCTAGAATGAAATAAGGCGTGGAGACAAGGCCCTGCATCAGAGAAAATGAGCCTTGCATCGGTGTTCCTATCAATAACACATGGAGCTTATTACAAAAATGCAATTTCACGTATAATCTTGTGTCTTCCTTATTGTAGTATTATTACTGTTTAAACAATAACACCAAGTGTTCAATAAAAAATGTAAAATGATTTTTAAAAAATTTTCTAATAGAAAGTTGTTTAGAAACAATTTTAGATCATAATTTGCTCATTAAATTATAAAATTGAAATGTTAACCTTATCTATTTGTAATAATAATAAATAAAAGTAAGTGAATATATAACTATGTATGTTTCTAATATCATTAAACAAAGCAAAGAAAATGTGTTCACTGAATGGGTGCCTGGAAAGTATGAAAATGAGAGAGGTGAAATAAGACATTCAACTATATCATAAATAAAACTAAACCTAAAATAGGTGCTCAGTAAAAGCTGAGTTTCATTAAACGTTAATTTTCTTGCTAGTTACATTAGTCACAAGCATATTAATTAATGGAGCACATAGGTATTGCTGCTATATCATTTCATTTAGACATTTGTTCAGATTTTCACACACACACCTTCAGGACCAGCTCTACCGTGTTACCCCGTTGAGGTGTAGTGGATACTCCCGACTGCTACAGACAATGAGGGTCAAAGACAGTTCTCTACCTCTTATTACCTCAGAGCCAGCTCTCCCATCTGTCTCAATCATTGATGGGTGGGGGAGTATATCTTCCCAACCCATGCCACCAGATGACGAATGAGTAATGTGGACAGTTCTTCCATGGCTCTTCCAGACTCACAACTTCAGGGCTGAATCACCCCATCTCCGCTATCAGTATCAGCTCTACTGCCCTGGGGAAGTGCAGGGTCCACTTTCTCTAACGCTGCAGCTGGGAAGGAAGAGGGTCTGTTCCCTCACCCATCAGAGGTGGCAGGGGTAAGGTAGAGAGAGCATCTTTCCTGTGCCTTCACTACAGCTTGGCAGGGGTGGGGTCATGTATCACAATTCTCATAAACTCAGTGCTGCCCAGGTGAGGAAAAGGGCCTTTCTTCCTGAGTGTTATAGAAGGGGATGGTCAGCTCCCTTTTCTGTCTCAAGTGGTGAGAGTCGGGTGGTTTTTAGAGTAACTTATATCTACAATCATACCATTTGGAAATAATGATATTTGGATTTATTCTTTTCCTATTTTTATTCAATTGATCTTCAGTTGCATTAGTGCTGTAGCTAAGATTTCAATTATTATATTAGAAAGGTATGGAGAGAGTAGACAATACTGTCTTATTTCTGATTTAAGTAGAAATACTTTGAGCTCTCTACATTTTGGTTGATATTTTCTGTGTGCTTGCTCTAAATTGCCAATATTACGTTCGGGAATGTCCTTTGTATACTCAGTCTCTCCAGGACTTTTATCATGAAGGAGCAATGGATTATGTCAAAATCTATCTTTTCTTTTTGTATCTAATGAAATGGTCATGTGGTTTCTGTATTTAGATCTGTGTAGGGTGAATTTCGTTTATGGATTTTCATATGTTGAACCATTCTGTATTTCCCAGATGATCATGGTGGATGAAATTTTCACTTTGTCCTCGGATTTCATTTGCAAGCACTTTATTGAGAATATTTGCATTCATAATCATAAGGGAAATTGATTTGCAATTCTTTTTCTTTACTGGTTTATTATGTGGAATAGGTTTTAGGGCAGCCATGATGATGTTAAGAGTGGGTCAATTTTCCTGTTTTCATTTTGTAGAATAACTTGAGGAGCATTGGTGTTAATTCTTCTTTATGATATAATAGAATTCGACACTAAAACTGCCCTGCCCTGGGCTTGTTGTTGTTTTTTCCTTTTTTTTCTGGGGGGGGGACTTTTAATTACTGGGCCTATTTCACCAGAGCTGATAGGTCTGTTAAATTGCTCATCTGATCTGGGTTTAACTTTGGTATGTATTAGACTTCAAGAATATTATCCATTTCTTTCTTACTCTCTAGTTTGGTATAGTTCAGGTTTTCATAGTATGGCCTTATGATTCTTTGGATTTCCTGTGTCTGTGGTTAAGTCCCCATTTTCTTCTACAATTCTCTTAATTTGGATCTTCTCTCCTCACCTCTTACTTTGCCTAAGGGTTTGTCAATCTTATTCATTTTTTCAAAGGATGCTTTCTTTGTTTCCTTGGTTCTTTGTATTGTTTTCACCTTTATTTTTTTGGTTTTTGTTTGTTTGTTTCTTTCTATTTGATTGTGTTCAGCTCAGTTTAATTATTACTTTTCATGATTTCTGAATGGTTCTTTTGTTCTACAGTTTTCAGATGTGCTATTAAGTTGCTACTGTGAGATCTCTCCCAATTATTTTACATAGGTACTTAATTCTTTACACTTTCCTCTTAGAACCACATTCCTCATGTCACAGGATTTATGTTGTATTTTTATTTTAATTTAATTCCAAAAATATTTCTCTATTGAGTCACATTTTATTGTAGTTTTACAAATATTTTTAGTCATAATATCTTACAGTTTTTTCTGCATTACAATATTTCATTTAAACTTACATGAACATTATGAGGTTATGGAAGCAACAGATACATTGCATGCCAACAACGTTATTCACATTTTCAAAGAAGATACCTCAGAGAATGTGGCTTTCTCAAGTTTTCATCAACTCTTCTGCAAGTATTATCCTACAGAATTCTGACCGAAAATGAGTTCCATGAGATCACTGTCCATATCATATCTTCAGCTGAATTAACAAAATCTAACGCAGTTCATGAGAAATGGTACATAAAAAGAAGTATAAGTTGAATAAATTTATATCAACTTTGTAATAAGTTCACAATTACCAATGACAGGGCTTCTCAACTATGATGCCACTGACTTTTAAGGCACTTGATTTTTGGAAGGATGAATAAACTTTCCTTTTTCTCTGCTTAATGGCATGAATCTAAGCATAAATCTGCATTAGTACATTAGTATCTCTATGTAGTTACTATGGGTCAAGTCCATTTATTTATACCACCCAGCCTTCATAATTGTTATAAATTTCAACACTGATAAACTTCTAGTTTAGTCTTCACAATAAATTTACTTTTAAAATAACATTTAACTTAAAATCTACTTCAAAATAGTATTTTGAAATATTTAATCTATTTTTAATGTTTGAGAATATTACAGATGTACATATATTTTGTTGAAATTAACTTTGTATTTCCTTTCCTATCCTTTCCCTTGCAAATTCATGTTTTCTTTTTGTTAGTTTAATTTTTTTTAACTGATGGAATCACTTTTAAGTGGCTATATGTGCAGGGCTATGAAGCTATATACTGAAGCATGGGTACTTTCTCATATGTAAAACCTATGAAGTAAAGTGAGAACTCCTTACCCAGAAACATTCAGATACCAAGAGTGCTTCAGAAAAGGTTTGGATTTCATAACCTTCTATTCTAGGATCTTCATTGGCTTTAAATTGTACAGGTTTTGTGACGACAGACACAGCTACTATGAGTTCAGTTATAGGATCAAGTTGCCGTGTCTGACAAATTCTGTTACAGTGAAGTCATCCATTAACTCTGGGTCTTTACAATCTCCAGATCCTCTTTTCTAGGAGAAGTCCTGAGACTCAGAGGAAGGAAATGTGATATAGCTGTTCCATTCAGAGGTAAACAGTCCAAAACAAAAAAAAAACTATAATAGAATTACAAGACATCCTAATGCATAAATCACTACATTTCAGGAGGAATTTGTGATAAGTCCCTGTGGTGGGGTGGAGGGGATTGCAGAATTCAAACATTCCCTCCTTAAATCTTTATGTGTGGACTGAATTACAAATTAGCACAGATACTATGAAAAATAAAATGAATTAATAACATAAGTGGCATATTATTCCTCTATCTCACCTCTGGATGTCTACCCATGCAATTAGAGATTACAATGGATGAGGTACCTATAATAAAAGGTGCTCTTGTGTTGGCTGCTCTTTTATTCTCAGGAGATAAAATATAACATATATGCAGAATCAGAAGATGGATGAGAATGGCTGAGTACATGAGTTTTAAAATTATGGGATAATATACTGTCTTACAAGAAAGTATGATTTCTTTGACCTTGAACAAACTCTCTCTGTCTCTCTCTGTCTCTTTGTCTCTCTCTATCTCTTTTTCTTTCTTCCTTGAGATTTGCACTGTAGGTCATATTGGTTTTAATCTCATGGATCAGATTCTACTGCTTCAACTACCCACTTATTTGAACCAGAAGCATGTAAGCATGAATATGTATAATTTTAAATGGTTATGTCTTTTTATTTTATATAATTATTCACAGAGATCAGCATTTCATGAAGAAAAATGATCAAAAAATTTTTTTTCTCTTTAGAACAGTTTTAAGTTTCAACAGTTAGCTAAGAATCTGTGTTAAGAGCAAATCAAGGAGGCTGAGTACTTTGTTGCATTCCAGTTGTTCTGAAGACACACTTTACAGATGAGCTGACCAGTTTCTTTCCTGAAATCAAACCCTATGAGTTCTATAGAGCTTTCGTTAGTGAAATAATCATGTCTGGCCAAGGTGTCATAATTAATTCACTTACAGAATACTTTAGGAATAATATACCTTAGGGACATAATAGAAAACATAATGACTGTATTTAGGAATGTGCATTTGAAATTTGCTAAGAGAGATCTTAAGTATTCTCGGCACAGTTACACCTACAGAGAGGTACGACATGAGGTGATGCATATGCTAATTAACTTATTTTTTTTAATTTTACATTTGTATATAAAATGTTTTTTCTACTTTTCTATAACACTCAGTAAAATTAGAAAAAAAAGGTAATTTAGAGGTCAGTTTTAATTAATTCAGACTGTTAAACATCAATAGAATGCAGAGCAGTCAACCACCTGCAATTTATGTAGTAAGACAGATTGTTTAAAGAATAAGATAGTCAGTGTCAATTTTGCTCAGGTCACTGCCATTTGGAAAGAAAATATGATATAATTGCTTTGTCTACTCATGAGCCACATAAGATACTTCCCAAGGCTCTTCTGATAGTGGACACAGTTCTCTAAAACCGAGTATCTAATAATATAAAAGTTCAAGTTATAACCAATAGCAAAAAATCCTAAGGAGGCAGATCATGGATTAAACTTCATATAGTCACTGTGGTCAAATATCTGACATGAGGAAGAACTTAAAGAGGAGGGAGTGTGTCAGCTCACAGTTTTCGAGGCTTCACTCCACAGTCCTTGGTTCTGTTTCCCCAGGATGTGTGGTGCCACAGAACAAGGTGGTGGTGGGAGCATATGACACAGTCTCATGGCAGACAGCAAGCTAGCAAAGGACCAATGAGCAGTCCTAACTTCTGGAACCACCCCATCCTATAGCTCTTCTTCAAAGCATCTCATATTTAAATCTTAGGATCAACTTATAATACCTGCTCTTTTTTATATAAGTGCCATGTTTCTTAGAGGTTATGGTATAGGAGCAAGAAAGAAAAGTTTGACATCTACTGTAGTGGTCTGAACACAAACAACTTTTAATACTTGGTCCCTAGTTGGTAATAATGTTTGGGAAACTTAGGTGCTACCTTGAGAGCTACTAGTTAACTCACAATATTTTCCATTCTCTCTCTCTCTCTCTCTCTCTCTCTCTCTCTCTCTCTCTCTCTCTCTCTCTCTCTCTCTCATTTTCTCTCTCTCTTCTCTCCTTTGTACCAATGATCAACATGAGCTCTATGCTTCTTTCTCCTGCAACTTGGTGCCAAGTCTCCTCAAGATGATTGGCACTTATCCTTCTGTAACTATAACCAAAATAAGATTAAACTTCTGTAAGGTGCTTTCATCCAGGCATTTTATTGCAACAAAGGGATATTAGCTACCTCAACTAACACATCTGCATATTAAAATAAAAGAAAATAAAACTGTCCCTGTGAGGAGATGAATGTCAAATATGACAGGTAAATTTCAGAAGAGTCCTCAGAAGTAATTAAAAAATTTAACAGACCTTCATTAAATTGCAGTATTTTTTCTTACATTTTCTCTTCCTCTTCTTGCTCCATGTGTTCTGAGCCTTGGTAGTGATCAGGTCAATACATTTATTAATTATTATTTATCATTGTATCATTAAATAATTTAGGGCTGTGAACTGAGTATTCTTTTAATTTAATCAGCATTTCATCCAGATGCATTCTTTCCAGTACTGCTGTCCACTGCTGCTTTAATCATAGAATCTTGGGAGTAGAGTCACTGTAGATGTCCATCAATAGATAAATTGATCAGAGAAATGTGGTTCATATATACAATGAAATATTACCCCTATGTAAAAAAATAAAAACATGATATCTGCTGATAACCGGATGGCTATGGAAAAGAATATACTGAATTCAGGAACTCAAGCCCAGAAAGACAAACACCATCTGTCTCAAATAAAATTAAATGATTTCAAATATTTTGTTTTTTCTTGTGTTTTTAACTTTAAGCACAGGTGGAAGCAAGATAACAAGTTAGTGCTCACATTTCTTGAGGAGTTGTGTTTTTTTTTTTAAAAAGATGAAAATAATAACTAAGAGAAATGTAGTGTTGTATAATATTGGGTGCTTAAAGACATAGGAACATGAAAGTATGGGTGAGTTTGGGGGGTAATGGAGGAGGTTAACTTAAATGAAAGAGCATGGTAAGTCATGTGGAAAACTACTGTTTCAGAAACCCTCACCAAAAAGAAAAAAGCATAGAATGCACAAAAGGAAGAGGGGGGATACAGAGGGTTAAAGGATTAAGCATTGATGAACGTTGGGCAAGAAGGTGGACAATTGGTGTGTTGAACAAAACTATGACTCTATAAAAAGTCTGTGAAGACTAGCCAGTAAATAAACTAATTTTTAAATACATCTTAGAAACTAAAAGTGTTTGATCAAAATTACTTGACATGGGCTGGAGAGATGGCTCAGAGGTTAAGAGCATTGCCTGCTCTTCCAAAGGTCCTGAGTTCACTTACCAGCAACCACATAGTGGCTCACAACCATCTGTAATGAGGTCTGGTGCCCTCTTCTGGCCTGCAGGCATACACACAGACAGAATATTGTATACATAATAAATAAATAAATGAATAAATAAATAAATAAATATTACTTGACATGGTGAACAATCTTGCTTTTCAAAGGCTTGGTTTATTAAACAAAATCTCATTACATAATATTAGTTGTTGATCAGGAAGTGCTCATAGATCCTCAAAATAACAAAAGATAATTTCATTGCCTTGCTTACTCACATGAAGAGATCCTATTGCTGAAGACATCATACATAACTGGAATGTGAAATAACTTTGCAATTTGTTTTACATTTATGTTTTAATGCTATCAAATTATTGTTTCTAAAATAGTTTTCTCTTTTTTATTTAAAGTATTCTGCCACACAATAGATTTTGATCTTATTTGTACCTCTCCCAACTCCTCAAGGAATCTTCCCATCTTCCTATGTTTAACGTAGGCTATCTTCACTTTCCCTCATGTCTTCAATTTCAAAGCCCCAATCTTATTTCCAGATATGCAGTAGAATATATGCTGTGCTGTAGTGTCTTCTCCTTCTCTGTCTCCATTCCAAAGTGACAATGCTGATCGTTCCCAGCCTTCCTCTTTTAGCCGATTGCTGTGTCTCAATGGCCCACATGTGGTGGCATTCCTAAGAAAAACTCTGTCCACGCCAGCCAGTGATTCAGAGGGGCATTTTCCACTTTTCTTTTTGCACTCTAATTCAAATACCCCAGTATTTGTTTTAGGGTGGGGTGTTTGAGACAGGGTTTCTCTGTGTAGTTCTTGCTGCCCTAGAATTTGCTCTGAAAACCAGACTGTCTTCAAACACAAAGTTCCACCCATTTCTGCCTCCCGAGTGCTGGGATGAAAGTTGTGTGTCCCTACTGCCCAGCTACACCTTATTGTATATTGAAAGTTACCTTTTTTAAAAAAAAATTAACATCTAAATTGGAACAATTTAAGTCTGCAATCTCATGCACAATTCCCAGCCACCAAAACAGGGACTTTAAGCCTGGATGACTGAGCTATTTAGGCACTCTGAATATGCCAGGCTTATATGGAGCTTACAAAGCTTGCTATGGCCTCACCTTCCCTTCGGACCCATTTTTGGGCACTAAGCAGATACTTATGGCAGACCCAGCTTTCCTCCTTTCTGGAAACTCTTTTATCACGCTTCCCTTGAAACCCATTCCCATCCATGTCAGTTCCCAATACCTAGAACACTTTCTACCCTGGACATCCAATGATCACAAATGACAGGGTCTCAGAATGACTCCCAATCAGCAATTCACAGTCACCACACTCTCTTAAGATGTGAAAATGGAAGCAGAAACGAGGAAAACCAACAAAGACAAGATCAGATATCAACACCAATTCATTAACATTTTCAGTAATGTAGCAGGATACAAGATTAACTCAAAAAAATCAGTAGCCCTCCTGCACACAGATGATAAAAGGGCTGGGGAAAAATCAGAGAATCAACAGCCTTCACTATAGCAACAAATAGCATAAAATGACTCTAACCAAACAAGTGGAAGACTTGTATGACAAGAACTTTAAATCTTTGTAAAAAGAAATTAAAGAAGACACCAGAAAGTGAAAAGATCTCCTTTGTTCTTTGGTAGGCAGAATTAACATAGTAAAAATGGCAATCTTACTAAAGTTGAAATGAATCAATTTTGCATTTGGGATGCTCATGTGTCTATGCAGACCAGTTACTGAATGTCATGGTTTTCTTGTCAAATAAAGCCCACTCCTGTTTGAACACTTGGTTCTCTGATAGTTTAATTCTATGGGTAGCTGTGCAGCTTTTGAAATATTAGTTCTTGATTAAGACCCTGGGTCACTGGGCATTTACCTTGGTAGCATGCCTACCTCAGTTCTATTTTATAGTTCCCCCATTTCCAGCATATATCACACAGCAATGCTGCTGCTGCATCCTCCCCCACTGCTAAGAAAGGTATCCCAACTGCCAGAGCTCACCTGCCTTCCATGCTTGATTCCGCCCTCTAAAAACCAAGAGTAAAATAAACCTTGCCTCTTAAATTGTTTCTGTCAGACATTTTGTCACAGTGATAGGAAGAGTAATTAGTACAGGTACAGGTGAAGGAAGGGACACAGTGCTGAAATTTTTTCATTCTTTGATGTGGTATTCCATTCTGTATATGTGTTGCTTTATTGGTTAATGAATAAAGAAGCTTCTTTGGCTTGTGATAGGACAGAACAGAGCTATGTGGAAAAACTAAACTGAATGCTGGTAGAAAATAGATAAAGTCAGAGAGATGCCATGTGGTTGCCGGAAAAGGAGACAGATGGTGGAAACTTGCCGGTGGGCCATGACCTCATGGTGATATACAGTTTAATAGAAATGGGCTAATTTAAGATGGAAGAGCTAGCTAGAGATATGCACAAGCTAATAAGCCAAGCAGTGACTATTTTGGGTCTGGGAGGCTGGGAACGGACAAGCAGCCTTTCTCAACACTCATACTAGCCAATGTGAATGGACTGAGTGACACTCTATGGAAGAAAAATAGTTCTAAATATATAGTACATAAGATATATTTTCCCAGGACATTCCAGTACAGCAGTTTCTTTATTTGCCCAATGAAAACTACTCTGATTCTCATGATAAACTCAATATTATTTCTATCAGGTGAATTTTGGGGATGAGTATGATTAAGCTAAATTATTAAAGACTCTCCGAACATAGCAGACAATGAGGACTACTGAGAAATCAAGAACAATGGCAATGGGTTTCTGATCCTACTGCACGTAATGGCTTTGTAGGAGCCTAGGCAGTTTGGATGCTCAACTTACTAGACCTGGATGGAGGTGGGGGTTCCTTGGACTTCCCACAGGGCAGGGAACCCTGATTGCTCTTTGGGCTCAGGAGGGAGGGGGACTTGATTGGGGAAGGGGGAGGGAAATGGGAGGCGGTGGCGGGGAAGAGACGGAAATCTTTAATAAATAAATTAAAAAAGAGAAAATAAGAAATTCACCAAAGTTTTAGTAAACAGTTATAAATATCAAAAAATAATAAAGGACGTTTAAAGAAGACTGTAAAAAAATAAATAAATATAATGAAACATTCAATTGACTCATCACTGTTTAGTAAAAGGACAGGTCATAGGAAAAACTTTAGGACCAGTAACTAGGAATATATATCATTTAAGGATTATTCCCCATAGATATTTTCTCTTTATTATAGCTTATATTTTATAGTATAAATTGTACCAAACATTGAAAAGTAGATAGAACACCTCTTTTCTCCCCATCTGAAAAGCTAATCCAGAACATCAATGTACATCAAGATCAAAGTGGGGCCAGTGAGTTCATAAAAGTCTGACTGTCATAGCTCACATACCCACATGTAAATAGAGAGGAACAAGGCCTGTCAGTGGGAAACAGTTCTGAACTGTGAGAATTAATTCCCAAATATGTCCTGAAAAGGGAGTTAGCTACAGTGAAAGAGTACAGCAAAGGACAGTCACTCATTCACAAAGCAATAATGCCAAAAGGTATTGCCTTTTGGTTTAAACACTTTTACCAAAACCTTGGCTTTGATAAGTCACATGAAAAGATGACTGAGCAAGTACTGTATAATGTTTCAACTTACAGCAACTGCATATACATGTTTCATTAAATTATACTAAGATATCTTTTCGAGTTAACAAATGATATTATTAAGCAACAGTCTTCCATAAACACAAACATTAAATTTTTTAGTGATGTGATTTCTCTTAGATACTGAGATGGGCATTAAATTCATTAGCTATATAGTTCATGGTTAATTTTCACAAGTGTTCACTAGATAGTGACTCCCCCCCCCCCAAGAAACTAATTGATGGAACAAAAATAAATCTTTATCTGGTATGTTAGGTTTCCAGTTTCCACTGACTGAAGAGAAAGAGAATTTTGGTGCTGCACCTCACTGCTGGAAACGAACTCTTTGAAAACATTTTTACATCCATGAAACATGCAATTTGTGTCCTCCTTCCACGCTACAGCTCTTCACTTTATCCTGGCTCTAGGCCGAGCAGTGTACTGGAATCCATTAGTTTAATATTCATAGGGTAATCTAATGCTGAAATTTGAAGGAACTTTAGAGGTCAGATGTCTATTCTTTGTATCACATATGATTTAAATACTAATTGTTTATCAGGTAGTATACTGAGAATGACTCTTTTAGTCCTCAAGAAATCTGAGACTCATTTATATTTTAATCTCATAATATTAATAAGATATATAGAAAATTAAGCTTGGTAGACAGATGGTTGATGTTTCAAAACTGACCTAGACTTGAACCATGTGTGATGTAAAAGTTTTCTGCCTCAGTTTTATGTAGTATTTCTCCAACTTTTCATTTATATGTGTGTATGTGTGTATCTCTGTGTGCATTTGTACGATTGCATGTGTATGTAGGAAGAGGCTAAAAGAGGGTTTTGGATCCCTTGGAACTGGAGTTACAAGTAGCTAGAAGCCATTCAACATGGGTGCAATGGTTTGGTTCCTCTGCAAGATCAGCATGTATCCTTAACTGTTTGTTCATCTCTCCAGCACTAGTTGTTTTCTAATTTTAAAATGCAACAGAGTGGTGATAATATCCAAAACAGAAAGGATTTAAAATTTTAATGTGTAATTTTCTTTTTTTTATTTCTACATCGATTTTATTCTCTGTTTTCTTTTCTTTTTTTTATTTTTATTTATT
>NC_022031.1:34856356-34878459 GCF_000317375.1 Microtus ochrogaster
TGGGGAGAAAAAAGTGAGAAGGGTTGGATGGGGAGAACTTGGGGCAACGGGATGATTGGGATACAGGAAGGTAGGATAGGGGGGCAGGGAAGCACATATCTTAATTAAGGGAGCCATCGTAGGGTTGGGTAGAGACTTAATGTGTAATTTTCAAAGACTATTTCTTGTTAATCTTGAAGAATGTTAGTGTTATTTAAGCTCACTCAATACTTCCTACTTTTCAAAGGCCTTTCTGCCAACAAACTATTGGTGCCTGTCTAGTATTCTTTTTGTAACTATATCACCATATAACATGTACAGCTGGAAATCTTTTCTTTCCTTGACTTATTGTTTATAAGTAATATGATGGGTATTGTTCAGATGGTTAGGCTTACTGGAAGATACATACTTAATACTGAAGCAAACCTCAGTGAATAACAAAATATAACACCTTTCACTACAGCATGACTCAGAAACATCTTGGTCAAGCCATAGTATTATTTTCTACATATGATATCATGACAAAAATGTATTCATAATGACCTATTTACCTAAAAGTAACAAATCTAATATTGTTACTTACATACCTTTAGTAAATGAAGCTAGATGTTTCATTGATAACGAAAGAGAAAAACAATGGGATCAGAATATCTAAGATTCATTCGTAAATATGTTGACTTTATAGATCAGTGTTTGATATGTTAAAGGTTCTAAATAAGATTTATTAATTTAGGGCTCACTTATTAAAAATCAAATATGAAACATCTACAATTTAACCATAATAGGATAAGTGCATTCTTGTTTTACCACAGGAAGGAAATCAATGAAAGTGTGATGCATTTCTATTATTATTAGAATGTAACTATAACAACAATGCCTTCATGAAAGCAAACATGGAGGTTTTTATGGAAAAATCACTTGATATTTTCTAAATATTTCTATGCCACAAATGTGTAGATTTTTGTTTCCTAGTTGTTTATATTTGTTCACCAAGCATTTACCCTTAATCTCTAACATTTCTGAAACACAGGCATCTACCTTACAAACACACAAACCACACAGACAGACCCACACACACAACATACATATACAATTATGGAACAGAGACAGGAAAACACAAACAGCACATATACAGACAAAGAGACACAGACACACACATACACACACCATACACTGAAATAATTTAAACATTTTAAAAGTTTTAAAACATAAAGACTTATACTTAGTAATACTGAAGTATTATAGTTATTATCTTTCACTCAGACAACACAACCTCAGCCTTTAGACAAATGGTGTTTTCATGTTTTCTAGATGGTTTTTATTTCTTGTTTCTAATCATTTATCATAGATACATTAGTATTTACTCACTGTGACCCAGAGAGTAAATTTAGTTTAGCAGTAACACTAATTTTGTTTACTAATTTTTGAACTTATATGGACTCCTCAGCTTTTTAATTATTCATTCAAAACATTACTGTTTATTCTCTATTTGTTTTTTCGAGACAAGGGTTTCTGGTTGTCCTGGAACTCTGTCCGAGAACCAGGCTGGCCTAGAACTCATAAAGAACACTCTTCCTCGGCCCTCCAACCCTGGGATTAAACACATGTGATACCACGCCCTGCACTGTTTACTATCTTAAGAGCAATAGTCAGGTGGTGGTGGTGTAGGCCTTTAATCCCAGAACTTGGGAGGCAGAGGCAGGTGGATCTCTTTAACTTTAAGGCGAGTCTAGTCAAAAAGAGATAGTTTCAGGACAGGCACCAAAGTTATTCAGAGAAACTATTTCAAAAAATTTACATACATGCATGTATGTATATATGTAAAATCCCTGAGTTTTGCATATGTCAATAGCTTTTCTTTAGAGTTCTTGTTATTAGTGCCTTGATGATTAATACCCAGGTTATCATCTAATTCAAATTCAACAGGAAATTTGTTCCTATTAGTGATTGCTACCAAATACTACTATTATTACTACTAACATATATCTTAAATTATTAAGTCTCTTAAGAATTTGATGATAATAACTTAGCAGTTTATTTGTGAATTATACAGGTGATAATGTTTAATGACAATGAATGAGTTGTCACATGTTTAGTAATCCCGCACTATTTCTCTAGTGAAATATCTGCCAATATTTCCATAGGTGATATTAATTTGGAATGCTGGCTCTTAGCTTTCTGTATATTTTAAAAACAGTTCTTTATCAAAAGTATACTTTAAACATAGTTTCTGCTAGTTAAGTGTTGGGACCAATTGGAGTCCTGGCCTTCAGCTGCTCTTCCCTGCTAGAACCTTCTAATTGAAGTTACTAAAAGCTCTGCCTTGCCTAGAGGATCAGAGGATTTTCACCTGTTGGCCATTGACTTCTGGGTATTTAAGCCTCCATGGTGCTATTAAAGAAGGGCTGTTGTACAAGTTAAAAAAAAACTGCAAAAATAAAAAACCCCAAACCATGAGGATATGAAGTTGTGTAGTTATGGAAGGGATGGTGAATCTGAAAAAGAGTTGGTAGGATTGAATATGATCAAAATAAAATGTATGCAATTATTGTAAAAATCAATAAAAGTGTCTTAAAATTACAAAAAAGAAATCTTCTTAGCAGTAGAAATATTAATGTAAAAGAGATCAAGAATTAACAATAAGTGGAAGATTTCTCTTCATCAGTGACAGATTTAAAATGACAACCCTTCAAAATGTGAATAAGATAAAACGTTATAAATCATAATTTTCTCTCAAAGTTTTTAAACTGAAAACGTTTTTGAGTCTGCAAGGGACTTTGTTTTGTTTTAAATTGAACAAGTACTATATTAATATAAGCACTCTGCTTCAGCGCCACACCTTCAGTCTTAGACCAGGCATTTTTATTATATTTTTCTTTATTTTTGATAATTTTATACATGTATACAATGGAATATGATCATATCCACTCCCTTTTGTTTAGTAACTTTTCTGTAATTTGTGATTTTTTTTCTATGAACCCACTAATTTCAGTTGGTTCTACTTATGCATACAGGTATCAGGACCTCCACTGGAGCATAAAAAAAAAAAACACCATGGTTACTCCTTCAAAAAAGAATGATTTCTTTCTTCTAGAAGATCTTTTGTAAGGTGTGGGCACAAACCACGTCTTCTTTATCTGTTCTGAAATATTATCTTACTTGATCTCGTGTTTATCTTCTACAGGGAGTCATAGCTCGTGTGAGCGCATGAGCACAGTGAACATGCCATAGTGATGCATTTCATAGCACCCCAATCCTCAGGCTCCTATGTTTCTACCTTTTCTTTTATGATGTTGCCTGTGCCCTAGTTGAGAGCAGGGGATGCACATAAACTGATAACAATGTCCTTTTTGTCTCTGAGCACTTGATCTCTTAGTCTCAATACTTTGACCAATCA
The DNA here is from genome assembly GCF_000317375.1 of Microtus ochrogaster. Lineage (NCBI taxonomy): Eukaryota > Metazoa > Chordata > Mammalia > Rodentia > Cricetidae > Microtus > Microtus ochrogaster. The sequence continues at coordinate 34,859,733 of NC_022031.1, forward strand.
TTCGTCTTTGTACTGACTGTTGCCTACTGTAAACAGAGCCTCTTTTGACATTAATTGAAAATATCTCAGGTCTGCATGTACTGCCCTAGAGCCTGTGACCAATGTAGTTCATAAGCCATAGGGTTTTGACCAGGATTACATACCAGCAAGGAATTCCTTCCTATGTATCAGGCCTCCAACTCAGAAAACAATTGGCTAGTTCCATAACAGTTGTTCACTGCTGTTACAAGGAGGTCATTCATGAAGAATTGAGAGCCAAATAGCAACATTGATATTCTTCCTTACTTTTCTGTAATATGAAAGCTAAAGTTAAGGCTAAACATATTTATGCTGTGTTACTTTGCAATTCCAGTGCTGCCTTTATGCTCAGTAAGTGATCATCTGATGATGGTACTGTTTGTATTTATGTTTCATTTGACTGCTTTATTCTTTATATTTTAGTATAGTGTATGGATATATATTAAAAATATTATCATAATTTATATAATGAAAATCATGAAACACCCCTTATTGTGCTTATAAACCAGATAAACCAAAATTTTCACTTTCTTATATTTATACATTGAATATTCTATTTAACTAAATGCAAATATTATGAAATACATAGATATAATTATTACCATGCACTAATCTACACAAATAAGCAATCAAAATATTTTTCTTAGGATCAATAAGATTGCAGGAAATAAAAATACCTATATATTTCAAATCTATTTTCTTTATATAAAAGAAAGTGAAGTTGTTCCTACTCTTCTCCTATTGATGTATATGTGGATTTTATTGCCATGGTTGTTTTAGTGTAACTTGTAGATAGTCTAATAATTTTGCCAACTCATTCTGTTTGTATGCACAATTTTATATCCATATTCTTTCTTCTTACATGTTAAAATGTGATGTTCAATGTTTCAATTCTTTTCCGAGTTTTCTTAATATATAATTTCTTGGAAGCTTAAGAAAATGATATTTATTTATTTATTTATTTATTTATTTATTTATTTATTAAAGATTTCTGTCTCCTCCATGCTAATTTTTTTATTAGTTTATTTACTTCATTGGTGGCACTGGGAATTGAGCGCAATACTTTGCACAATGGATACAAATGTTCTAACACTGAAATACACCTTTAGCTCTCAGAGACAGCATTGTCCATTTTTAACTTTGTGCTTTTTTTTTATGCTAGAAAGGATCACTAACATTAACACCCATACTCAATTCCTACTTCAAGATGATTTACAATCTCACGACGTGTTTGGTTCTGAATTGTGAAAATAATATATAATAACTCTAATAGAAACCATAACTTTCAGTAACATAACAATAGACACAATGTCTTTTACATTCCTCATTCTGAAAAAAAATATTTATTGTGTGAGTGCATGTGTGTGTGCCTGAATTTTTGTATGTGTACCACATGTGTGCAGGTAGCCACCCAAGCAAAAAAAGGGCATTAAATTCCTTCTGGACCTGTAGTTGCAATTGGTTGTATGTATACATCTGCCCAGTATGTGCTCTTTGAACTGAATACACTGGAAGAGCAACAAACACTTAACCATTGAGCCATGTCAACATCTCCTTAATAACATAACTCTCCACTTCCATGGAAAACTCTACTTATTTGATTTAACAATAACAACAAAAAACCCACAGGTTCTAAAGTCCCAAGAAGCTTCAGTTTTATTTTAAACTTGAGTCAGTTGGTAGAGCATGTCCACACTTAGCGTTTTCAGTATACCACCACAATATTCTCCAAAGTGTTTTGAACATTTTGCCTGTATATTTATTGCCAGACCTATGGGTTATAATATTCACATGTAAGGGTTAGAACAAAAAACCAAAATAAAATAAAATGAAAAGCAAAAAGATTAATTGAAGAAAAAAAGAGAAGAATATATGGGATTATTTTGGCTTGAAGTTTTGGAGAAATTCACTCAGAAACCTGCTGCCATGAGGAGATCTGAAATACTACAGCAATATAAAACAATGTCACAGCAGAGACATGTTGTCTGTCTCCAAATCTGTGCTTTACTATTTGGCAGTCAAATCTTAATTTGACTTGAAATCCAGTGCATAAAGTTCTCAAGCAAAAATCCCCCTTTTGATGGAAACATACAAGGGCACCAATAAAGGATTTACCTGTTGGGTTAATTTACTTATCAAGATGAAATTACAAAAGAATAGTATTAGATTGGCCGAGTCATACTGTTTTACTAAAGCTAATACTTAATTATTTGAGTTTGGAAGCCTTTTAGGTTTGTAGCAATAGAGTGTATTTGCGTACGGGTTGCGTTCCTGGTTTGGTAGATTCTAGGCCTGCTCTTTTCTAACAGCTAGTAAAAGGCATTTCAGAGCTTAGACTTGTTTTTGGTATTGCTTTCTATACTCAATGGTTTTCTATTGCCCTACATGGAACAGAGACACAGAACATGGCACTCTTTATCATACTGATTGTTTTTCTAGTTATTGTTTCATCACGTTTTATAAAATATCTTCTCCCGCTGTTAGAACCTAATTGGTCTTGAAAAGGATAGTGTTAATCTAATAGAAAGTGAGCAGATATGGAAAGCTGATTGTAGAAGAAAAGAAAATTCTCTTAAATCCAAAGTTATTCATCTAAAAAGAATGTTGGACATTGAAAGAAAGATGTTAGGTCACTGCAGTCACACATTTAAGTAGTTCTTATCAGTCTGGGTTTCTCCATCTCAATGCGATGATACATACTTTTACTACAGTGCTCAGTATTATTAAACTCCAAGTTCATCTGACCCAATGGAGAACTATGGAAGAATAAAGACTTTTTGGACTCCTCTTCTTCTAGAGAAAGCTATTTTATTAGTTTTAGAATTTCTACAATATACTCTTATAATAGGAAGCCTAAAGTTCTGTTTTTTGAGTACTAGGAATTTGAAAGGAATGAGAGTTTGTTGACTTCATGATTGCATTTGTAGTTCTCTGAACCCAGAATGTCTGTCAACCATGCTGCAACCATCACTGTTTCCATTCAGTAGTAACTAGTGATATGTGGGCTGTTATTTGCTTTGAAATTTCTTTCTTGCAAAGGTAATATTTAACATTCCCATTCTCAAATATTTCCCCTTCTCTTTTTCCTCTCCCTGTCTCCTGCCCCTCTGTATCTCTTTCTCCTTAAACGCTTAAGAAATTGTTAATTTGTGAACATTGCCAGAAAATAATGTATTAATCCTCTGCCTTAGTAGTATATGTCTGGTATGATTGCATGAGAGCATCCCAATGCCAAAGGATCAATCAATACTGTTTACAGCACATAATATAAAAACTATCTCACTCAGTGGCTTTTATTCATGCACAAAGAACTTTTAGAATTATTACTTAACAAAAAGGAAGCTCTTATCCTGAAAGAAAATTCAATTGTTCTGATATATAGATCAGTTATAGTATTTTATTTCATGAAGTTTTATATTATTTTTCTTGCATTTTGATACCTCATATTGAATAAAGTTAGAATGCATACATTTAAAACCTTGTCATTTTTTAATATGTTGACATTGCTTCAAAACCAATTAATGGTTTTATTAAAGTGATTTCAACTAATTATTCAGCAAGAAGCCATTCATTTAAAAAGTCATTATACCTCAAATATTCGCAATCATTAATACTTTGCACATACTAGCTGTCCAATTTATTTAATTTACATGCCTATTTGACACACTAATATACTTGACATATTGCAGTTGATTTTTCATATGAAATAAAAATTACAGCCAATTGAATTTTAAAATGTTTTAATATCTGAAAGAAATGCTTATTCAAAATGCCTGGAATGAATCAATAAGAGAAAAATTGTTCCATTCTTGGAATTTTAAAGTAAATAAATTCACACATGACACTTATGATCTGAATATATAAGCACATACTTTGAGAGCATGATTCAATATTTTACATTTGTTTATTGCTCTCTGATATACACATATGAACATTTATATGTATTATATTGCTGGGTACTTTATATATCTTTGTATATGATTAATGTTTGTGCCAATTATATCCAAAGAATAAGAATAGTATTTAGGATAGTTCTTTTAGAGGAAATAGTAAATTTTAGAATGAAGAGTCCTTAATTTTATTAATATTATTTCACATTATCTGACCCACATCTAAAGAAAATTGTGTCAGATGTTTAATATTTCTTTATTAAAAGGTAAATTATAATAAAATTTTATATATAAAATGTAATATATAATATATATAAATTTCTTTTACTATTTGAATATTAAAATTTATCTACAGCATATCAATTTTCATTCAACTAAAAATGCTAATTTTTAAAAGTCTTGATTTTGCAGGATCCAAAATATCTCGTTCATATATATGTATGTATACACAGACAGACACAAACACACACATATATACACATTCCTATTAATGTGTGTATGTACATATATGTGTATATATACATATACTTGTAGATGTACTTATACATATACATATACACATACATATATATATATATTATATCCCTAGGAAAGGCTGATTTTCCTCTCCCAGCAGTCATTAATCGCCTAATACAACTTTGCTAGACCAACATAATTCCTCACTAGATTCTAAATCATACTCTTACTCCTAAAGATAAGTTTAACTATCAACCTTCATCAAAGAAATTTCTCCTTTCAGCGAATGAAGTTCATCACTGAAAATCTCTAGTAGATATTGCATTATCTTTTCCAATGTTTAAGTGTGTGTGCACATATCTGTGTATTTGTGTATGCAAGTGTTTGTGCAATGTGTGTATTCTGGTGCTTGTACACATGTGTGCACAAGTAAACAATGAGATGTTAATCTTGGTTCGTGTCTTCAGACACTGGCCAACTTTGGAGTTTGATGGAAGTATCCCCCACTGGCTTGGAATTCTTCAGGTGGACAAGCAAGATAGTCATTGAGTTCCAGGCCATTTTCTTCCTTGTTATCTCTTCAGTATTGGTATTGCAAATGTGATCTACTATACCTGCAATTATCAGTTTTGGCTCTGGAGATGAAACTCAGTTTCTTTTGCTTCTAGAGGAGGCACTTTATAAAATGAACTGTTTTCTCAGCTATCATTGGAAAATATTTCATGGCATAGAAAAAATGTTTCACACTAATAAACATTTATTAAATTCAGATACCCAAAGAATAAGAGTTCAAAACTTATATCAAAACGTAAAGAAAATGATTGTAGTATAGTTGGATTTATTAATAAGTTTAGTGCAGTTTCGATCAACTTTAAAGTTTAGTTACCATTGAAAATCTGTTCAAATTCACTTTCTCATCTAAATTTCTCAACAAGGTCTCTCTCACAAAGGCTAAACCACCATGCAGACATTATCATCTTAATAGGGATTAATGGGCAATAATCCTTATGCTGCTGTGCCTAGTAGCCCAGAACAAATTATTAAAGTTATTCTACTCAAATGGAATTTGGACAACTTAATTTACTGAGAAAAACATATAAATATTTTTTTTGTGTGCAGAACTGTATTACTATAATTCAGCCCCATGGTGTAATGACATTAGTGACTTTTCCTGACAGCCCCTGAACTTTTAGAAATATAAGTGACCAAATGTAGTGCCTTCCTTGTCTCAAGGTATTAATGTGTGATATCTTACCATGGTTCTCTGGGGTAGGGAATGTGGGTTAGTGGTACTCAGCATTCCTAGTGCATATGAGGCTTTGTGTTGATTCTTTACTACCCCAAAACCCTACAAACTAAACTATAGCAAATTCTTTATCATTTTAAAAATGATATTACATTAATTTTAAAAAGCACAATAAATCATTATGTTTGAATTTATGATTAAATAAAAACAACATTGAAATCTTCAAGTCTATTTTATTCACTGATGAATCAAACTATAAATTAATGTCACATGTTTTTACTCTGTATATATATAATTAGAATATATAATATAATATTATATATTATATAATATATAAGATATAATATATATAGAATATATATAATTAGAAACAATTCATTACCTAGTTTTTAAAGTTGAATATAACTGATTTACTTTTAACTTAAAGTGGTTAATTTTACAAAATAATTCTATTGTGTTAATAATTTCTACCCATTAAACATCTAAGTGGTTTTAAGTGTATTAAACATTGGAGAATATTGACTGAATCTAGTTTATTCAGTTAATGACTTTCACTAACTTCTTTAAAAAGAGATATAAAAAATTTTAATGGGGATTTTCTATATATTCTATTGGTAACATTTATTGTGTTGTTCCTAAGCTATATAAACATTTTTGTGTGAATCAGTAAGAGAAGTTTTATCATTGTATTTCTGTATAGAGTGTAAAAATCAGGATTGAGATTCCAACAATATTGTGTTATATATCTTCTCATAGATGAAACAAGGTGAAATGCTGGTAGCATCATATGGTAAAAAGATGTGAGAGAAACTATTAAGATGTCTTTAATAAATATACTAGTTCCATTAATAAGGGCTTTTATAAATACATTAGTTACAATTTATAAAAGTACCTCTTAACTCAATTTCTTGGGCTGTGAATTCAGTATGAGATATCCCCCATAGGTTCATGTGTTAGAATACTTGGTTTCCAGGTATGCAATTTGGGAAGACTGTGAAATGATTAAGAGGTAAAGTCTTCTTGGAGGAATTAGGTTACTAGGGGTTGACTTTGAGAATATAAAAAGAGTAACCACAGGACTTATGTGAGTATCAGAGTTACATTTATAGAAGGTTTTCCCTAGCTGAGTGATAGCATATTTTAATAAAGAATGCTTAAGTAAAGTGAATTTACATAAATTTTTCAGATTGCATTTTGCACTTTGAAATGTGGTACACCCTGTTAGCCCATGATCCATTATTAATATTTGCCAAGGAACATTCTTTATCTGGAAAGGGAGATTAATGTGTGAAAGAACAGATTAGTGATAAGAATTTATTGATTTAATGTTTTCTTTGACCAATGAGTCTATTTTCTCTTTAGTATCTTCAGTCCCTGAGATTCTTTCTTCTCTCTCTTTTATTCTCTTAGTTATACTTGTCTCTGTAGTTCCTGTTCATTTACCGATTTTTCCATAGCTGGAATTCCCTCAATTTCTGTTTTCTTTATTACCTCCATTACAGTCTTCAAGTATTGAACTGTTTCCTTTACCTATTTGATTGTTTTTCTTGGTTTTCTTGGGTTTCTTTAAGAGATTTATTAATTTATTCCATTTTTTTTGTTTTCTCCTCTATTTTTAAGGGAGTTTTTCTTTTGTTCTATAAAGGTTCCCATCATTCTCATGAAGTTACATTTAAAGTCATTTTCTTCTATTTCTTCTGGGTTAGGATGATCAAGTCTTCCTGTTATGTGACCACTGGGTTCTGGTGATACCATGTTTTTTTTATGTTGTTGGATGAATTCTTGCATTGATGCCTACCCATCTCTTCCTTCAAATGAGGCTGCCAGTGTCTTTGCATCTTGATCCAATCCTTGCAGTCGCAGTGTCTTTAGTACCCTCAGCAAGCTGTGTTTCAGAGTTCCACCAAGGTTGCGGTAGTGTAGGCGGGTCTCCAAATGGATTTTACAGCATGTTGTGGCTTCCACACTTGGGCATGTTCTTCTCACAGTTCCCTGCAGGAGCACACAATCCCCTGGCAACTACTTTGTTTTAAAATGAAGCTTGCAGCATAGTTGCCAAGAAGTGTTCTAGCATTCCGTTCCTAGTTTTGAATCCAATTGTTTTCTTGGACCATATTAAATGACTACAAAGATGTTCTGTACATAAAATCATTCTCTGTTATGTACTCAAACTTGTGTGGTCCCTATAAGGTGGGTAAATCATATGTGTGGTATATATGTACTACATATATAATTATACAAGTAATATATGAGTTTACTATATGATAGAGGCACAGATATTATATAAGTAACAGTGTATGTAACTTTTTCTCTTGGATTAAACTGAATTATTCATTTTTCTTGGATATGGTGAAGACCACTCTTCTTTATTTTATGGAAATAAACTAATTTAAAGCTTTAATAAATTTTTATTTATAGACTATTAAAACAATTGGTTTTCGTATATCTTTGCTTTGTCAAGAATTCTTGGATATTACCCTTGTCAGATCACTTTGCTGTTAACTAAACCCTGAAGCTGGCTGTCCTTGAACATCAGATTCTATATTTTGTAATCTTTTTTTTTTTATTGAGAAAAAAAAATTCTGCCTCCTCCCAGCCTCCCACTCCTCCCACCCTCCCCTCACTCCTCTCCCCCTCCCTCTCGAGTCTGAAGAGCAGTCAGGGTTCCCTAGAGGGGCTTCCAGGTGCCTAAGGAGAGGTCCCCAGTTAGTTCCTGGGGCAGCTGAGGATAGGGAACCTGAAATGATCCTATCCTATAGCATGAATATTTTGCATATCACCATAGAACCTTCATCTGGCGATGGACCCACACTGGAACACTGGACTGAGCTCCCAAAGTCCCAATGAGGAACAGAAGGAGGGAGCAGATGAGCAAGGAAGTCAGGACCAAGAGAGGTGCACCCACCCACGGAGACAGTGGAGCTGATCTATTGGGAGCTCACCAAGGCCAGCTGGATTGTGACTGGAAAAGCAGGGGATAAACCCAGACTCTGAATATGGCGGACAATGAGGGTTGCTGAGAAGCCAAGGACAATGGCACTGGGTTTTGATCCTACTTCTTGTTCTGGCTTTGTGGGGGCCTAGCCAGTTTGGATGTTCACCTTCCTAGACCAGGATGGAGGGGGGAGGACTTTGGACGTTGTCTTTTCTTAATGCCAACCATTTTTCAAAAATTTACCTAATCACTACGGTTAAATAGCACTTTTCATGTTATTGTCTAAGGATCAAGAAAGGTATACTTCAGAATTAAGTATAATTCTTCCAAACAACATTTCCAATTTATGTAATCCCACACTCTAGATCCCTTTTGACTTGGTTTTGTTCTTTATTCGGGCTTCTTTATAGTACAAATTTTCTGACTCCTGGGGTCTGTATTTCTGTAGCTGCTAGGTCATTGATAGAAAAAAAAATCAGAGATAAGGGGAATTATTACTTCCAAGATTTTAAAGTTTAATAACATTTTTAATTTTTCAAGGTTTTTAAAATTTATGTATCTAACTGTATGATGCTGAGCAGAGAGCACCATGCAGCTCTTTCATGTCGAGCCTCTAAATGTCATTTCAAGATGAGCTGTAAATCTTTGAAGTCTCTATTAGAATTTTTGGCTTCCTGTTCTTTGAAAATTGCTAAAATAGAGTTTGAGAAATCTGTCATTTTGCTCTTTCTATTTTGTGATTTCAAATATACACTAGAATCACTAGTAGAGAGTTACTAATTGTTTTTTATTTAGAAACTGATAATTTAGTAAGATTAAAGTGTCCCCTTTTTCCTTTATTCCTACTTAATCTTAATTCTATTTAATAAAATTTTTGGCAGATTTGTTTTTTCTCTAATTTATATAGATATTTACATTAATTTTTGTTGTTTGTTTGATTTTTTTGAGACAGCGTTTCTCTATGTAGCACTGCATGTTTTGAAATTTGTTCTGAAGAGCAGCCTGCCCTCTAACTCAGAGATCCATCAGCTTCTGCCTCCTAAGCAAATTCAGTTTAGTATTTATCCTGTGACAGATTTTTTTTTAATTTCCAACCTATACTTGTGTTTCAATGTATTTTTTACGTTTATGTATTCATTTAAAATTCTGTGGTTCTAGCGATTGACCCAGAGACTTGAGGATGTTAAATAAGTGCCCTACAACCTAGCCAAATTCCTAGCTTAAGGCTTTCAATTTATATGTTTATATAATTAGTTATTTATTTGTATTTATTATTTTAAAGTTTTAGAAGCTGGTCTTAATAATTTGAAAATTTAATTCATTTCTATTTCTCGATTATTAAAAAATTGGTTTTTGCCGGGCGGTGGTGGCGCACGCCTTTAATCCCAGCACTCGGGAGGCAGAGGCAGGCGGATCTCTGTGAGTTCGAGGCCAGCCTGGTCTACCAAGGGAGTTCCAGGACAAGCTCCAAAGCTACAGAGAAACCCTGTCTCGAAAAACCAAAAAAAAAAAAAAAAAAAAAAATTGGTTTTCATGTAGCATTATGTAGTTAGTCTTCTATTTTATTGACTTTTTCCTTTTCTTGGTTTAACTGTGAACTATATTCAGTGCATGTCAATCTCCTTTGTTAGAACTTTTCAAAATTATTAATATTAGTTCTTACATATTATATTCATGTTTTTGTTTCCATGGTGTTCTTTGAAATAGTCCTGTACTATTTTCCATTCACTGTCCTTTTTTAGCAACACATTTCATGATACTGTTTGCAGCATTATATTTTACTTTTACAAATATTTATAATACAAATGTCTCCATTTCCTGTTATTTTCATTTTAACCGTCAGTACAGTTTAAAAATAAGAAAATTTATTCTATAACACTGTATTTTGTCAGGTTTTCCAAGGGGAAAAGAACTCGCAAACAGGGATTTATTACTGTAACTTACAGGCAGAGGTCTTTCTAGTACAACAATGGCTATCCCTTGACAGAAAGGTCAAGGATCCAATAGTTGTTGAGGTCACAAATTAGGATGGCTCAGCTGATCTTCAGACGAGACTGGAGAGTCAAATACTAGTGAAGGAATGCCTCAGCAGTAGGAAACTGATAAACTTGCAGTGAGAGTGAGGGGAAGCTATAGGGGGAAAAAAAGACTCCTACTTTCATGTTTGGATTTAGGATGATTTTCCCACCTCAAATAATCCCTTCAAGAAAATCCATCTTAGTATGACCACCTGCTTGGATTTTAGTTGATTTAAGCTATTCTCAAGATGACAACCAATGAAATAGTTTTATTAGCCATCACAAGTCCACCCTTTTCACCTTGCCATCTCGATGAACAATCACATCTTTTTATGTAATGTTTATTGATAAATGAAAACAATAATAACAGTCATCAGTATTTTTAAATGAACTACAGACTTGCCTATAGGCAAATGTTATGAACATATTTTCCCAATTGATCCCGATTTTCCACTAATGATTCTAGTTTCTGTCAAGATAACAATGCACATCAGAGCTCATGATTATCTGGACTGCACAAGTTAGACTTGAAAGGAGCAGAGAGGGGAGAGAATCACATAGGGAATTAACTGTATCTCTTGACATGATGACCAATCTAATGTGAGCTGTGGAGAAGAAACAGAAGTTGTAAATTCTGGCCACTGTAAGTCATAGGCTAGAAAGTAAAGCCAGAGATATAAGCCCCGCTGTAGCAGTGAAATATCAGAGTCGGGTCCGGATAGCGGAATAGGTCAATGGATGTTTGTCAAGTTCAGACAGATGAATGGGAAGACTAGTAAATGTTAGGTAAATAGTTGGTATCTGAAGTAAGACTAAGGGCTGGAGAGATGGCTCAGTGGTTAATAGGGACACCCACTAAAACTAGTTTGGTCCTATGCTGGCTCCTTCCCTGTCCGGCTGGAGTTGGTGAGCTCCCATTAGCTCAGGTAAACTGTTTTAGTGGGTGTCCCTATCAAGGTCTTGACCTCTTTGCTCATATTCTCACCGCTCCCACTCTTCAACTGGAATTTGGGAGCTCAGCCCAGTGTTATTCTGTGGGTCTCTGCCTCTGTTTCCATGAGGTGCTGGATGAAGGTTTAATGGTGACACATCCATCAATCTGACTACAGGACAAAGCCACTTCAGGCACCCTCTCCTCTATTGCTTATGGTCTTAGGTGGGGTCATTCTTGTGGTTTCCTGGGAATTTATCTAGTGTCAGGTTTTACTGTTTTGAAAATATCAGATGCCAAGATTTGAGCGTAATTAGAAAACATTGTTTTGGCCAATTATAACTCAAAATGGTGTTATTATTTTCCAGTATTTTTAATAACAAAAAATAGTTTTGATAAGCAACTTTTCATCACACCCTGTTTTCCCCAACTCAAATGTATTTGTCCATTGATTGATTCATTGAGTGGCAGCTTAGTTCTTCCTCATTACATGATTTAACTCATCTTGATTTTATTCAGTCTTCCAAAAGATGGTCAGCCTTGAAAACCTATAAACAAGTAATATATAGCATGTGTGGGTTGACTTTATTTGTGAGTATAATGTCAGCATTGACCACTAATACTTGATAACCAATTGCTGTGAAGAGAGCAAGCAATAGAATTATTTCTCTTAATGATATATATATATATATATATATATATATATATATATATATATATATATATATAAATGACCTATGAAAGGACAGATGCAGATAGGCAAAAGAGAGACAGCTGGACTTAGATGGATTTTTTGAGGTTCATCAAAGGTTGGTTCCAGATAAAGTATGCTATTTTCATAAATTTACTTTAAAGTTTTTTTCTTTGGCTCTTTTTATGCTATTTTATGTGATTTGGGGTTGAAAGAATTGTTGTAGGAATTCCTATCAACAGTAGCCTTTAAGCTACCCAACCACTTGTATGTGGCATCTTATACTATATATGCCGATATAAAGCAGGCACATGGCTTCTTTTCTGGCTGCTGGATTCAGTTGCTGTTACCTGTTTGAGCAGAGGATTGTGATCTGTCAGTCTACCCATAAATAAATAACTCTTTATTATACTCAATTCTGAACTAGTGTGGGATTTCTATTAACCGTCCTTCTTCAAAGAATGGTATCTGAATTGTAACTTAGCCCTGGGTAGAGACATGATTTTCTAAGCTGCCAGGAAGATAACATATCAATATAAGACAGGAGAACTTCTGGTAAAGAACATGCTATGACCTTGTCCCATCCCCAAATGTTAATCCAAATGGACATGTCAATCATTTGTACAGAATATAGTCCCTCAGGAATGATTCCTGTCCCAGAAAAATTTAAGAAATTGTATATTTCTATATATGTAGATTGGTGCAATGGTCGCTTTGTACATTTTTATCCATTGTAAGTATTTTTTTTAAAAAAACATCTCTGGATATTGTTTGCTCTCACATCCTGAGAGTGTTCTTCTGTAATGGCAACTTTTGTTCATTGTGTGAATGTATTGCATGTTGTTCCATAATAAACTCTGTCCTTTCTATTTTTCCTTCTTGTCTGAGTTCATTTCTAAATATCATAAGAACCTGAAAGGCAAGAAGAAAGCATAACAAACTCTGAAGTGTTGAGGAATAGTTTGGCCACAAGGTGTTTTGAGTTTATGGTTTAACATCTTTTACTTGTTAATAAAATTTAAAAATAAAAAACTGTTAATAATTTGTATATCTCACTCATGAATATTGAATCAATTTGTATATCAATTTCATAAATATTAATCAAGGACATCTATGTGGTTTTTTTATTTAGCATAATTCTATTATCAACTATTGACAGGCACCTTATTTTCCTGCGAAAACATGGCTGCTGGCACCTTGGAGCAATAATAAACTTTATCATTAGCCATGAAAATAAAATAAACAAAAGTCCACACTGATGGCTAGAATCAATTAATACCCACACAGATATTTCCTAGTAGGAGGAGAATGGGGAGGGTAACAGTATGTCACATATTAATCTCTTTGTGAGTGCTTCCTGACTCCAGGTGCATATGGTCCTGTAAAGTTCCAGAGTATATACAAGTCAGAAGGTTTACAAAAGTGAGAAGCCTTTTAGTCACTGATGCTTTTAGTCAAACACACTTCTATATGTTACACACACACACACACACACACACACACACACACACACACGTGTTCTCAAGATAGTTATCACCTTCTGACAAATTCCTTGTGGACATTCTTGGGGAAATAGACATTTGCTCAAGTCTGAGCAGGAAAAGTATCATTAGATCATACAATATATTAAATAAAGTGATTCAATTTTTTAAATAAATTCTATAGGTTCATTGATAAGCACTACATCATTTGGATCCTTTTATCTACTTAAGACTTTTAGAAGTTGCATCAAATAGTCAATGAATCAGGTGTTGGGAAGGTTATGGGGGAGCTGGGAAATAGGAAATTATTATCAGAATTTACTATATGAGAGTTTTCAATAAAGCAAATAAACAATAGTACAAACTTTTAAAAAAATTAGAATTTCACTACCTTCAAAAAAGTTATGCTTTAATTTAAATTGCCCAGAAAGGACACTAAGCAATAATTGTTACTAATTTAGTCAAATAAAAGCATGATGCATATCATTTAAAAAATAAAGTAATTTAACATGGTTCTAAAGTTGTTTAATTAGGGTAAATAAAGTGGTAAGTTCACTGAAGTGCTTGTATGAAAGGTTGGTGATCTGCCTTCAATCCCTGGATACCACAACCTCGCGGGAGCAGACCAAATAAGGAGCAATTTCCTCTAACTTCCACAAACCTGCCATGGCAAGTATGACAGAAAACACAGATGCACACACAAGCACAGAATTAATAAATGAACAACAAACATATGTCACTCGTTAATTCTTCATTGGAGAGTGCATTTTGTTCGGTTTTAAGGAAGGTATTGTTCTTGTATACAAGGAAATGATAATGCACTGTGTAAATAAAATGGCTGGGAGTATAAAAAAGCAAGTGTAAAATACTTTTGCTTTGGACAGTGTGAACAAAAGAACACTAATAAATGAGGCTTGTGGAGAATTTAGCAAAAGTCTTAATTGTATTTTTAGTGTGTGATGGTTAATATTCATTTTTAATTTGGGGGAATTTGGAATCACCATGGAGACCTACCTCTGGGCTAGTCCATGAGGGAAATTCTATATTGGATTAATTAGATAGAACATTCCACCTTAAATATGTGGTATACCATTCCATAATGTAGGGCTTTGAATTAAAAAAAATAGAAGTGATTGAAGATAGAATTCATCTCGCTTTGCTTTCAGATTGTGGCTGAGATGTACGCTATTGGATTATTTTCCATTCACCATGCCTTACCTGCCATGATGGACTGTAACTTCAAACTGTGAGAACAAATCTACAACTATTTCTCTTAAATTGCTTTTGGTACAACAGTGAGAAATGAAAATACTTCATAAATTTTGTAGAAGGGGTAGGACAATATAGCTTACAGAAACAGTGTAGAAGAGTTTAGAGATTTGGGTTAAAAAACATAGAAATCTGTAAACAAAAGGCTTAATAGACTATTCTAGTAGAAGTTTGGAAGATCAGGATGCCAAGGGAAATACGGACAGTGGAGGCCTGGTGAAGAGCGCTATAAAGGGAGCAAGGACTCCATCTGGAAATAGACTCGAAGTCATGCATGTTATATTCTAACAAAGAATCTGGCAATTTTCTGTCTGTATTCTGAAAACTTAAATAACACTTAACTTGAAAATAATGAATGAAAATGTTCAAGACAGATGTTATACACACTGTGCCATTGTTATTGCTTATTAAAGATGAAAATTGGTGGGAAAAAATGAGGGAAAGTGTGTAGTGTGCCAAGGAAAAGAATGTGCAGGAGTCTAATGCTGCATGCAAAGCAGGTTATAAACACGGCTAGTCATTAAGTTAATTAGTGCCATTTAAAAGACCTGGGTCCAAATAACCATGGTTGGAATATATAAAATCAATGGCCAAAATAAATCTTTCATGACCAATGGATAGAAAGAAAGAATAGAAAGGAAGGAAAGTTGGAAGGAAGGAAAACTTATTAATGCTTTGCCTATGCATATATGACGGAGTTAAAGGGTGTGTTGAATATATTTTGTAAAATCTGTTTCTGGAATAAGTTTGGCAGTAAAACTGAAAATTAGGAAACATTAAGGAACATGGTAAAGGAAACAAAGCTCTGACTCTAGGGTCTTCTTATAATTTCTTCAGGGTCAGGAAGTTCCCTGTGAAAGATCCACAGGGCAGGTACAATAAAGCCATGTTGATGTCCATGCTTGGTGGCGCTACTGGAAACCATATTGAAGTACACAATCCATGCTGTTGCTGGGTGCTATGAGCAAGGAGGTTTCTTTTGCAGCGGTATGAATGATTACAGACTCATAACTGGGAATGAGAGACAGACATTGAAGGCTTCTGTGTTAACCAACCCTCCACACACTTACAAAATGGCTATGATAAAGATGCTGAAGCGTAGCTTTTCACAGTTGACTGCTTTGGGTAGTGGGATGGAGAAGGACTCAACTTTCTTTAGGGGACTGGAAAGTGGGAGCTTCACCATGCTCCAGTGAGTATAAGGGCAACACAAATTAGACTTGGGGGTTTGGTTTGCTTGTTTGTTTTGTCTTTTTTTTTTTTTAAGGTGTAAGGGCAGGAGGGCGGACTTAAGAGGAATTCAAAGGGAGTTTGATCAGGGTGTGGTGTATAAAATTCCCAAATAATTAATAAAAATTCTACATTAGGGAAATATGATTCAGGAAAAATTTTCTTTGCACTAAAAAAGAAAACACTTCAAAGACAACACTCATCTTCTTAATGTTAACTAAAGCAGGGTGGTAAAAAACAATAAATAGTATGTTTATTTAACATCAGCTGCCTTGTGATTGTTGCATTGAATCACATCAGTGTTCTTTTCACCTTTCAACCTGAACTATGTTATTTTAGAAAATCAAACATAATTTCCTTTGCAAAGGAAATTCTTTAAGACAACAAAAGCAAGTAAACTACATAATACTTACACATTTACATTTTTAAAATTTTTGCTTAATCTCTAAAGCTCATCATTGATTTTATTCTTTGAATAATGGGACTTTCCAACTACATAATCATAAAGATGGTTATAGTAATGATGCCTAAAACCCATCACTTTCTCTGTAATCATGCATGATTTCATCTAAAGTATAGTCCATATCCTGTATGGACTTAAGAAACTCTGTAGCTGCTCACTCTGACATGCCATGAAATTCTCTGCTGCAGCAGAGTGAACACCCCTTGGGTGGAGTGGGGGTCAGTCAGAAAAGACTATTCAGCCACTGGCTGGCATCTTTGACTGTCTCTCCCTCCTTCCAATGACAATTTGACTTCTCTTATCATAAACCATGCCTTAACTACTTGATGCATTACGTTGGTACACTGATGGATAGAGATTATATACGGGGCAAATAATATCACAATGTGATTAATCTTTTAAAAATGCAAGGAAATTCCTGGTTGTTTTACTTACTCATCAAAGAGATAGATAGAAAATTAGTTTCCTGAAGCTAAAGCTATTGTATTGGGTTTTCTGGTACCAAAATAAATTGAAAGGTCTTTTTTTTTTTTTAACAGAAAATATTGAGCTACCTAAGAAGACAATGGATAAACTCTGCGGAAAGAATCATGGAGCACATTAAAATCAAAAGAAGAAGCAATAGGAAAATAGATATTGCCAAATGCATATTGGAATGCAGTATTCTAATGTGTGTAAGAAACTT
Source organism: Microtus ochrogaster (assembly GCF_000317375.1). Classification (NCBI taxonomy): domain Eukaryota; kingdom Metazoa; phylum Chordata; class Mammalia; order Rodentia; family Cricetidae; genus Microtus; species Microtus ochrogaster. Next base: position 34,877,046 of record NC_022031.1, read on the forward strand.
CTCTAAATTAATATGAAAAGAACACATTAAATACTTCAACAGGCTGGTGTTTTAGCTTAGGGATAGAGGCTTGCCTATCTTCTATACAGAAGAAAAATGCGGAAATGGCCTTTCCCCACCACCTTTTGCACTATTGCAGGGATTTATCTCACTGGAACAGAAAGAGACTGGAGGCAGGACAAAGACACATGAAAAAGCTGGGGTGGAGTGGATTGGGTTCCCTGATGGAGTATCACCCTGAAGCCCACACAGTTTATTATATGCAATTAAACTGGGAAGCGGGGTTATTCGATGTGGCTGAATAGGGAGGGAGGCAAGGCTGATATAACCCTTCTGAACAAGTTTGACTAATCACAGTAGAAGCCGATTTTTCCTTGGAGTTGTCCTCTGTCTGTTGAAATCCCTGGGGAGAAAGCTACAGAGGGTGTTTTCTTCACAGAGTTTCCATGTTTAGACAGAGACCAGAACAAGGTTTTGCCATTTCTCTGAGTCTTACTTGGGGGAGTCTTTGCCAATCTCATGAGGTGAGTCATTGGTCTTTGATAGGGTCTTAGTGGTGTCAAACAAGACATTTTCACTCAGGGCTTAATTGACTACCTACAATTGCATACGATTCGCATTTGTAAATTGTCGCCTTACTTTTAGGAAAGTGCACATTAAGATAAGAACGAGGGAAATAGGATATTGACATGCATCTTTCAATGAAAGTGGCAGCAGCAAGAATGATACAATATTGATTAAAATTACATAAACTGATTGTCTGAATATCAAATTATACACATTACTCAGGCAAATAAGCAAAAGGCTGATAGTTCTAAAATCTGGACCCTTGCGAGATGCAGTGATTTATTTACTGCACATACACGCAAGAGAAATTTACATTCGAAAACTTAAAACTGGGAAATTCCAATGCCTGTGGAACCAACTGCAAGATTGTCATAGACAGTAGTATGTAGCACTTGATTCTTAGGTGAAAGAATATAGATGATTAAAAATAGTGAAATTTTCAGCTAAGCTACTGTGCAAAAGAGACTGATACAACACACTTGTCACATGCTTCTGTTTATGTAATGCTTAATTAAGACAGATAGATCCAAGCTATTAGGATACAGTCATTAAAATAAGACGTCTGAATGAATTGGCTAAATGTTTGTAATAACAATGAAAAAAGAGACCATGAATTTGAAAAGAAGCAAGGATGGGTATATGGGATGGCTTGGAGGCAGAAAAAGAATGAGGGAAGTGATGCAATTATAATCTCTAAAATTAAAAGAAAGAATTAAACAATAAAAATATTAAAATCCATTGCTTTTTACCGCTGAGTAGTACTCTAATGTGTATATATTCCACACTTTCTTCATCCATTCTTCCATTGAAGGACATCTAGGTTGTTTCCAGGTTCTGGCTATTACAA
>NC_022031.1:34879442-34886892 GCF_000317375.1 Microtus ochrogaster
GACCAGGATGGAGGGGGGAGGACTTTGGACTTTCCACAGGGCAGGGAACCCTGACTGCTCTTCAGACTTGAGAGGGAGGGGGAGAGGATTGGGGGGGAGGGCGGGAGGAGTGGGAGGCTGGGAGGAGGCGGAAATTTTTTTTCTCAAAAAAAATATTAAAATCCTTAGCAATAATTAACACTTCAATTAAATTTATATCTTAAACTAATGTATAATTTTAGTTACAGAATTTTGACATTTAAGATTCACATATTTAGCCGGGCGATAGTGGCGCACGCCTTTAATCCCAGCACTCGGGAGGCAGAGGCAGGCGGATCGCTGTGAGTTCGAGACCAGCCTGGTCTACAGAGCTAGTTCCAGTACAGGCTCCAAAGCCACAGAGAAACCCTGTCTCGAAAAAAAAAAAAAAAAAAGATTCACATATTTATTCACATATTTTGTTGATAAGTTTCACCTTATTTGTTTACTTAACTACATGTATATTACATTTACAAATACACACTCAAAAATAATCTTTAAATCTGAGTTCTTATTAGTCAGCACATCACTTGTCACTTGTTCTGTTTATATAAATGCATTTATGTATTCTAGAATTTTCCGCCTGTGTATACACGTACTCTTGTGAGCAAAAGAAAAACTACGTCAGATAGTTTTAGTTCTCAGAAGTAGTCTTTCAAATTAAAAAAAAAATGATTACGTTGTTATGTCATTTTATGTCAATTAGTTTGGCAACATTTGAATACTAACAGTTGTAAAGTATTGGGAGAAGACACATTTGTATCATAAACACGTATATTCAGTTAGTTGAACATTTTCATTATGTGACTAAACATGGGTTGCCTACTGCACTGTTAGTGGGCATTTAGTTATATCAAAGTTCAATTATTTTATACAGTGCTTGACTGTGTCTATGAGTATGTGTGTATTTTATGTGAATGATATATATAAAATGTATAATGAGCAATCAGGGTTCCCTGCCCTGTGGGAAGTCCAAGGACCACCCACTTCCATCCAGGTCTAGTAAGGTGAGCATCCAAACTGCCTAGGTTCCCACAAAGCCAGTACGTGCAGTAGGATCAAATACCCATTGCCATTGTTCTTGAGTTCTCAGTAGTCCGCTATGTTCAGCGAGTCCGGTTTTATCCCAGGCTTTTTCAGACCCAGGCCAGCTGGCCTTGGTGAGTTCCCGATAGAACATCCCCATTGTTTCAGTGTGTGGGTGCACCCCTCGCGGTCTTGAGCTCCTTGCTCGTGCTCTCTCTCCTGCTCCTGATTAAAAAAGAATGTATAACGAATATGTATAAAATTATTCTAAATGCTTTATTCTGTGTATTCTTTCACTAATTTTTAAGCCTAAGACCACTATGCACTTTGTTTCCTATGAGGAGAACTGTGACATTTGCATTACTAATTTGGGGGGGGGGGCAATTTGGTCTAAATCTTAGCTCAGATAACAACATACCATTTTTTTTATTAATGTAAAAGGGTGTTTTCTTTACATTTATGTCTGTGTGTCATATACATACAATGTCTGTGAAGGCCAGGAGAGGGTGTCATGAAACTAAAACATGCTTTATGAGCCTCCATGTGAATTCTGAGAATAAATCTGGGTCACCTCATATCACAGTCTGGGGCATTAATCATGAAGATATCTCCCAAGACCCTAGATGAGAAATTTTAAAGAATGTCTAAAAGTATAAGGACATATTGATACAATTTGTATGATGTATGTAATTTAGAACCTGAGAGGATTTCTGTTATAATGTTAAAATTTGAGAATGAATTTGGTGATGTCTCTATTGCTATTTTGTAGTACATACCTTGTTTTGTTTTGATAATTGCAGTTCATAATGCTTTAACTGGCATATTTAGGGGGAAATTTACATTCTTACAATTTTATTTTATAGTTTAAAAAAATCCCAATTTTTGGAGGTATGAAAATATTTGTTTTTATTTTTCTAAGAATCTTATGTGGCAATAATTTCAAAAGTAACACATTTTGGGACCTATGGTATCAGTTAATAGAGTACTATACAAGCATGCATGGATCAGTTACCGTATCTGTCCTGTGGTAGTAGGCCAGACATTCCTGCACTTTGGAAGTGGAGATAGTGGGCTAGAAGTTCAAGGTTATTTTCAGTTGCATAGTGAAATTAAAATCATCCTAGGCTGTAGGATACCCTGTCAAAAATAATGATCTCCTTTCCTATGTCTCCTATTCCATTTGCTCTTATTAAAGGAGAATAAAATACATTGCTCCATAATTCTAGTTGCAATTTTCCTTTACTTTCTATTTGCCAGTTCCTTTTATTTGTCACACACACACACACACACACGCACGCACGCACGCACGCACGCACGCACGCACACAATGTCAGAGGACAGAGTGAGGGAGTAGTTTCTCTCCTTTTATCGGGTAGATTCTGGAGACTGAACTCAGATTCCCAGACTTGGCACAAAATGCCTTACACACCAATGCATCTTGACTTCCTATTCTATTGTGTTTTGCTTTTACATATGTCATTGGTGGTTTTAATTATATGCTCCTGGATTTACTAAGTATATTGCAAATAAATTTAAATCCTAATATTTCAAACTTGAAAGTTCAAGTTTGCCCTTTGTCTTTAGTGAAATGCATTGTAGGAAATTTGCATACAGTGCTGAACCTAATAAGAACACTCACAGACATTCTAAACTAATCCTAGTAGCTAACCTCAGTCATGTGACAAATATTACAAGGGATTTCATACATTGTTGTATGGAGCCTTCATATACATATTAACTATGCAATTTAACGGCTTTGGTTAAATGAGAAACATCTGTCATGCTTTTTATAATCACATCACACTGCAAATTGTTGACAAGAAACATCAGCTAGCTCCATGGTTCCTTAAGGAGCAGCATTTCTTACGCTCTAATAAGTTCATACATGCAAAATGGTTAAGCAGGAAATTTGCAGTTCAATTCCAAATTTTAATTATTCAGTTCTAATAAAAGTAGCATTTTTGTTCAACAATAAAGTTGATAAGATTTAAAACATATTATGCCACAAGAACCACGCTATTCATTTCTCAGTGCTGTACCAGACCACCTACAGGATCCTGTTCTTACCTCTGCTTCCATTCTCTGATACTCTAAATCCTCCAATCTTCCTAGTTCGCCTCATTCATTTGCATCAGTTGTCAATACCTCGAGACACTCTCTGCCAGGGGAACCCGCTGGCCACACTAGCCTTGTAATGAGGGTAGACAATATTTAGTCTTCCCCCCGTCCACTGTTCCCAACTCACCCACTCATTCCCAGTCAAAATACAGACCACTTCAGGACGCTTTTCCTTCTACTCTGACTCCACGACCTAGGGAATCCTGCAAACATCCTAGCAGTGCAACATTCCTCATTCCTGCGGACCCTTGCAGCACAAACCCAATCATTTGAGTCAGCTCACAATACATAGTCACACATTCTGTCTCTGGCCACCTTGGAAATAACTAGAAGATACTCAGAAGCTTTCTCTATCATGCAATCCATGGTAACCACACGTTTAGAAGATCCAGAGGGAGTAGCATAAGCCAAGGAATGGAAACCCATCCAACAAAGACAAAACCAGAAATAAATACATATAATCTCAATCATACCAAATCCAAATTCATAGATGCATGTGGGGAAGAAACAAAACAAACACTCATTAAAATTCAAGACAAAAAAATTACTCCACCAGAAGTCTGTTGACTAGTCTCTCCACCCTACTAGGTCAGGCCCTGAGAAATTCAATACATCTGAAGTACATGACAAGAACTCCAAATTAGCTGTTATGAAGATGCTTAGGGACCTCAAAGAGATTATGAATAGTTTATTAGTGAAGTCAGTGAAAACATAAACAAAAATTGGGATAAAATGTTAAAATGTTCGAGACACGAAAATAGAAATATAATAGAAATAGAAGGAAAATCAAAACTGAGGAAAACTTGAAAAGGAAAAACATAGGAAGTCAAACAAAAACATTAGATGTAAGTATCAGTAAAATTACAAAAATGGAAAAAATAATATCTGACATGGAAGACAAGATAGAAGAAATGGATAATTATACCAAAGATAATACTAAATCATAAAATATAGAATTAAAATACAGGCACAAAACATCAAGGATATCTGAGACATTATAAAACAATTATGAATAATAAGAAAAAGGAATAAGAAAATATCAAGGTCAAAGGTACAGAAAATACTATCAACAAAATTATAGGAGAAAATTTACCTAAGCTTTACAAAAGTTCATATCAAAGTATAAGAAACCCAAATAGATTGGTCCAGAAAAGATGCTCTCAGCATATCAAAGCACTAAACATACAGAACAAATATCAAAGCACTAAACATACAGAACAAAGAAAGAATGTTAAAAATATAGAAGGAAAAAAAGACCAACTAACATAAAAACCCACCTAGTAAAATAACACCTGAATGGAGGCTCTGGAAGCAGGAAGAACCTAGACTGATGTCCAACAAACTTTAAGAGACAACAGCTGCCAGCCCAAGCTATTGTCCTGAGTAAACTTATTAACCACAATAGATGAACAAGGAAAATTCTGTGAGATGAAATCTAGCTTAAGTAACATCAATCTACAAATTCAGCTCTAAAGTAGGTTATTAGAAGAAAAATATCAACCTGAGAAGGCTACCATACCAGTGAAAATACAAGGAATAAATAATCACAAACTATAAAATTAAAAGTTGGAGGAAAAAATATACCTAAACAGCAAATTAATAGGAATAAAGAAATCTGCTCTTTCATACCTCTCATCACCAATGGTGTTAACTCCCCTAGAAAATTACATAGACAAGGAAACTGCATTTAAAAAAGGATCCATCCCGCTGCTTCATCCAAAAACACACCTTACTTTATAAAGAATAGGCAATGATGATATGATTATAAAGAATAGAATGATGATAAAAAGAGATCTCAAGCAACAGGACCCAAGAAATAAGCCAGTGGTTGACTAAACTTCAGACCGAAAGTTGTCAAAAAAAAAAAAAAAAAAAAAACATCAGGAAAGGCAATACACTTACCAAAGGAAAAATCCTTCAAGAAAATCTTGCAAATAGAAATATTTTTACACCAAACAGAAACAACTCAAATTCATAAATGAAATACTCCTTCAGCATAAATCACTTATTGACCCTCACATAGTGCACCAGGTGGGCCTTACAGCTGAAAGAAGTGGACAGAGGCAGCCATCTCTAACCCAAAACAATCCCCAGTCAGTTGATAACCAATTGAAAATGAAAATTATATTTTTGCAAGAGAGAAATAAGAAAGTTAAGTACAGAAGGATGAGGGAAACAAACAAATTTTATTAGTAGGCTACATACCTGGAAGTAGATGGCCAGTATTAAAATGAATTCAGTGACACCTTTGGAAGTTCCTTGTCTGAAAATTTAATATCAGGACTTTACATTTCCTTATTTTTAAATTTTATCATTTTTATTTTATTTATATAGCCATAATTCCAGCATTGCTACTTCCATCGGTGGTCATTTTCTTTCAAACCACCACCACAACACACACACACACACACACACACACACACACACACATTTCATTTCTATATATAATTGACTGGTCTCCCTGCTCTCTCTTTAAATTCATTGTTTTTCTGTTATATGCCATCATTCTGACCTACTGATTTTTCCAATTTCTGTCTTCAAGGACCTTTAGATTACGGGTCCTATAGACTGAACACTTTTTGCTTTAGTTATATGAATTGTTCATTCCCATACTCCCCTTTCTAGTTTGCTGGGACAGGCTTCCAGAAAGCTCCGCTTCAACCTTTGCAGCTTTGTTGTTTTCAAAAATTTTATTATCATTTTATAAATATTTTTCCTCACAGTACGTCACTAAAATTTTTGATGTTAAAAATGTATTCCTTTTATCCCATGCTTTGGCCTTGGTGAGTTCCCGAAAGAACATCCCCATTGTCTCAATGTGTGGATGCACCCCTTATGGCCCTGAGTTCCTTGCTCGTGCTCTCTCTCCTTCAGCTCCTGATTTGTTCCTTGGGGTTGTAGTCTGGTGCTCCAATGTGGGACTCTGTCTCTGTCTCCTTTCATAGCCTGATGAAGGTTAATGGGACTCACTGAACATAGCTGACAATGAGGACTGCTGAGAAGTCAAGAACAATGGCACTGGGTTTTGATCCTACTGCACGTACTGGGTTTGTGGGAGCCTAGGCTGTTTGGATGTTCAACTTACTAGACCTGGATGGAGGTGGGTGGTCCTTGGACTCCCCACAGGGCAGGGAACCTGGTCTGGTCTGCTCTTTGGGCTGATGAGAGAGGCGGAGTTGATTGGGAGAGGGGAGGGATATGGGAGGCGGTGGCGGGGAAGAGACAGAAATCTTTAATAAATAAAAAAAATGTATTCCTTTTATTTTGCTCTTGAAAATCCATGTATATTTATTCATCAATAATGGTATTATTTAGCATTATACTGTATAGTGAAAGAAAAGTAAACATTTTTATCCATAGTTTCAAATCATGGGCATATAATTCTTTAAAGTTCAGGGAAATATATCAGTACTACCAGGTATCTTCAGAGTTTTCAAAATTCCCATTAAAAGAATAGCATACACCAGGTTTATCATTACTTTCAATGAACTACAATCTTTATGAATATTCAATAAAAAATACAAAATTCGTCTTTCAGTAACAGCACCTCATAGAATCTTATTTATTTGAGTAAGATTTAGTGATCAATGAATAAAAAATGGTTCCAGATTAAATAACATCTAGCAGAAAAGGACAAAAAATAGATTTTGTTTGAAATATTATGTTAAGCATTCAGTAAGCAAGATAAATAATATGCTTGTTTTAGTTTCTGATGATAAGTGTATAAATTATTCTTTTAAAAGTGTTTCTTATTTAGATTATTTCCTAAATAAATACAAGAAAATATGATTATATTTATTCCAATATCTCCAATCAACTCTTCTTATATCTCCGCTAAGACATTGCTTCCCTTATGGTATAATTAACATATTTTAATGAGTTATAAAAAAACATACTTGTGAGTTTTGTAGCTTATTTCAGCAGTATTAACTGCAATAACTTTGGTAATGAAAACATTAAAAGAAATCTAGGCTAATGGTAAAAACCAAAGGAATTATTCAAGTAAAAATTGTAGAAAATAAGTTTTTGCATTTAAATGGCTGGTTATCTTTCTCTCTTATAAGCTCTCAAGTAATAATATTACATTAAAATGGGCATTCATATTTCAAAGATTTATCTAAATATTTAAACAATTTGAAAATTCTTTTTTTTAAATTGCTTATTACTAATTATTTATTAATAAATTACTCCAAGTTAAAAGGTCCAAAATGCATCACAGTTAATATCCAAAGTGCAGATTCATAAATTACAGTAGCTACAACTGTTCAAAGACACACCTTGTAAAAAC
>NC_022031.1:34889031-34902143 GCF_000317375.1 Microtus ochrogaster
CGCTAAGGAGGTTGAGCATGATCTTAAGTGTCTTTTGGCCATTTGAACTTCTTCTGTTGAGAATTCTCTGTTCAGATCAGTGCCCCATTTTTTAAATCTAGTTAACTGTGCAAAATAAGTATCCATCAATCCCTGACTACTAGACTAGAACATTAAACAACTTACAAATAATGCTTTGGAATGTGTTGATATAATTATTTTAATTAGAAAATGTAAAATCTCGACTGTGATAGCAAGCAAGAAAAGAACATGAGTACCTGTAAGGGAATCAATCTACAAATTTGAGAAAATTACATATATAGTTTACTTTACTCACAACAATGTGTAGGGGGTGACCACTCCTTATAATTTTCATCAATTAATGGATACAATATACTATTCTGTATTTTGTAATGAGGCTCAGTAATGCATTTCTGCAGCCAAATATGCTAAATTTGGAATTTATTAAGGTAATGGTAAATTGGGACAATAAGAATATTTATAACCCTAATAGATGAAACACAATTTGACTATTTAAATATATTTTTAATTATAAACTGCACTTCCTTTGGAAGAGCAGGCAATGCTCTTAACCACTGAGCCATCTCTCCAGCCCAAGTTCAATTCCCGGCAACCATATGGTGGCTCACAACCATCTGTAATGAGGTCTGGTGCCCTCTTCTGTTTCCTCTCCCTCTCTAAATGTCCTGTGTGTTTGCTGCAATGTGTGCATCAGATGGAGAAGCCAGCTTTTCCTTGCTTGGCACACACCAGTTCTCCCTTAAAAAAAAGAAAATATATACGATAAGATAATAGTGAATCATTTTAGCTACTAGTCACTAATCTTCTTTTTTTAACTACAGTCACTTCTTACAACGTAGCTAATATATTCTGCTACAGCCTATTTCCTCCCTGCAAACATTTTCATGCCTACACATGTCAAACTTAACACCTGGCACACATCTTACTAAGGTCAAAGAAATAGCTTAAAGAAATGTAAAGTAAGAAGCAACAAGATGTCTTTAATATGCCACTCTACTTTCTTCATGAATAAAAACTACATAAAAATATTATATTACTTGAAGATAAATGCACCTCACTGAGGTTTATAGAAAACAATACTTAGTACAAAATAGACTGTGGCTCGTAACCATTATTTTATGTTCTAAGATTAGCAATGTCTTCCTCACTCGCTACAGAATGCTAGATAGAATACATTACTGTATAAATAATAAAACATGCTATTATCAGTCATGTATAATATATAGGAGGTAAATATTATTTCCAATTCTAACAGAATTGAAAGAAAAAGATGTTATTATGGTATGAAAATGAAATTTCCATAACAGATTAATGTGCCTAATTCTTGATTCTTACCCTATGGCACTATGTTGGACATTCTGGGAGCCTTAGAAATGTGGGTCTTGTTGAATAAATAGGTTGCCAGACACTTGCCTTAAGTATCCAGCATCCTTAGTCTCATCCTTATTTTTTCATTCAGTCAATGGCATCATGGATCGATGACTGAGATCTCTGATATCATGAGCCAAAATAAATTTTTCCCTGTTGGAACACAATTAATGAATGTAGCTGTGTGAGAGGAATTCTGAGTGCTTGTGAGAAAAACTCCAAGAAAACAAGACTAGAGTGTTACGACCTCAGTTTCCTTAACATCATAGACTTGTTTTTGGAATGTGTTTTCATGCTATTTCCAGGTGAAACAGAGACAAGTGAGTTTACTTTAGCAATTTTTATTCACAAGGCTGTATGAAAAAAATGTTTTTATCACTTGTGGCTTGTTCTTGTGATTTTATATTTTACTCCTGTGTTTCCTCTTAATTCAAAGAGTAAAAAATGCCTGATGCTCTGAGTAATATTGGCTATTGCATCAGACTTTAGCCTGCCTCACTCAGTTCCATTCCCCATCCTTAGAGAAATAAACACTCCCTCCTTTCAGTTATTAGTTTCAGATACCTTTCCATAGCAACAAGAAATTCCAATACTGAATATTTAAGCCAGAAAAGTAAAATTATTGTGACTAAATTATAATTGTTTTGCTCTTGGGTATTTGGAAAATCTTTGTGAAAGTAACTAGGAGACTTTGCAATGTGGGAGCCAGAAAAATCAACATATCATAAGCAATATTTAATGGCAAATTCTGGAAAAGATGCTAATACATTATTCTGATAGGAAGGCAGATTACAAAAGTGAAGCTCATGACACTTCATCAGTGACCAGGCATTTATTGAGCAAAATTACCATCTGACAAGAAGTAGTCTGTACTGTTCAATTAAGAGTGCTCCAGTTTCAACATGACTGATTAATCAAAGTAGTTTGGAAATTTCAAGGTAGCTTATTATTCAGGCTGTGACATGGTTATTGCTAGCTGCTTTTAGTTTAGTTTATGGTAGAAAAACAGTGCCAAAGATCAGAAAAGCGAAAACATGTAGGAATCATATGCCTGATAATAATAGCTTGTATAAATCTGGAACTAAGGATGTCACAGTTTTTGAGGAAGTTAGAAGGATTAAAAACAAACATTTATTACTGTTCATTTTAAATCAGGAAAAGTGGCTGGAAAAGACCACAGGAATTGGCCAAACTACTGCATATTGATATCCAAATGGTGTGAAATACTAACATTAACCAAAACAATTACCAGTTGAAAACAAACATTATCCTATCATTTAAGCTATCCAGTTAAATCAGGCTTCCTAGAAATTTTTATATCTATCCAGGATTTGCTTGATCATCACTCAAGATGACAGAGATGAGTGTGAACATTTGTCAAGAGGACCTAGCCATTGTTTTTTTGTTGTTGTTTTTTTTTTTTTTTGTGGCAGGAATCAGAGTCATCTGCATTATTCTAGGTCTGCAAGCAGCAAAATTCAGAGTTATAATATCATGAAAGATTTTACCTTGTGTCAGAGCAAATTGCTCAGGCGATGTGTAGCTTGGCAGTATTCTCTTCAGAATTAACTTTTAACATGAAAAATTTTTTTAGGAATTAATGTATTGTGATGATTTTCTCTGAAGAGTTACCATGTGTTTGCAATATATGCAGCATTGTACATGAAGCAGAACTGCATTGGAGCCTGTCTTTGTATTATTTCTGTGATAACCATTATGTCTGAAAGCAACTTGGGGAGAGAGGATTTTATTTCATTTACAGTACATGTCACAGTTCATTACTGAAAGAAGTCAGGGTAGGAACTAAGACAAGGGAGAAACACAGGAGCAGTGACTGATTCAGAAACCGTGGGGAAAAATGTCGAATATTATCTTTCTCACCTGGATTTCTAGTTTGTTTTTATTATACCAGTGAGGACCACCTACCCAGTGGTAGCTTCAACCAATATGGGATGGGCCCTCTAAATCTATCATTAATCAAGAAAATGCCCCTTAGACTTACCAAGAGGTATTTTCTCAACTAAGAATTTGTCTTCCAAAATATGTGAAGGTTTGTGTCATGTTTTTTAAAAAAAAAAAAAAAAAAAAAAAAAAACACTATACTCCAGTGCTCTGATGTGGGTCTCTGTCTCCATCTGTCACTGGATAAATGTTCTATGGTGATATTCAAGATAGTTATAAGTCTGACTATGGGACAAGGCCAGTTCAGGCACCCTCTTTGCCACTGGATGTAGTGGGGAGGTTCTTGGCCTCCCCACAGGGCAGGGTGCCTTGCCCTCTCTTAGCACTGGAGGGCGTGGGGAGTGGGAGGGAAGTGGGAGGAGGGGAGGAAGTGGGATTATTGATTAGTGTTATTTTTAAAGTAAAATATAAAATCCAGTATAGGAAACGAAGGCTGTTGAAGATGTTGAGAACATAGATCATTAGCTAGAATAGCTACTGTCAATAAGTAGAGGTAACTGAAGATAAGGGCCATGAAAACTGTATCTGTATAGGTCTGAGGATCAGGGCTTTTCAAGGCCTTCTAAGATTATATCATATTAGAGTGTATACCCAATGTTCTCAGACTTCTTACCTTAAGACAGAGTCTCTTAGCCTTTTGATTAGTCCTGGCACCTTCAACCAAATGACAGTGTTGGCATTAAAGGCACATATACTCTCTACTGTGTGGTTTCAAGGTATTTGAATACAGGTTCAAAGAAAAGGCTCTTATCCACTACCTCCCATTTAACTCTGTTACTTAAAAATAATAAAATGTATCCATTGATAAGGAATTCTGGATTCAACGTAACAATTTAAAAATCTGAGATAATTGATGGAAATTTGAGTTCCTTGAAGAGGAAACTCATTTATACCACTTTCTATTTCTTTATGAGATGAATGAAAAAATAAATAAATAAATAAATAAAAAGGAAAGAACATGATTAATTATGAGTTTCAGAACCAGATGAATGAAAATATAAATAAGTAAGTAAATAAATAATGGACAAATTTGCCACTAGGTATGATGAATGAGAATATATATTTTAGAAAAAAGGGAGAGCACAGGACACCTGGGACACAGGTACACCTGGGAAAATACAGAGTAGATGTGACCCTAAGCCATGTAGAGAAAAGAGACAGGGACAATAAAGGGAAGGGAAATCAGATGCAGCAAACAAGAGGCCAAAAAGAACAGATTAGTGAATCTTTTATGGAATCTTAGATTACATATATGTTGCATGAGATAAAGAGTTGGTTATTCAGTAATTCCATATATACTCTGAGACTAGGATTTTGGTTTTTTTCTCAAAGAGTTGTAGCTGAATTTATTTTTTTTAACTTCTAGAGTTATGCTTAATAAAACTATATACTTATATATTTAATAATATAAATATAAGCTAATCACATAAAACTTGTACAGTTATTTTTGTAGTGATACACACATATATATCACTAGAGGCCAGTGTTCTATCCATTTTTCCACAGAGTCACATTGATGTATAAACATGATTGTACATTGATTATTAAATGAAGATAAAATTACTTCCATGAGTTACTTTATATTTTATTATATGTCGCTTTCTAATTTTAATGGACATTTATTTTAAAGAGTTAGATTCAATGTGAAAGTGATGTTTAATAAGCTTGACAGTTTTATTCTCTTCCGCATGGCAGAAAAAATTTTGATTTATATCACTTCTATCATTACCCACAGACATTTTGACTATGGCTTTAAATAGTTCCAAATGCATTTTTAACTGAAATTTTCTTTTTTTTTCTGCCTCACTAATACAACCTGTTAAAGGCAATAAAGCATTTAAGAGCTATTTAGGACTAAGTGGTCTCAGGGGAACAGTGTTTTCCAGGGAAATCATAATGGGATACAGAGCCTTTCCTTTCTAGGTCACTACTTTGAAAGTAGTTCAGGTTATAAGTGATGGAAAGTCATTACTGCTCAATGGCCTATGTGAAATCAAGGGGTGGTTTCAGTCCAGTTCCTGGTGAATAGGCATTCACATCCCAGTTGGCATTAATTGGCATGCACGCTGACAGTTTTATGTGTGGACTTAAGGGCTATAGGCATTGTCAATCCAATTGTGAGTCACACGACTAAGAATAGTAAACAAGGCAAGAGGAAAGCAAGCTCCAATAATGCAATCATAGGAGAATATGAAAATCAATTTGGTCAAGAGTCCCAACATTGAATTTACTTTATTGGTTAGATATATTTTTAATATATGGTGTTCTAGAGTATTTGAATTCCTGACATTGAAAACATCTATTAAAAATTGATTATTTCTACATAGAGTACATTTACACACTAGTGTCATTTTTAGACTAATAAATTTATAATGTCCTGGCTAGTTTCACTAGTGAATAATTCTTTCTTGGATGGGAACAATATTCAAGAAAATTCAGAAGAGCGATGGAGATATTCCTCATGCAATTTTAGTAAAGTCCTCTCACTCAAATAGTACTATAATGATCTATGACTGATTTTTCTTAATTAAATATTGAAAAGAACTAGGAAGACAATCCACTCAGAATCTCAGATGATCTAATAAGTAAATGTGCTTTAAAAGAAACTGATGATAGCTAATTGTTTCATGCTGTGACGGTTACCAGTGTTAAATAGAAATTTTCTAATCATTCCTGATCATTGTATTGTTTTGAAGACACTTTATTCCTTTGATATGATAGCCCCTTACTATTGACATTCATCATATGGGTATTATTTTTATTTTCATTCCATAGGCAAAAAACTAGTTTTAGTGAATTAAAATTTCCTAATTGAGTTCTACTACCTAAATTGGGATAGGTAAAAATTTCATAGTCTATAGTTTATTTCATCAAATTTTATGTCTGTTACGGTTTACTAATAAACTGCATTAGTAGAGAACTTGAATTAATCAATTATTAAATATGACAATTAAACTTTTATACACATTAAATAATATTTTCAGGAGTTATGCTCTCATGTCCCTGCTAACTAAGCTAGAATGAAAAGATGACAAGGGTTGAGTATGTAGCTTGATGATAAAACTTATATATCATGTACCAGGCCTGGAGTTCAATTCTAAGTACTAGAAAAGAACAGTAACAAAAATCTGCTGCTGTTTCTATTGTAGGCAAAATTAAAAAGCACAATTTATGCAGAGTACATTTTAATGGTTTTTAATGGTGTGTCTTACACCGAGTACAAAGTGAAAAAGAAAGAGATTTGTTTAAAGGGTATGAGACAGATATGACTACTGCATTCAAACATCAAAGTTTATGTCAGAACTTATTGAAGAAGAGAACTAAACATCATTTACTTCTAGAGAAGAAAATTAAAAGCAAAACCATAAAAAGGAAGCAAAAAAATTAAACCAAGATTCTTAAAAATTCAGGCTATTTAGATGCATATAAAGAAGTTTTGTCACACATGAAATACCAAACAAATTCAGGGGGAACTTTTGCTATGTAACCCTTCAAGATGCTCCGAACCTAGAATTTTAGGTTGTGGAGGTCCTTACTTATTAAATTGAATTCTGTCTTTGTCTGTCTGTCTGTCTGTCTGTCTGTCTGTCTGTCTTTCTCTCTCTCACACACACACAGACACACACACATACAAACAATCACACTCAGCAAACTGAGGAAAGACTACGTGGTTGGATAGACAAAACGATGGGACCAAGAATGAATATGGTATCAAGGCAGAAATAATAAAATTATATATGACAAAGACATTGCTTGTTCTTGTGTCCTATTTGCAATTAGTTTCAGGTAAAAGTATATAAACAGAAATAATAAATTATTGAAAATCAGCCATCTAAATTAGCAGAAAATTTGAGTCCAAGCAAATGGCCAAAGTAGAATCTGTTTATAAAGGATGTGTGCCACAACTTTTAAACACAAGAACATTTAAATATTCTGTTTCATTTTATTTCTTCTCAAGTAAATAAAATAGCATTGTTTTGAGAAAAAATAAAAACACTTTTGGAAATTCCATGAAATGTTATTTTTTTTAAAAAAGATATACTGATAGAAAATGTTTACCATTGAGGTTGAGTTTGTCTTGAACAAGCAAGGAGACCCAGTTTAACATCAAATACGTTGAATTAGATAAAGGACTCCTGGTGGAAGATAGTGTGTTTGATCAAATGGAAGGGTTATTGAATAATAATATGAGTGATTTCTGGTGAATGGCTGACCTCAGTTTTGAAAAAAGACTATATCTATCTATCTATCTATCTATCTATCTATCTATCTATCTATCTATCTATCTATATCCAAAAATCTTGAACATTGTCTCAATTCTTTTTGAAAGGAATTTTAAAAATTTTTGAAAAGTTGTTTTGAAAGGAATGACATTCACTTGGAAGGATTCTGAACATTTGAGAGAAAGATTAATTACAAATAAGAATCATGTTAAGAAGAAAATGTATCAAAATTTGACATTTTGGATATAATATGAATCGGGTGCAACAAATCAGGACAATATTTTTAAAATGTATTGATGGTCTAATCTTGATTATAAATACAGGTTTTGGAAGAGTTTTGTGTCCTTAGAACATGTACAGTAAGACTGCTCTTTCATTCCTGGTCACTCAGACCCAAATAATCATACAGAAACTATTTTAATTACCATGTCGTTTGGCCCATTAGCTCAGGATTCTTATTAACTAACTCTTAGATCTTAAATTAACCCATTTCTATTAATCTGTGTATTGTCATGAGGCTGTGGCCTACCCATAAGGTTCCAGTGGCGTCTTTCTCCTTTGGTAGATACATGACACCCCTTTCGCTCTGCATTCAGTTTAGTTTCCCTGCCTAGGTTTATTGTGCCATGCCATAGACCAAAGCAGCTGCTTTATTATCAATTGGTAAAAATAATATTCACAGTATACAGACGGGAATCCCACATCATCTCCCCTTTTTTGCCTAGATAAAAAGGAAGGTTTTAACTTTAACATAGTAAAATTACATATATAAAACAGTTGTTAAGCAAGAATCATAGTTACAGTATTTATAGTCCACTGACAGTTGAAAAATTAAGGAAAATACTCTATCATCTATCTACCTTTATGAGGCTAAAGTTTTATATCTATTTTATCTTTTATCGTAACTAAGGAAAGTATAACGTTCCCTAAATTAAGGATAACTCTATCAGTTTGTCTTCAACACCATCAAAGACTCCAGAAGGATATAATATTACCTAGGCAAAAAGGAAGTGCATTGTAAGCAACTTCAAAAACTTTAGAATTGACAAATCCACCTGGATGGATGTGTGGAAGGAGTTGTCGAAACTCCTTTAGTCAATACCCCTTAAGATACTGGCCTGCTTTGGGTGTGGTCTCATATACTATCAGTGCAGAAGAAAAGTGTGCATAGCTCTCATTGCTGCTGGTATCAATTCCAGTTTCCTTCACAAACAGAGTACAGTGGATCACTACCCTTACTGTGAGTTCATCCCCAAATTAATAAACCTTTGTTATACTCCATTCCAGGCTATTTTGGAACTCTTTGATACGACAGCAAGAACTAATTTTTCTTTCTATGTTCTATAATTCAAGCAAGACAATATCAACTCTGTCATTCAGTGTGTTTAATTTTATGATAATAGTGACATTGAGACTTCTTCTGATATTACTATTAAATATTGCAAGTATCATTGCTTTTGAAAATACTAAATAATTTATGAAAATATCTACCTGGCTTTTATCCATCCACTTTCTTCTCATTGTATTTTGCTTGATGCTGTGTCACGTAGAATGTTTTATTCATCCAATATCAGATAGTTCACTTTAAAGATGCTTGAACAGTAAATAAATCTAGTGTTTCGTATCACCTGAAATCTAAGATCTTATAGTACTAAAAATGATGAATTAAGTGACTCTGGTGCAATCAAAAATACATGTTTCTTTCATTATTATCCTGCCACCTTTATGCTATTTCTACAATATTTTCAGACTTGCTACCAAAGGAGGTAATGGTCAGAGAGAAATATACGTCTCTTCATTTGCAGGGTATAGCTGAATTTATTCCTGATGTTTGCAATCGCCAGTAAATTCCCTCTTGTTCTCACTGATGAAAGCTGAAACACATGAAAGAAATAAACTATAAACCAACAGAAGAAACAGGATCATTGTGAGACTTTATGTAAGTTAAGATTATTTTTCCCAGATTTTGAGAGAAATGAAGTCTCAAAAGTGTGAATTACTTTGCCTAATACATTATAAAGAGAATGTACTTACCATCTATATTTGCTACTGGGAGACAATTATTTCTTTCTATTTTATACAGAATGCTAGAGAGTCCGCAGTTGTGAAAAGTTAAAATCCATAAATGTTATGTTTGTATAGAACACTAGCAGTGCACCCCAAAGAAGCTGCCTTAAAGCCAAGTTAGGCACCACTATTAAAAACCAACTGATGTGGTTTGTGTAGTCTAATTCAAAAACTTTTTTGTTTACCCTTTTATTTCTATTAAATTTTATACATAATTCAGATTCATGGTAAACACTGAAGTTTGATAAAGTACCTGAAATCTTTTCTTTATTTACTAAAACTGGTTTTGAATGATCAGATAATTCATATTTGCTAATTTTTTGTGGCCACAAAGTTTGAATTTTCATGAGTTTACATTGATTTCATAGATCAACTTGTTGAGCATGAATAGCTGAGCAATATTGTATCTTAGAATTATAATCATGTTTCATATGACAATTTTAGTTTTCACTAACATATTCTAATATTTTAGTGACCATATATTTATGAATATGTTGTTATGATTTCAAATATTCAATGATTTTATACATAAACATTTTTGATGAAAAGATATTATTTACTTTTAATTGATTTTGTAACTTGAAGTTCCAGTAGAGGTAATAATTATTTTCAGACTTTTAGTGTATAAGACTTTAGGATAGACTGATCAGATAATAATTCAAAATTTGTTGATGATTTCAGTTGTAAACTTTCTATATTGTTAAATCTTTTCGTCTTACTGATTTCTGGGACATCTGGTAAAAGATAAAAATGGATACAGTAATTAAAATGAAGTCTTACCATATACATGATATAATTTAATATATATATATATTATTTAATATAAGTAGGCTATTATTTTTCATACATTGTATTTGATTATGATTATAGCTTTTCCATTTTTTATCAAAACATTCCAACCTTCCTATACATCAAGCTTTATGTTCTCATTCTCAAAAACCAAAATACAAGATTCAAATTGGAGAAGACAAGCAAAATACCAATAAATTAGATAATCAAAAACTGTCATAATAGAGTAAATGTCCCTGTAAAACCCATAGGCAGTTTATTTTGTGCTGGCCACTAAATTCTTAGTGTAGTGTCTTCACTGAAATGTAGTCAATATACTCAAAGACACTTTACTGGAGAAGAGTGATTTTCACTGTTTCAAAATGTATTAATTGCTAATGGTTTCTATGATAGTGCATTGGGGAGGGATTAGGGAAATTTGTCTCCATTTCACATTTTAAGTAGTTAAAAAATATTTGGTTCAAACTTGTGTAGATTTATGTGTGCTATACAGTATCTGTTGTCTGTGCATCTATCCTGTTGTATCTAGGTGGCACTGTTTCCTTGGAAACAGGACAGATATTTCTGTCCTGTTGTGTCTAGTTGGCGCTATTTCCTTAGAGTCATCCATCACTTCTAGCTCTTGCAATCTTGTCTCCTTCTCTCCTGCATAGTTCCTGAGCCTTGGGGGGGGGGGGTTGATGGATAATTATCAATTTCTGATTCCGTGCTCCAAATCATTTACTTTCTGCACATTGTCTAGTTATGGGTCTCTGTGTTGATTCCATGTACAACAATAAGATTTCCTGAAGAATGCTGAGTGAGATTATTTTAGTTACTTATATTTTAGAATGCCTTGCAGTATTCTAACTTTAAAAATGTTAGTTGTATTTGATTGTCTGTGGTTAAGCAGTCAGTGTTATTTCAAGTTTGTTAAAAATGATTAAATAAATGTTCTATTTTCCTCTTTAAGTTGTATAATTGTGGTAATATATTTTATTTTAAGAGTCAAATTTATTGAGTTAGTCTTCAGAAGTGAATTTAAATTCTTAAAATAATTTCACGAAAATATGGAGCATAGTTATTTTTATATTATGCTTCCTTTACCATGATCAAATCGGCTTCATACCAGAGATGCAGGGATGGTTCAACTATGAAATCTGTCAATATAATTCATCATATAAACAATCTAAAAATGAAAACCACATGATCATGTCATCAGATGCTGAAAATCTTTTGACAAAATACAACCTCCTTTCATGATAATGGTCTTGGAGAGAGCAGGAATACAAGGAACAAACCTAAACATAATAAAGGCAATATACAGTAAGTCAACAGCCAACATCAAAGTAAATGGAGAGAAACTCACAGTGATCCCACTGAAATCAGGAACAAGACAAGGTTGTCCACTCTTTCCATATCTATTCAATATAGTACTTAAGGTTCTAGCTAGAGCAATAAGATAACAAAGGGAGATCAAGGGTATACAAATGAGAAAAGAGGAAGTCAAACTCTGATATGATAGTTTATATAAGCAACCCCAAAAAGTCTACCAAGGAAATTCTACAACCCATAAACACCTTCAATAATGTAGCATGATACAAGATGAACTCAAAAAAATCAGTAGCCCTGATTTACAGTAGCCCTCCTTTACACAGATGATAAATGGGTAGAGAGAGAAATCAAGGAAACATCACCCTTCATAACAGTCACAAATAGCATAAACTATCTCAGAGTAATTCTAACCAAACAAGTGAAAGACCTGTATTACAAAAACTTTAAATCTTTGAAGAAAGAAATTGAAGAAGACACAAGTAAATGGAAAGATCTCCCACACTCTTGGGTAGGTAGAATTAACATAATAAAAATGGCAATCTTACCAAAAGCAATCTACAGATTCAAAGCAATGCCCATCAAAATTCCATGGAAATTCTTTACAAACCTCAAAAGAACAGTAATCAACTTTCATATGGAAAAGCCAAAACTCAGAACAGCCCAAACAAAGCTGTACAATAATAAAGGAACTTCTAGAGGCATCACATTTTCTAACTTCAAACTCTACTACAGAGCCAAAGAACTGATAACAGCCCGGTATTGGCATAATAAAAAAAGTACAGGAGGATGAATGGAACCAATCCAAAGACCCAGATATTAATCCACACACCTAGGAAGACCTGATTTTTAACAAAGAAGTAAGAATATAAAATGGAAAAAAAATCATATTCAACAAATGCTGCCATAACTGGATATCAAGATGTAGAAGAATGAAAATAGATCCATATCTATAACCATGCACAAAACTCAAGACCAAATATATCAAAGACGTAAACATAAAGCCATAAACCCAGTCACATTGAACCTCATAGAAGAGAAAGTAGAAAGTAAACTTGAACTCATTGGCACAGGAGTCCACTTCCTAAATATAACCCCAGTAACACAGATACTGAGAGAAACAACTAATAAATGGGAACTCCTGAAATTGTAAAGCAAAGGACATGGTCAACAAGATTAAACAGCAGCCTACAGAATGGGAAAATATCTTCACCAACCCCACATCAGACAGAGGGCTGATCTCCAAAATATATAAAAAAAAATCAAGAAATTGCTATTCAAAAAAAAAAAAGAATCCAATAAAAAAATGGAGTACATACTTAAACAGAAAACTCTCAACAGAAGAATGTAAAATGGGGATGTTCTTTTGGG
>NC_022031.1:34902318-34905723 GCF_000317375.1 Microtus ochrogaster
GGAGGTGGGCGGTCCTTGGACTTCCCACAGGTCAGGGAACCCTGATGGCTCTTCAAGCTGATGAGGGAGAGGGACTTAATCGGGGGAGGGGGAGGGAAATGGGAGGCGGTGGCGGGGAGGAGGCAGAAATCCTCAATAAATAAATAAATTAAAAAAAAGAAGAATGTAAAATGGCTAAAAGACACTTAAGGAAATGTTCAACATCCTTAGCCTCCAGAGAAATGCAAATCAAAACAAATATGAGATTCCATCTTAAACCTGTAAGAATGCCCAGCTTCAAAAACACTGATGACAACTTATGCTGGAGAGGACGTGGGGTAAAGGGAACACTCCTGCATTGCTGGCAGGAGTACAAACTGGTATAGCTCATTTGGATATAAGGATAGTGATTTCTCAGAAAATTAGGAAACAACCTACCTCAAGACCCAGCAATACCACTTTTGGGTATATATCCAAAGGATGCTCAGTTGTACCACCAGGAAGTATGCTCAACTATGTTCATAGCAGCATTGTCACAGCCAGAACATGGAAACAACCTAAATGCCCCTTGACCAAAGAATGGATAAGGAAAATGTGATATATTTACACAATGGAGTACTACACAGCAGAAAAAAAATATGGCATCTTGAAATTGGTGGGCAAATGGGTGGATCTAGAAAACAACATATTGAGTGAGGTAACCCAGACCCAGATAGATAAATATCATATGTATTCATGCCTAAGTGGTTTTCTACATAAAGCAAAGAAATCCAGCCCGCAATTACCAATCCCAGAGAATGTAGATAACAATGAGGACCCTCTAAGAGAGACATACATGGATCCAATCTACATGGGAATTAGAAAAAAGGGATCTCCTGAGTAATTAGAAGCATGGGGACCATGGGAGAGGGTAAAAGGGGAGGGGAGAAGGAAGTAGAGCAGATAAAAATATGTAGCTTAATAAAATCAATAAAAATATTGTGCTGAATCTAAAGTCAGTATTGACTAATTCCAGGATATTGGCAATGACTGAATTTCTTTTGTATTCATTTATAATGCTAATATTGATTTAAATTTCTCATGTATTCTGTGGCATTTTTTTATATTATATCTTCATATCCTCCTAGTGTTAAATATTATTCTCTTTAATTTCTTTACATGGTCTCATTTAATGTGTTATACTACCACACTTTTAAAAGGGTATCAAATCTAGTTTACAGCTTTCAATATTTGTTGATTTTCATTACCTGGAAGTCCTTTAAAATCACATAAATGAAAGTGTGTTACAGAACAATGCATTGGGAAGTTGGAATATGTGCAATGTATGAGAACTTACTGGAGACATAGCTTCATTTAAGTGGGATATTAAGAAATGTTCAACCACAATTTTGGAAAAAGACTGCTTAAATTTTATTAAGTAGAGATTTCTAAAAGAACAAACTATCTTTGTATTGGATAGAAAATGCTAAGCCACCTATTTTCTTCAACTAGATTTCTTTGCATATAATTTACTTTCACTGTTCTATGATTGTTCATTTTCATTTAAATAGACTTGTCTTCAAATGATGAACAAGCAAAAACACAAATCTGGATGTGTGAGGCGAATTTGAAGAAGATAATTTACTGCCCAAAAGTCCAAATTACCACAAGGATATCTTTAGCACTTTATCACATTTATAACTTGCTCTATGCTCACAGAAAAAGTGAAATGTGATATGACTTCTGAATATTTGACTTGAACCAGAGTGTTCCTTCTTCAGCTTATTCTAATGTCGTATAATATATTTGTATGTGCCACGTGTTTAAAGCTTGGTTAGAAGACCAGACTGTTTATGCTAACTCTAATGGCTTATATGCTTTTATAATTTTGGCTTCTGCCTAGTACTGTCTGCTTGGCTTCTAATACTGGCAAGCAAAGCAGTTTCACATTGCAAGTTATGAAATTATTGAAATTGTATCTAATAATGTATTTAAAATTATGATAAAAGAACACAAACAATAAAAAATCATTAGAGTGTGCCTGAGGGTTATGTAAGACTTTCAAAAGATAAGGTTTAGAAGAGATATATAAATACATAATATTTAAATTTTTCATGCTAAATTTCAGTACATTGTTATGAAGCATTTATTTAAATCAAGAGTTATCTCAAGTTGTTTGGTCTTGGTAGCACTGACATGAATAAAAATATACATCTAATTAAATATTTTTTCAAAGTACCTGATTTCTGGACAAGCTTTATCTAAATATGCAAGTAACTAAATGTACCCACATGGTGTAATTGAACTTCAAATAATCCAATTAAAAATGGGATACAGATCTAAACAGAGAATTTCAAACAAAAGCATCTCAAATGGCTGAAAGACACTTAAGGAAAGGTTCAACATCCTTAACCATCAGGGAAATGCAAATCAAAACAATTCTGAGATACTATCTTACACCTGTCAGAATGGCTAAGATAAAAAACACCAATGATAGCTTATGCCTAAGAGGATGTGGAGTAAGGGGAATACGCTTCTATTGGTGGTTGGAATGCAAATTTGTACAGTCACTGGAAATCGGCATATCAGTTTCTCAGAAAATTGGGAATCAACCTACCTTAGAACCCAAAAATATCACTCTTGGGCATATACCCAAAGGATGGTCGATCATATTATAAGACCATTTGTTTAATGATGTTTGTAGCAGCATTATTTGTAATATCCAGAAGCTGGAAACAACCTAGATGACCCTCAGTCAAAGAATGGATAAAGAAAACATTGTACATTTACACAATGGAGTACTATTCATCAATAATAAACAATTGACATCTTGAAATTTGCATGCAAACGAATGGAACCAGAAAAAAAAAACATCCTAAGTGAGGTAAGCCTGACCCAGAAAGATGAACATGGTATATACTCAATTATAAGTGAATACTATCTGTAAAGCAAAGGATAATGAGCCTAGAGTCCACGAGCCTAGAGAAGATAAGTAATAAGGTGATCCCTAAGAGAAACATATGTAGATCCTCCTATGAAGAGGAACTAGACAAAATCTCCTGAGAAAATTGGGAAAATGGGAGTGTGAAAAGAAAGGAGGATGGAAGGGGACGATGACAGGAGAAGGAAAGAGGAGAGAAGAACTTGAGGAAATGAAATAATCAATAATTGGGGAAGGTACAGAAATGGGGAGTAAGGAAAGAGATATTTTGATTGAGGGAGCCATTATGGGACTAGCAAGAAACCTAACACTAGAGAAATTCCCAGGCATGCACAAGAGTAACCCCAGGTAAGATCTTAAGCAATAGAGGAGAAGGTGCCTCAACTGGCCTTTACCTGTAGTCAGATTGATGACTATCTTTTTTTCTTTTTTTTTTTTATTGAGAAAAGGAAAAAAAAAAGTATCCGCCTCCTCCCAGCCTCCCATTTTTCTCCCCCTCCTCCCAC
>NC_022031.1:34905833-34922263 GCF_000317375.1 Microtus ochrogaster
CATCCAAACTGGCTAGGCTCCCACAAAGCCAGAACATTAAGTAGGATCAAAACCCCGTTCCATCGTCCTTGGCTTCTCATCAGTCCTCATTGTTCGCCATGTTCAGAGATTCCGGTTCTATTATCCTCTTGGCTATGGGAAGTAGACAAAATTGCCGGGGAGAAAATTGGGATCTTGGGGGTGGGGTGGGATGGGATGGGAGATGGGGAGAGAAAAGTTAGAAGGAAAGGAGTGGGGGGAACTTGGGGAAACAGGAGGATTGGGATAAAGGAAGGTTGGACAGGGGAGCACGGAACCACAATTCTTAGTTAAGGGAGCCACTTTAGGGTTGGCAAGAGACTTGACCCTAGAGTGGCTCCCAGGAGCCCATGGTGATGACTATCTTAAATATCTCCATAGAACCTACATCCAGCAACTGATGGAAACAGCGGCCGAGACCCACAGTGGAGCACTGTGCTGAGCTCCCAAAGTACAGACGAAGAGTGGGAGGAGTGAGAATATGAGCAAAGAGGTCAAGGCCATGATGAAGACACCCACTGAATTCACTTCCCTGAGCTAATGGGAGTTCACCATTTCCGACTGGACAGGGAAAGAACCAGCACACGACCAAGGGAGGGGAAAATGTAAATACAATACACTCATACTAAAATTCTTAAAATTCTAATAAGAAAAAAATACAAAACTATTAAAGCTGTAGCAACTCAAGATAAAAGCAGAAAACACTGAGGCATTCAGATATTGATTATTACTGTAAATTTTTTTTGGATTAATTAAGTCACTGCTTGGCCTATTAGCTCTAGCTTCTTATTGGCTAACTCTTCAATATTAATTCAACCCATTTTTATTAATTTGTGTATCGCCACGTGGCTGTGGTTTACCAGCTAAAGTTTCCTCTGGCTCCTGTGGGGCTGCATGGCTTCTCCCTGACTCTGTCTTCTTCTTCCCAGCTTTTGTTTAGTTTTCCCTGCCTGGCTCTGTTTCCCTACAGCTCTGCTAAAGGCCTGAAGCAGTTCCTTTATTTGCCAATGATATTTACAGCATACAGAGGGGAATCCCACATCACCTCCCCTTTCCTGTTTAAATAATAAGGAAGGTTTTAACTTTAACATTGCAAGATTACATACAGCAAAACAAGCATCAAGCAATAATTACAGTTACAATGTTTATTTACTTTATCTTTTATCATAACTAAGGAAAACTATAGCTATAAATTTTTCAATTTCATCAAAGACTCCAGAAGGATATAATATTACCTAAGTAAACAGGAAGTACATTGTAAGCAACTTCCAAAACTCTAGAATTGACAGAGACATCTTGCTACCTGGACAGTCACCCAAAGTTCTGGGGCATCTATCTTCAGCCTACACACCCATAGTATCCAGCAGACTTTTCCATGAATCAGGAAATTTCAAAGACAGTTCCGCCTCTATTGGCAATTTGTCAGTCACTTTCTTCTGTGTCCTGCAGAATGTCTTACTACTGTAAATTTAAGCTGCCAGCTTTTCAAGTACATTAGGGATGGTATGGATAATTAAAAATATCTCGGTGCATAAAGAACTGATACATTCATAGGCATATTTCCCCTATGAATGATTAGTATTCTAAAATTTAATACAAAACTTAGTATTCTTTCACTTAATTTAAAGAACAACAATGAAATATTTGACTTATCTTTATTTGTATCTATTACTCCTTTACATTGTAAAAAAAAGATATTATTTGCTGTGGAAACTCTTTCATCTAAAGCCTACAACTTTAAGGCTTTATTCTTTACAAATGTCTGTTCCTGAAAAAAGAAATGTCCGATGCACTTTTCAACATTTACAAAATATAGAATGTGATGCCAGGTTTGAAGTCGTGTGCATTTTTCTTCATGAAGAAAGTGACAGAAAGCAGTTTCCTCTGTTTTATCTTGCACTGGCAACAGGCCAACACATCAGGAATGGTACATTTATTACACTTTCCATTATAGCCACTGCCATTAGGAGAATATTAATTTTGTCTAAATACACTACTTGCAGATTTGGAATTATCATTTATAGAAAACAACAAACATACACTATCAGACTTTATGTCATTTTGTATATTATCTGAAAATGAAGCATGTTAGGGTCTGAGGTCTCATTCTTTATTAAAATAGCTAAATACATCAAGGCTGTTTCTTGAATATGTGTTGTTGGAAAACTGTGGGATAAGCTAAGGTGAGGGTAGAAAGTTCCTTAGGGGACTGAAGGCATCAGAAAGATGTAAAGCCAAGGCTCACATTCTCAAGGACGGCAGGTTTTGTGATGGTGACTGAGCTCTAGAGTTCAACTGTTTTCTGAACTTGTGTCATCATGCTCTCATGAACTTCCTGCAGAGTGGGTATCTTCTGAATTTGAAAAAAGTAGCAATAATTAATATTACCTGAAATAAGTGATTCTTAAAAAGACACAGGAAAACTGGGGCATGAAGAAAAGAACTCATGGGATATGTCTGCGAATTCGCATGTGCTTGTGAGTTCTCAAGACAAGTGTAAGGATTTACCATACAACAACAAATGAACAAATCTGTTCTCTACTCAAGAAAACCTGTAAAGATTTAGTACTCACTATTGACGTAGATGAATGCTTGAGCTAAAGTAGACAAAAAATTTAATCCTATTTTTTCTGTGAAGAGTGGATGTATAAACTACTATTATACAACTCACTTCATTAAATTATTTATTTGATTTTTGTCAATTTTTGTGGCTAATAAATAATGAATGTGAATGGTGTGGTGGGTTCTAAGACTACAATAATGTTTGTAATAATCTGCTATCATGAGTACTTCATAACTATATTCTTTCTTTGAAAATCATTTTTTAAACCTCTTTGATTCAAAGAACATGTAATCTACCTTAAGATACTATGGCACTCTCTTAAAAATAAAGTACTTGGGTAGAGAACTTATTTCCTATGTCTAATTAAATTGACACAGAAGTAAGTTAGCTTCTAAATATGTAGGCTTTCATCCAGAGATGAAAGCTGACCTCGGTTTAATTAGAGAAACCTCCCTCTACAAGGAACTGTAATGAACACAGAGAGCCATTCTTCAGAAGTCCAAAATGCAAGAATAAGTCATGATTGTAGACCCAGCCCTAAGCAAGCTATTCATTTGATCCACTGTATGGTTTAGGAAATATTAGAGAAGAGAATGCTTACAGTGTATAAGCACCAAAAGATAGGGTAAAACACTGCTCTTTTGTAGACTCATCAGCTAACAGCATCTCCAGTTATCTGCATTAGGATCACAGGTGACCAGCCTTATGAACAGTCAATCAATCACAACTATATCCTTTATCCATAACTATTGACTGTTGATAGATTCTGGAAAAGAGGAAACACTATTTTTCAGTTAAGTATTCACTGTGAGGTCCAAGATTTCCAAACAATGCAGTCCTGGTTAATTCAAATGATCACAAAACAATCAAATAGACATTTTGATGGATTTGTGGGGGAGGAAAGGAAAAGATATAAGAGATGGTGAAGTGAGGGCAAGAGTGACTGGGATGCATTACATAATATGTGAAACTGTCTAAAACAAATTTAGTTAATAAAATATGTTAAAAATAAATAAAGGAGATTTCCAACGTTATGCTGAGAAAATATGTTACATCTTAGTGATTTGAGAATGTTTACTCATGAAAAAAACATGAAAATTCCAAAGCGGATTCTACTTTGAAAAACAATGGCAGCTAGAGAAAAAAGAAATTCTGGGCTTAGTGGAACTGACTGATGTTGCCCCAGGGTATGACTCCATACTCATGTGCAAATGAACATGTCTAATTGAACACAGTAGGTTTTGTAGAAAAAAAGAGGTAAAATTGAAAGGGGGCCAGAGAGAATTTGAATGTAGAACTGAATAAGAAATAATATATACATGAATAAAATTTTCAAAAAATGAAAGCTGTGTGTGTGTATGGTATGTGTGTATGTGTGTGAGTGTGTGTGTGTGTGTGGTGTGTGTGTATGTGTGTGTGTGATATGTGTGTATGTGTGTGAGTGTGTGTGGTGTGTGTGTATGTGTGTGTGTGATATGTGTGTATGTGTGTGAGTGTGTGTGGTGTGTGTGTGGTATGTGTGTATGTGTGTGAGTGTGTGTGTGTGTGTGTAGATTGGCTAAGAATGTAAATAAATGGATGAGTGCTTCACTATCCTGCATAAGATTCAATCTTTAATAATGGAAAATAAGAAAATAATTAAAGGGCTGGAGAGTTGGCTCAGAGGTTAAGAGCATTGTCTGCTCTTCCAAAGGTCCTGAGTTCAATTCCCAGCAACTACATTGTGGCTCACAACCATTTGTAATGAGGTCTGGTGCTCTCTCCTGGCCTGCAGGTATATACACAGACAGGATATTGTATATGTAATAAATAAATACATTTTTTAAAAAAGAAAATAATTAAATATACAGTTCTACTTATACAATTTTCCATTGATAGCATGGTATATGTCAAAAGTAAGTCTATGACAAAATTGTCCTGAATATTAGCCAAGAAAGTGATGGAATGAAAGCAGTACAGAAAATGGAAACAGCAACTTCTCAATAAAAGAATACTGTTTTTATGTTGGTCAAAAAAATTGTATTAATTCTCTTATGTGATCCTGGAAATGAAATCTAAACATCAAACTTAGATCTCTATATATGTATATATTATACAAGCATGTCAGTAAACAATGAAACATATCACTCAAAAATGAGTAAAATTAGAGAATAGGTAAAATTATAAGGACAGATTTGTATTTTTATCCATATAATATGGATACCATTAATATATTAGAATATTAATTCTTAGTTTAAAGAGAAAAAGCTGAGTTTAATTGTAGTTTGTTGGAAACTGAACCTTGATATTTGTTTAACTATCATTGACTTGACTGTAACCCTAAGTAGTATGTAAAGAATTTTTCTTTTGTCACATGATCAAAGCATATAGATATAAATTTTAAAATTTGAGATTGGTGATTTGACCTTACCATACTGTTGAAATCATAATGCATGCCATTCAAAGCATTATTCTCAAACTAAATCTAGTAATTTCTGACTGAAAAGTTGAGTGTCGGTAATACTGACCTTTATGAAAATACTGTCGTGTTCAAAAAAGAATGGTTCCCAGTTTGGTTCTCGTAAGCGCATATATCTGAATGCCTACTTTGTAGCTGGTTGAAGCTAGGTAAGGGTTAGGAGATGTGGCTTTTGGGGGGAAGGTGTGTCACTGGGAAGGTTTTGAGGTATCAAAATCTCATGTTCTTCTCTCTCTACCTCAGGCATGAGGATCACATATTAAGATCTTGGCTCCTACTCCAGTGCCATGCCTGCTGCTAACCTCCAATTACAGTTACAGATTCTAACCCTCTGGATTCATGAGCCCCAGTTTAAATGTTTTAGTTTTATATGTTGCCTTGGTCATGACGTTTTGTTACACAATAGAAAAATGAGACAATGATCATTTTTTATTTCCATCTAAAATTTCTAACAGTGGGACTAAATAAATGATTTATCCATATTTCTTTTCAATTTACCAAGTTTTCTTGTGCATAGTATAAAGTATTCAGAAAGCTTTCAAGCATAGGAAATATTCTTAACAATATGTTTCTCTATAAATCTGTTATCTTTTTGACTTTCTTACTACCTTGAATTTACTATTCTCTCCAGTCTCATTAAAATAATTGAATGAATCAATTTGCAACAGAAATTAGAACACCTTTTGCAGGTTTAATATTTAATCTGTTACCTTATTTATTTTGTATCCTACCTTCCAACATCAATCATTTCCTTAATTTAAATTTTACATATTTGCTAGTTAATTCATGGATTTTATTTGTTTGTTTTGTTTTAATTTGGTAGTCCTAAGATCAGTGCTTGGAAAAGGAAATGGAAAATTTAGCATTTCTCATGTCCTCTGAAGATATATGGATTGCCTTTTGCAAAGGAACTACTATTACAGAGATGGCATTTATCCCAGGCAACATTTCACTTGTTTTCCACTATTTATATATTTTTTAACATTTTTCAATAGCTTATATTTTCTGGCACTAAATTCTTTTTTTTGATAGTAATAATATCTTGAAATTTTATATTTTTGCATATATGTGGTGTACATGTATATAATATGCATGTTTTTTAAATAAATTTATTTATTTATTAAGGATTTCTGCCTCTTATAAATATACCTCTGAGCATTTTTGTATTACTTGTGTTAACTGATACCTCTAGTTGGTATTCACTGATCTCTGAGGAATGCTCACATCATTTATGCTATTTCATTTTTTCATTTTTATTTTATTAATAAGACTGAAGGAGAATATCTAATTTGAATTTCAGGATATGTAAAGTACAGTAAGGAAGATGTCTCAAGTCACTTCGTATCAGTAACATACCTATCTTACCCTTTGTCCACCATACTTCATCTAATTTATGTATTATCCAAACTAAAATGTGGAATTTTTCTTTTTTATGTGTTAGATTATAACACAATTATATAATTTCTTCATTCTATTTCCATCCTCTAAACCCTCCCATATATCACTCCTTGCTATCTTTCAATTTACTAGCCTCTTTTCTCCATTAATTGTTATTTGAAATATATATGGGAATACACACACGCGCACACTTCTAAACACAATTCTCTCATTCTATGTAATGTTACTTGTAGATATTAATACAGGGCTGACCATTTAATACTGGAGAGCCAATGAGTGTACTATTTTCTCAGATAAACTATTTCTACAACTCTCAGCATTCCTTGGTTCCTTCTAGTTCTCTGATTATGGTTTGAGGCTTCCTGGGTTTTCCCCATTCACTTTGACCTGTCTGTTAATGTCATTGCTCAATTTTTCTTTAGACAGTCATGTTGTGAGATTTAAAGAATGTAGCTTTCCTACATTACTAGGAGACACAGTTTCATAGAAAATTCACTAATCTTCTGTCTGTTACAATCATTCTTATCTCTTTTACACAATATAGTTCGAAGCTTAAGTGCAAGGCATTTCTTTTGTAGATGTATTGATTTGGACTGGATTCCACAACTCTGCATCATAAATAGTTGTATTTTTCTGTAATTGTCTCCAAATATTGCAACGAGAAGTTTCTTTGCTGAGGGATGAGAATTACCATTACCTGTGGGTAGAATGAAAAAAATACATAAAGCACAGTGTTATTTTACTAAATGTTTTACTACTGTGTTGTTTTACTAAAATGGTGGTTGTAAGTTTTCCTCCAAGATCCACGAATTGACTTTCCCTAGATATTTGGCTAGGCTTCCAATACCCTGCACGATCTTTGATTTGTTGAGTGTATTCTAAGTTCAATTAGAGAGCGATTGCTTACTGCTAAGATGCATTTCACTACCATATCCTTAGGGTTATTGTGTCATCCTGGTTCTTTTGGTGATTCATTGGTGCCATAACTGGGTAAAACTCTTATGTCCCTCCACTGGAAGTTTGCATGGCACATTCTGAAACTAGTGGGTTTCAGGGAGGTGGCTTTCAGTTGCAGTCCAGGGGACTCTGTGACTTGTGTCTGAAGTTCATGGGTTCTTCAGCAATAGAGTCTTACTTGTTTATATTTCTGAAAAATAACCTTTCTTATGATTATAAGAATACTAAAAGCATTGGTCTCATATATGCTACCTTTGTTAGATTCCTAACTTGAGCATCTCACTGATTAAAATATACCATACTTTCCTTTTGAACCCTGTTTCTTCTTTATAAAGTTAGTTATATACTGATGATTGTGGTGCAACAATAAAAGGCTCCTAAATACAGTGGCTATTAAGCACATGATAATGCAAATGATGACATGAAGTGTTGATTACCATAACCAGTATGGAACTTTGAGTCATTTTACATTCTGTTCCCTTCCTGTTTGCCTAAACACAGTACAGTATTCTAAGTTCCAAATATCTGCACAATAGACTTTTTGTGATTCCTTCTACCTTTTAAATTAACTCACATCCTTTGGATTTTATTTTTTGTTTCCCATCTTCTTTGTATGCCCAGATACCTAACTAAGTCATTTTAAGGAGAGTTAGTATACCTCTACATATCTTTATACAAATAAAATATTTAAGAATATGTGCATAAGTAATAGGGTTATCTGTATGCAATATAACAAATTTACAGCTGGTACACGTGTAAGTCTAGGCATATAGATGTTTTGCTATAACTTCAATGTGATCTCTTATTACTTTCTTAATCTTTGTGTACTTATATTTTGTTGTTTAAAACTAAAGTCATTGAAATATAATATATAAATATTTTATTTCTCTTTCTACTGTCAAACATCCAAATAATTGACTATGTGTTATTATGAAAATGTAGATGCTTAACATATTGCTACAAACTTATACATAGAATATATTTAGACACCTACTCTAGCGTTTTGTACAACATAGAAATCTTTCTAAATCACATCATTACACTATCCTTGCTTTTCACAGAAGAAAAAAATTACAGAAACACTTCATGAAGAAGCTGTCTTTATTACTGTGATTACAGTAAAATGCCTCCTTTTATTAAGTATAAAATCTCTTTCCCTGGACCAACCAACAGAAGGTATTAGTTCTGCTCCTGAGAGCTCTCCAGTACATGTCTAATCCATCTTCCACATGACAGCCCTTCACATATTTGAAGGCAGCTTGCACTGCTCTGCTAAGCCCTTAATCTATATATTCCTGTGGTGTGACTATATTTTTGTCAGCTCCAGTTATTCTTTTGTGATGGGCTATGAGGTTCTTTCTAGTCATCTGTTAGCTTTACTTTGTCAGTGCTTCGTTTCAAATCATTCTTCACTTGGAATAGTCGATCCTCAGATGAATAAACGTAAGACAAAAAAAAGGACTTACAATAGTAGTTGAGAAAGAATATTTCTTTGAAAACATGAATTATCACTTTCTGTCAATCCTAAACTAAAGAACTGAAATATATATGAAGAGGGCGAAGCACAGACCCATGTAGGCCTTATGATTGCCACTTCACGTTCTGGAGCCCTGTTATCCCTGCTTAGTTGATTATGTGGGCCATGTTCTCCCGTTATGCTCTACCCCACTGATTACTCCAATCCTTTTCCCCCTCTTCTGCAAGAACTGCCTAGATGGCCAGGAACTGGGAGCTGGAGAAGGTAGACTGAAACATTAATGAGCAAAACAGAAAGCAATCAATCAAACAAACAAACCAACAAACAAAATAAGACAAAAGTTAATGAAATGATTCCTAATCATATCCAGTATACTGATAGACTGATGCTATGCCCTGTCGTCAGTGGTCATCAGATTATCCGAGAGGCTTCCTCTGGCAACTGAAGGGAAGAGATGGAGAAACCTACCACCAACATTAGAATGTAAATTATTAACTGAGGAATTTTTTCTAGACAGAGATTTTAAATTATCTCAAAAAGAGATTGGAAGGTATAGGAAGAAATTGAATTCAGGAAGAATATAACACAAAAAGAGGTTTTTGGCAGAATTGGACTCTGTGGTCATTATACATGTGTTTAACTTTCCTCAGTAAATTCTTTTCTAAATATGTTGTACTTTGGAAATAGAATTGCCAACTATGTGGATAGTTCTTCCAGAGAAAACCATGTCTAGTCTCTTGAAATGTCTTAGGCCATAGAAAAATAAAGTACTTCAGATTGAAAAAAAAGTCAATTTTTCTTTTTTTATGATATGAGATTCAGTGGAAAAGGGTGGAAATGTTCTTGTATGGAATTTGGGCATTTTAGACCTCATACTGAATATGATCATTTTTAAATTGGGCTTATTTATTTGAGCGAGAAAGAAGAGAAATATAGTCACCTTTAAACTAATTTTTAAAAAAAAACATTCCTAAAAAGAAGAAAATATATTAGGATAAATGATGTTACATTTAAAGTAGCTTCAGAGAAATCTAAGGTTTCTGTTTACAAGAATGATATAGTAATTACCATTAGGTCATAACCAGCATCTAATAATAAACTATTTCTTAAAGAAAACACATACACACATACATTTGCTTTTCATTATGTGTGGGAGTGGGGGAGAATATGATCACATGAGTGCAGGTATCCATGTAGACAAGATGCTTCTGACCCTATGAGGCTGGAGTTACAGGCAGATGATACTGCCTGCTGTATGTGCCAGGGAGAGAAATACAACTCTGTACAAAAGCTGTGCACACTTAACCACTGAGCAATATTTCCAGTCCAAAGTACAGCCTTTCCATTCACTTGTCAAATTGAAAGGTGCACGTTTATATTAAAATGCTGTTTGCATGATGAGTCTTGAATTTTATCTTCTCACATGCATTCTGAAGAAGGATGACATTTTAAATAATCTCTTTTGTTTATGGTTGTGTATGACAGCTTGCTTTCTAAGATAGTGTTAAGCAAATAACCATTTCCCCTGTAGTTTTTAAAACAACCTCTCCTAACATCACCCTTAAAACACAACTTTTTTGTATTTTTACATCTGTCTTGATTTCTTTTTTTAATTAGTATGAGAGGTCCTTAATTGAATGGCTCTTCTATACCATTAAAGCACCCTTATTCTCAATAGTCATAACACTATTGTATTTTTACTAAGCACTTAGTATGTAGCAAGCCCCTTGTTAAGCACCTTATCTATGTTATGTAAATGAACGCCTACTCTTGACTCTTATTTCTAAGAGTATAAATAAGGCAAGCAATGAGTAAAGAGATTATGTAAATTAGGCAAGTACCAATCACAAGAAGGGGCACCATTGTAA
The DNA here is from genome assembly GCF_000317375.1 of Microtus ochrogaster. Taxonomy (NCBI): domain Eukaryota; kingdom Metazoa; phylum Chordata; class Mammalia; order Rodentia; family Cricetidae; genus Microtus; species Microtus ochrogaster. The sequence goes on from NC_022031.1 coordinate 34,916,573, forward strand.
TTTAAGATCAGTGCAAGGAAAAAAATATTATCTTATCCTGCTTCCGGTTAACCTTCAATCTGAGATTAATTCAGATGTAACAATTTTACACTTAATATCTCTTGAGTTGATGTATGTTAAAGTATGTCACCAAAGACAAATTCTCCATAGCACTTTAAAAAATTCTTACATACCTTTCTTTCCCTGTCCCATCAATATCTGCTTGTATATTTATTTATAGAGAGTTTTAGTTTATTCAGAAGTACACTTTAATAAGACCATAATATTTTATAGCATTTTGTGTTTTATTTTATTGATAAAATGTTTATGTGTTTAAGCTTAACAAAGTATATGTCTGTAGATTTTGTTTATACTGTCAAATATTATTCCTTTGTTTGATGGAGTTGTAATGTTTTAATCCATATTCTTTTTAAATTAATAGATATTCATTTATTTTTAAGATTATTGTATATGGTAAACATCATACATTAGAATATTACTAAAATTTTATCTCTAATTTTGTTGATGATTTGAAGATTATAATTATTGTTTGCTTATGTTTCTTACTGTGATATGTGATCTCTGATCTGCACACTAAATTATTCTGAAATTTTTTTCATAGAATTGCTCTGCAAGGCTGTTAATGTAAGAAGGGCACACATTGTCTGATCTGTGTCTTACAAGAGTAGTTACTTCTTAAGTATTTGTATGTTTGCTTATTAAAAGGCCATTACTGATAGAATTATTTTAGGAATAATTTTAGAGTTAGATAATACAAGCAATATGCAGAATTTATACAGGCACATTTTTGCTAGATGTAAATTTACTGTAAAAATAATACTTCATAGTATTATCAATATATCATTCCATATGTCTATAGTTAATCATTATATTTTTTATAAATTACTATTAACTGAAGATCATGGTTTATATCAGGTTACACTCTTAGCATTGTGTAGGTCAGTTCATTTGTATATTATTGTATAGTGACTTGGAATTTTAAGTGGTGAAACGTTTATTCAAGTCATATCAGAGGAAAACACAACAAAACAACAACAACAACAAATTTATTGGTTGTCCTTCAAGAAAGAAGCAAGATGAACAATATAAGAACTGTGGACAGCAAAAGAGTTATCTGTGGTCATTTTATTGAGGAGCTGTCCAATTTCTGGTGTTGCTACTGCTATGCAAACAGTAGCAACAATTCTAAAATTCTGAAAGATTTATGTGAGATTCTGGTGGAGACTAAGTTTATGCAGCCATACCTCAGAGTTTTATTTGATTGTGTGAAAGCATGTTATTCCTACAGTGCTTGACTCTCAAACCTATTTCCCCACATTACTCTCAAACACAAGAAGAAGTTTGTCCTCAGGCTTTAGGAGGATGGTGTGCTTCTTAGGAGCTTCTTTAGGCTAGAAGTGGTTGTGGCACTGCCCCTTCCTATTGTTTGTCCTCTGTCGAGGGATCATGAAGAATCGTCAAGATTGAACAATTAGTTAGGAATAAACATCATAGAGTCACCAGGTATCTTGCACTACAGGATTTAGGAATGGAAGATTGTCTGATGGTATTGGCTGGGATCTAAGTTGAAGCATCATTTGGACCTTGGAGACCAAAGAAGAGAAGTTTGTCAGCTAGGTTAAAAAGGGAGGCTCAAAATATAAAGAGCAATCTGAAGTTCACAAGTGGTCTCAGAAATGTAAGCAACCAAGAAAGACGGCACGGACAATGGTTTTAAAATATCACCAGCCTGCTCTCCTTTAGTTCCTTACTTCCCCAAATCACTGAAGCATCTATCTGATGAGATTTGAGAGATTCTCAGGTACTTGTTTAGATGTGCTGATAAAAAAGCAACGGTCTTCCTAGGGCATAGTGGAGATTTAACCTTGAGCAGGTGCTAGCAATTTCCGGACCCACCGATTGTAATGTAGAGTCAAATGCAAGTAAAATTCACTGCTCCTGTGTAACGGAATGTTCTCTGGCTAGTGGGAGTCACTTGGTTCATCAATTTCAGGGAAAGCTTGAAAGAATAAAAGATTTCATGGGAGTTGTGGTCAAATGCACTGTGAGAATTTGAGGCCATAGGGGTTAGTATACTCTCAGCTAAGCTGGAATCAAAGTGTGCTCCTCTGTCAGGGGAGCCCTGGCTTATTTTTCTGTTTGAGATAATAATAATATTTTTATCATTTCCTTTCCCATTACCTCTATTAAGCATGTCAACTTCTAACCATGACGCTGTTGGTCTGATTCTCTATCTTTGGAAGCCCATATAAGATGTGTTTTGGGAGCAACATTGTCCCAGGAATGACTTCCCTGTAGTTACAGGCATGGTCCTTCTTGGCTATTACTTGATCAGTGACCATATGTGGATCTTTTCATAATGAGTTACATCATATAGACAAAATAATACACCTATCCTGTGTAGTCTGGTGGGCAGAGAGACAGCTAATGAAAGAGAAACATATCAAGTCAGAAATAACTGAGCTTGGTCAGATTCTTAACAAGATCACACATGAGGAAAAGAACATGGTTTTAGATACTGAACAATTATCAGTTGACTGCCTCCAAGGAAGGAGATAGTTGTAACATGAATCTAATTGGTCTTAATAATAAAAACGTGAGTCAGATATTAGGGGGTGAATGCTGAGAGATCGGAGAAGCAGTGCAGCCAGCCACTAGAGAAACCTTTTACCTCTACCAAATCCACAGACTGAAGGCATGATCCTTCATAGTTAGGAATCACTGGTCTCCAACAGAAAAGAATCCTTCAGCTGAAAGCTGTATTAGACAAGCCAGTGAAACATTACACATGAACACACACACACACAACACACCCATACACACAGGGAGAGAGACAGAGAGACACAGAGAGAGAGAGACAGACAGACAAAGACAGAGACAGAGAGGCACACACACAGAGATGATAATCCTAATGTATCCAGAAAATGAGAAGATATAACATCTAAACCTTGCTAAACACATGACTGTATTGTGAGCTAATAGCATAAGGAAAAGACAATTGAGAAACTGCTGAAAATCAAAAAAAATAGCAGAATATTGGGGAGAATAAGCACGGTTCCAGTCTTTCCAAGTTGAATAAATCATCTTCAAAGTAACAAAATATGTAAAAAACAGTTTAACAAAAGAATAACAAACATAAATTGGGATGAAATATCATCCAGTTGATGTTAATTTTATGATTTTTTTATAAAGACTTCATGGTGTGAAATAGAAATAAATGGAAGTAAAACTTCAAGATTGAAAAGATGTCAGTTTTAAAGAAAACGAAATGAAAATGTCAAAAAGAGTATCCAGTAACCCCAAATCTTAAAGGGAAGAAGGTAATCAATATGCAATATGTTAAATAAATTCTAGAGAAAACAGTTGAACACCGAACAATCAATGAGAGGCCAGTACTGGAAAACTCAGAGAATTCAGGAGAAAAGGGGAATGGAAACACAAAAAGGAAGTCTGGACACAAAGTACAAATCTTTGTCTGTAAATTACAGTTGTTTCAGCAGACAAGAGTAAAAGTAAGAGCAGAGAAGCATTCTTAAAAACAGAGAAGATTAATTTGAGAAATAAAAATGTTATTTTGGCATTGCTCATGGCATAATTAAATAACATAAAAAGAAGTATATAATCCAATAGCATTGTAGCACAACAGCAAAATATCAAGTCAAAATAAGTAGTGCACTTTAATAAACAAAATTATTCCAGGTTGGATATTTGTGTATTTGATTCTAGGGAGCTACTAAAAACATTAAAACATTAAGAACTAAAGAAAAACTTATGGGGCTGGAGATATGGCTCAGTGGTTAGCAGCATTGCCTGCTCTTCCAGAGGTCCTGAGTTCAATTCCCAGCAACCACATGGTGGCTCACAACCATCTGTAATGAGGTCTGGTGGGTGCCCTCTTCTGGCATGCAGGCATACACACACAGACGGAATATTGTATACATAATAAATAAATAAATAAATAAATAAATAAATAAATAAATAAATATTAAAAAAAAGAAAGAAAAACTTATGATTTCAAGCAAAAGTATTGTTAATGGGTTGCTTGAAATTCCACAGTCAAGGAGTGTTATCTGGACTGCCAGATGAAATAAACTTTTCTCCAAAATTCTTTCGGTCATGTTGTGTTTTCATAGCTATAGATAAAAACCTAACTAGGACTGAAGCTGGTCCCAGGTTTATGGGCCACTTTATGCAAAACCTGTCAGTGGTTTTTGGCAGGACTGTGGGAGGATTTTGGAACTTTGGCATGGGAAAGCAATTCACTGTTCAGAACTTAATAGGTTGTCCTGGGAGCTTAGAAGATAATAATGTTGGGAGAAGTTCAGAGTATGGAGTCCAGGCTTGTGATGTTTCAGAGGGAAGCAAAGATTCTTAAGTAGCCAGTAAACTTTATTATTTAAAAATTGTTTATGTTGTATGCATATTTTTTTAACTTCCAAACATAGTATATTTCCGAATTATCTGAATTAAAAATCAACAGCTAAAATTGCATATGTTGCTGTATGCATATATTTGTAATATTCACACTAAATAAGGCATTTTTGTATACATGTGGAGAACTAAATAAACATATATATGTTTCAGTAAAATATAATCACAGAGAAATTTACATTCCTATGTTTATCTACATTTCATTTCTATTAAAAGCACATATACATCTGCTTTTGCACAAACATACATAAAAATTGAGTACATAAATTATGTCTGAAAAAAATTACCCCATGAATCTTCCTCCATTAGGCTTCTTTAGCCATTTCCTGGAAAGTAATATCTATTCCAATTTATATCTGTTTTTATAAATACGAGGCAGAAGTTTAATTACAACAAATCCTTTCCCATTAGGGTAAACAAGTGGCAAATGAGGTATGATGCTAATTCAATATGATGGGAATCACGTAATGAAATAAGACTTTCAAATCATATTAATCTAAAAAGTGTCTGCTTCATGATAATTTCCACAGCATTTCAGTGACTAATGCTATGAACACCCTGCAGAGAAGCATGTTTGATTTACTCAGGTAAGTTAAGAACTGACAATGTATAGAGACCTCTGAATGCTAAGCTCATTGTTGCTGCTTCCTGACTATTTAAGGGAAGTCTGCTGATTTTTTAAAAATAGTCTAACTGGAAATGAACAAGCTCTTAGACTCTATCCATTAAAAGGGCACCATAAATCTTCTTAGATTGTGTATTCTCCACAGTGCCAGTGGGTGGTTGCAGAGACATGGAATTTCACTGAGCCATTTCAGAATCAAGCAACTATTTCACTGTGTGATGAAACCAAGAGAGATTGTTTTCTTTGAAGAACTATCACTTTAACATAAGATCTAGTTAATTTAGACTAAAAACTACATTGTTACCAGTCTCTTAATATATTTAAATTGTATTACCAACTTTTTAAATGATCACCTGTATTAATATAAAATAAAATCATCTATCCCGTTGTTTAAAACACATCAGATGCTCTGGTTTAAAAGTAGATGGGACCAATATTTTCATCATCTTTTACTTAAACCTCCAAAGAAGCTTCAGCTAGCAACCAAAGCATAAAGTTGTTCAAAGCAGATGGTCATTTGCACTGGTTTAAACAAGCATATTTACTGCTGAGTAGTACTCTAATGTGTATATATTCCACACTTTCTTCATCCATTCTTCCATTGAAGGACATCTAGGTTGTTTCCAAGTTCTGGC
>NC_022031.1:34923672-34930366 GCF_000317375.1 Microtus ochrogaster
GGAGGCTGGGAGGAGGCGGAAAATTTTTTTTTCTTTTTTAATAAAAAACAAAAAACAAAAAAAAAAACAAAACAAAAAATAAACAAGCATATTTAGTTTAAATATCACATTTTTCACAAACATATATTCAATTAAAATCTTTTAATTGAATAAAAGATTAAATAAAGTGTAATTATTCAAATTTATGTGGTATTTTACGAACTTTCATTATTTTTTAGTGTGCATGAATATTTGTGTGCTTTATGAAAAGAAGTTGCAGTGCTAGAACTACATTTTAAATAGCTTAATGAATAACAAAATGTATTTCCACTCCTGTTATTCTTTTATCCTTTTAACTTTATCTTATTATTGTATGAGTCCTTGAATATTTGTATAATACACTGCCTTCATGTTCATTTATGAAAATAATTCTTATAGCTGTATGAATTTGTTGTGTGGGTTTTAATTTCAAATACTATAAATATTATTAGTTTCAGAGCTTCCAAACTTCTCAATGCTTGGTGACTCATTTTCTGTGCTTCAATGTCCATACATTGAAGGCTTTCTCATTTATTGTCCTTGTATCTTTTGCATTTTATAGGCCATGTTGCTGGCCTGGAACTGTCTATTTGGCTAGGTTTGTCCTTGATCTTCCGTCAGCATGCTCAGAGGATTATGTGAGGGTCCATTTAACAGAGGGCAGTTCCAAATTGCACTGGTGGTCCTGATTACTGAAGAAAAAACAGTTGGAGTAAGCTATGAAAAACAAACCAGTAAACAACACTCCTCCATGACCTATGAAGTTCTTGCCTCTGCCTACAGGTTTCTGTCAGAATTTCCCTCAGTTACCTGAAAGCTGTAACCTAAAATATACCTTTACATCTTTATGTTGCTTTTGGTCATGGCGTTTTATGAAAGCAAAAGAAACTTAACCAAGAGAGATTGTTCTCTTTGAAGAACTATCACTTGTCAACTGATTTACTTTTTTTGAGAAACTGTAAACACTTTTGTTTTAATGAAAACGTCCGATATTGGCATAGATATTTTAATACTTTGTTCCCAGTTTGTTGTACTATTTGGGAGGTTTAGAAGATACACACTTACTGGAGGACTAGGTCATTAGAGACAGGATTTGAGAGTATATAGCCTTGCTATACTTTCTGTTTGCTCTTTCTACTATTTGCTTCCTGCCACAATAACAGCCTGCCACCATAGACTCTTATCACTCAAGAACCACAAACCAGGAGAAACTTTTCATTCTACAAGTTATTTCTGGTCATGGTATTCTACCACAGCAACAGAAAGACATATAACAAAGTTGGCCTTTCTTTTATTACTTTTAGCACAAGTAAGAGCTAGAAACATGGTCAGATGACAAAAAAAATAAACATAAACTACAATCTAATAACTGTAGTTATCCCAGTAATGTAAATAAATGAAGTATTTCCTTTTTAAAACATATCAAGTAGCACAAAATGGGAAGTCAAACTACATGCTGAGAAGCAACAAATTTGGATATAAGGTTAAATTTGCATCTGAAGCCGGGCGGTGGTGGCGCACGCCTTTAATCCCAGCACTCGGGAGGCAGAGGCAGGTGGATCTCTGTGAGTTCGAGACCAGCCTGGTCTACAGAGCTAGTTCCAGGATAGGCTCCAAAGCCACAGAGAAACTCTGTCCCGAAAAAACCAAAAAAAAAAAAAATTGCATCTGAAAATTGTTTTGTCAGCACTGATTCTATAATTAAATGTAAAGAAAGAATTCAAAGCATAAAATATGGGGAAAAGCCAAATCATTAGCAAACTATGTACTTTGACATATTTACATTTGTGGCCTAAATTAAGCTTAATCTACTTTTCAGAATATATAACCTCTTGTCTACTAAGCATTAAATCTTTTTTCAAAAGGGATTCATGAATGATGTGTGTTAAGTATTAACTAAAGGACTATAGATTACTTAACAAAATGTGTAGATGTTAATATTTTTTTAAATTTACAAAAGTACAAACCATATAAAGAGAAAAAAATACCAATGGCATTTTACTTATGAAAACAGTTTTCTTGAATAATTGTCATATTTTCTTTGTCCTTTTGATTGTTAAACTCTTCCAACTTTGTCAATAACTTTTCTACCTCAATACTTTGAACAGTGGATTCTGACTCTTCAGTTTTATAGAACTTGATCTCTAAAAGGTCAAACCATCTCTTTCCATACAAAAGGATTACACTTCTCAGACCTCAGGTTCTTTGATGATTTGTTTCAACCGGAAAAGGGAAGCTGCTCTTCCTCTTTGGAAATGCAGTGCTCATTCAGCGTCCAAGGCTTGGCCTCTTTGAAGTGCTCACAGGTATTTGATTCATTCTTCTATCTACTATTTCTGTCTTCCTTCTAAACCTCAGAATGATATGTCTGGAGAGGCCCACCACTATTAAGTGATCTATTTTAAAATACATCCTTTAAAAACTTTTATCTCATTACCAAAAAGTTGGTTTTAAAATTAATATAATCATTATTTAAATACTGAAATAAAAATTAGTTTATCTATTTTTCAAAGGAAAATAAAGATTTATGAACATTATGATTTCCTATGTAAAACTTACCTTTTTCTCTCTTTTTATACAATAAACTTGAATATCAGGCTATTTTTTTATCTGTAATTTATCATCACAATACCATATTGCTCCTACCTCACATGATAATTCATTTTCTCTATCCTTTCCTTCATTCTGAAATCAAAATCTACATCATTCTTCTTTAAGAAGCATCTAATTCATGTACTAACCTCCACTAATGTCAACTACCTGTACAGTGTGCGCTTACCAAAGTTATAATCAGATGTTCTCTAAATTTCAGAACCTAGAAAAAAATCATCATTCCCTCCAGCATTATCTGCCTCCTTTAAATGTAAGTCACCATTAATATTCTTGGTGATGTATATTGGAAAATTCTGTGACTTTATTGTAGTTCCTACCATATTTCCTATCCGATGCTAGCAAATTCTTTTCCACTTTGTATTTCATGCTTGTGATACAAGTATTTCTTGTGATGTAAGTATTTCATCTTACTTCATTTACTTAAACTTCTTCCACTGTGTCACTTCTTATAGCTGGCCACAATGTTTTCTGATTAAAAATCTTAGCAGGAAATTCTGCAGACCTAGATTTGAGAGTTGACTTTCTATTAACTCTTTCCGTTGGAAACAGTAGAGGACAGTGAAGGCTTTGATCCTCTATTTTGGCACACAATTCAGGATTAATTTGGTTTCTATCAGTGTTAACAAAACAATGTTCCTTGACATTGATTGTAAAAATTCCCTTCCACAATGGATGAAATATCCTATATCTTTCCAAGCACTCGATATTAAATCATTGGCATTGGGAAAGCAAGGCAAACAATACATGTTTCAGAAGTAGATCTTGTAACTTAGTTTTCTCTGTTTTCTACCCTTTTCGTCATCTTTTAAAACAACATCTGTAATTAGAGTTAATGATTTTGTATGTGTTTTCTCAATATATACTTATCAAAGGCAGGCCACTTTTCTTTCCTTTCAGAACTCTGATAATCTATCACATCTGAAATAAAACACACATTTTTTTTGAATAATCAGGAGAATGAATGACAGCATTGTTTTATTACAATTTTGTTTATCTCTCAAATGGAGAAAAGTCATTTTTGCAGCCTGACTGCATAAATAAATAACAGAGCAGAGCAACAAGCTAACTGAAGGGATACTGTGAGAAGCAGGAAGAGTACCGTGAGGAGCAGCAGATACTTAATCAAACACTTACCCTGGTTCCATCTCTGTCTAGGAAAGGGTAACCAACAACTCTCTCCCCTCTCTATCTCAGAAAGGATTTTACATTAAACCTGAGGAATGTCATTATGGTAATGTAATTATGGTCCTCACACCATAATTCTATTAAAAATGTACAATTCTGAGATATCTTTTAAAATCTTCCTGGTAATTAAAATATGGATTTTTTAAAAGTGTGAAATTGATACTTAAATTCTATAAACTTTGACTTGTTGTTCTTCAGGAAATATTAAACATTCAGGAAAAATTAATGTTAGTATAAATCAATGTGAGGAATATTTTTGAAGATTGATGTCTTGATGTCTTGTGATTAAACATTAAGGAGAACTGCCCTTCAACTCAGTAGCTTTTCCAAAACTACTGATTCTGGATTTATTTTAACCTGTATATGAATAATTTTGAAATCCTATTATCTGACAAAAATCATAATATTACTATAATTTCCCTATATGTTTAAAATATATATGAGATTGACATCAGACTATACTAAAGTGAAATATGTGATGTTAGATGATTTTACCATATAATCTGCATTAACAAAACATGAATATTTAATTATACTGAAAAACTCTCATGGATATTTTAAAGGAACAGTAGAAAATATGAGTTTCAGGATAGTAAATGTGCATGTATTAATGTATGTAGAATGCTTGCACTTTCAATGAAGGCTTAGCCAAAGAGTACGCAAACGAATATATACAACACTCCTGATAACATGAAAATTTGTGTTTTATGTTCTTTCTTCCAAACTGAACTAACTGATGTACTTTCCAACCTCAGAGGTTTGTAGTTCATGTACTTCATCCTGTCTTTTTATGGATACATTACGTTTTTAGGAGAATAGTAGCAATTAGTAATTGTGTGTGTGTGTGTGCATGCGCGCATACGTGCGCACATGTGTATGCTTGCTAAGAGTCCAGTTTTTCCTGAGTACAATTGACTACCAAATATACCTTAATATCTAGCATATATTTCCTTTGTCTCCACCCATAATATTTATACCAATCTATTATTTAATCAATGATATAGTTACCTAACAAGCATCTCCCTAAAATCTATTTATACCTATTTTTTCTGTCTATTATTCAACTATCTGCATCTGTGTATCATCTATTTATCAGTTATATCTATCTATCTTTGGATCTATTTATCTCCATATGTCTATATCTATATATGTATATCTATCTATCTATCTATCTATCTATCTATCTATATCTGCCTTCTAACATCATCCTCTATTTTGTATACTTTCCTAACAGCTGTGAATTTATTCATCTGTTAAACAGTATTTACTCAGGAGGCAAGATCAAAAATTAAACATTTTTAACTCATTCAATAGTCTTGGAATAGTAGCTTAACTAAGTGATTTGTCAGAAAATGCACAAAAGTCTTGAAATGTTGAGGGTGTAAGAGCAAAGACACAAATCATGAAATCTCTACAAATAAATAGTACAAATTAATAAGTCAGTGTTTGGCAGCATCACAGCAAGAAAAATGACATTCTAAAGGCATATAATGAGTGTACCATAATGAAGATAAATATTAATACTGGAACTAGATTGTCTTACAGGGCCGTAAGCACAAATTAGAATTACAAAAATGCATCCCAATCAAAAATGTATATGCTTTAATGAGCATCCTGTATAAATTCTGTGTTATGGTATTAACTATTCAGAAGCAGTTTGGCTTGAATTGTCTGAAGTAAGAAGTACATATTATTGATTCCTAAAGTAAAGAAAGAAAGAAAGAAAGAAAGAAAGAAAGAAAGAAAGAAAGAGAGAGAGAGAAAGAAAGAAAGGAAGGAAGGAAGGGAAAGAAAGAAAGAAAGAAAGAAAGAAAGAAAGAAAGAAAGAAAGAAAGAAAGAAAGAAAGAAAAGACAACATTTATGGACCTCTTCTTAATTTTCTACTAACCATTTATGATTTGCTGTTTCAGTTTCTGTGTGCTTATGGGCCCTCCTTAGTTGTCTGTAACTTGTGTTCTCCTGGTATCATTGACACCGCTGGCTTCTACAATTCTTCCTTTCTCTCTTCTGCTCCAAGAGGCCCAATGGAAATCTCCAGTTTTCATTCTGTCTCCACCGAATGTTTGCCTGTGGGTCTCTGCATCTGATCCCATCAGGTGTGGGCAGAGTAATTTGTGATTTAATTGGGCTAGGCACTGACCTATGAGCAGATATGCATTTATTAAAAATTTGAAAATTTGAAAAAATCAAGGAAAAAAGCAAACAAAAATCAGAAATAAATCAACAAATTCCTTAAAGAAAGCAAAGAAAATCAAGAGAAAACTATCAAACAGGTAAAGAAAATGATTTGAGAGTTGGAAACTGAAATAGAAGCAGTAAAGAAAACACAAAGCAAGGGAATTCTGTAAATGTGAAAGCTGGGGAGGCAAACAGGAACTTCGGAATCAACGATCACCAACAGAATAGAAGAAGTGGAAGAGAAAGTCTTAGGCATTGAAGATATGATAAAGGAAATAGATTCGTCAGCCAAAGAAAATGTTAACTCCCACAAATTCCTTGTACAAAATATTCTAGAAATCTGGTACACCATAAAAAGACCAAATCTAAAAATAACAAGGATAGGAGAAGAATCCTGATTCAAAGGCACAGAAAACAGTCAGCATAATCATAAAAGAAAACTTTCAGCTTTCTCAGCCTAGAGAAAGATATGCCTATAAAGTACAAGAAGCTAATAGAACACCAAATAGGCTAGAAAAAAGCAAAATCAATCAAACAAAAGCAAAACAAAAGCAAAAAACAAAAACAACTCTCCTTACAAAGGTAAAAGTTGAAGTAAATTATAAAGGCAGACCTAGCCGGGCGGTGGTGGCGCACGCCTGTAATCCCAGCACTCGGGAGGCAGAGGCAGGCGGATCTCTGTGAGTTCGAGGCCAGCCT
>NC_022031.1:34930466-34947649 GCF_000317375.1 Microtus ochrogaster
AGGCAGGCGGATCTCTGTGAGTTCGAGGCCAGCCTGGTCTACCAAGGGAGTTCCAGGACAGGCTCCAAAAGCTACAGAGAAACCCTGTCTCGAAAAAAAAAAAAAAAGGCAGACCTTTCAGAATTATACCCAACTTCTAAATGGAGACTCTAAAACCCAAAAGGTCCCTGATAAACATTTTACAGATACTAAGGGACCGTGAATAACAGCCCAGTATACTCAACCCAACAAAACACTCCATCACCACAGGCAGAAAAAACAAGATATTTCATGAAAAAGTCAGATTTAAATAATGCCTATCCACAAATCCAGGGCTACAGAAAGTACTAGAAAGAAAACGTGAACCATAGATCTCAAGTAATTCCACAAAATCACAGACAGTAGATAGTCTCACAAAAGCAAAATCCAAAGAAAGGAAACACACAGTTTCATCACCACCACCAAATTCAAATAAATAAATAAATAAGAGAAATTAACATTAACTGGTCAATAACATCTCTTAATAATAATGGATTCAATGTGCCAATATAAAGACTTGACTAACAGAATGGATATGAAAACAGGATCCATTATCCTGTTGCAAAAAACAAAACAACAACAACAAAAAAAAACAACCTACACACCTCAGAGTAAAGCATTAAGAACAGATTTTCTAATTAAATGGACATAAGAAGGAAGCCAGTGTAGCTATTTTCATATCAAATATAATAGACTTCAAACTAAAATTAATCAAAAGAGATGGAAAACCCCATTTCATGTTTATCAAAGGAAAAAAATGCCATCAAGATAAAATCTCAATACTGCCCCAAATATAAGGGCACCCATATTTGTAAAAGAAACATTGCTAAATCTTAAATCACACATCAAAACCAACACATTAATAGTAGGAGATTTTAATATCACACTCTCCCCTAAGCATAGGTCTGCCAATCAGAAACTTAAGAGAAAAACAAGGGAACTAACAGATGTTATGACTCAGTGAACTTAATAAACATCAATAGAACATTTTATCCAAACACAAAAGAATATGCCTTCTACTCAGCACCTCATAGAACCTTCTATAACGTTGATCACATACTTGGTCTTAAAGCAAATCTCAGCAGATTAAAAAAAAAATTGGAAGAGCCCCTTGTATCTTTTCGGACCACCATGGGCTAAAGTTATAACACGAACCACAGATAGCTTCAGTTTTTATTTCTCCGATTAACTCAGTTTGTTTTTCTTCAATCAGTCCATTTTTACTTTCATTTCTTTTTTTATTTTTTATTTTTTATTCAAAAAAAAATTCCTCCTCCTCCCAGCTTCCCATTTCCCTCCTCCTCCTCCCACTCCTCTCCCCCTCCCTCTCCGGTCCAAAGAGCAGTCAGGGCTCCCTGCCCTGTGGAAAGTCCAAGGGCCTCCCCCCTCCACCCAGGTCTAGGAATGTGAACATCCAAACTGGCTAGGCTCCCACAAAGCCAGAACATGAAGTAGGATCAAAACCCAGTGCCATTGTCCGCCATGTTCAGAGAGTCCGGTTTTATCCCTTGCTTTTTCAGTCCCAATCCAGCTGGCCTTGGTGAGCTCCCAATAGATCAGCCCCACTGTCTCCGTGGGTGGGTGCACCCCTCGTGGTCCTGACTTCCTTGCTCATCTTCTCCCTCTTCTGCTCCTCATTGGGACCTTGGGAGCTCAGTCCAGTGCTCCATTGTGGGTCTCTGTCTCTATCTCCATCCATCGCCAGATGAAGGTTCTATGGTGATATGTAAGATATTCATTAGTATGGCTATAGGATAGGGTCATTTCAGGTTCCCTATCCTCAGCTGCCCAAGGAACTAAATGGGGACATTGCCCTGGGTACCTGGGTGCTTTCCTGAGATGGTCACCTTGCAAGTAAAAATAAAACAAGAACAAATGAGTTCTTCATGTGCCTGTAGATATTAATTTGGAGCTGTGCTTCCTTTCCCGAAAGTGAGTATTTAGCATGTTGCAAGCATTTTAATGTCAACTTGTTTTCATAAATACTTTTATTCGTTTAGAATTCCACATAATACGTGTTTATCATATTGCCTTCCTTTTCCCTGCTTTTTCCACACCCACTCTCTCCACTCACATTTCTCTACCTACCCACCATTGTGTCTTCTTCTTCTTCTCATCCTTCTGCTCCTTCCCCTTGCCCTCCTTTCCCATCTTTGTCTTCATCTTCTTGTTTGTCTGGAGTCAAGTTTATTTTGACTTTGTTAAGTAGGGCCTGTGCTGGAGTGTTCTCAATCTAACAGGTGTTACATCATGAAAGAAAACCGACTCTCTCTCTCTTTCCCAGCAACTACTAATTGAGAATAGCTTGCCAGTAAATGATGGTACTTCTGTGCCTACATATTTCCCTCTGTTAGGATTTTGTCTGTTTTGAGTCTGCATAGGTCTTACGAATTTTTTTCCAAGCATTGAAAGTTCATATGGGCTTCTCTCTTTGTGTCTTAAAAACATTCTTTCCTTGAAGTTATCCAATATTTATGGATCTTATTATCTCTCTGCCTCTTCTTGTATAAATATGACAACATATTGAGGCATGGGGTTTAATATGTCCATTAATATGGGGGAGAGAACCCCATAGTCTTTTTTTTCTCTCCATCAGAAGTAACAAAAAAATCATGTTGATAGTTATCTGTTTTCAAAAGAAGCTTGCTTAATGAAGGCTGAGAGAAACACTGATCTATGGATAAAGTCAGCCTTCATTAGGAATTGTTTCAGTACTATGTTCATTTGATAGAATAATAATATTAGGTTCTCCTCTGGTACATATTATAGGTCTAGTGACAGGTTCTTGGCCCCTGATATTGGTGCTAATTATAGGTTCCTCCATGTGGAGCTGGCCTTAGGTCCAAACAAAAAAATCATTTTTTTTTACTCTCATAATATCCATGATACTATTAAACCAGTGGACGTATCTTGTCATATCAGGTATTTCTTCAGCTTGCAGGGATATTATTTGGGTGATATTGCTGGTTATTTTTTTTCCTCTGGTAATATGCATAGTACCTCTCAACAACATGGATGGTAATCATCAGGGTAAAAGCTTCCTGGTTGTTTTCTTCAAGATATGTGACTCAGGTGTGTGTTGTCTGCAGGAATATGTTTTTTTTCTTTAAAATTCTTGATGTTAATCAAGGTTAATAAAATAGCTTGTATGTTATTCAGGGTTATCTGGAAAATACAGAATTTATGAAATAAATCTCTCTCTCTCTCTCTCTCTACACACACACACACACACACACACACACACACACACACACGGAATGAATGGGAATGACTTAACAGACTGCAATCTAAATAACCCATAAATGATAGTCGTGAAAAGAAAGTCTAAGAATGCAGGAATTTTTCAGTCCATTGAGGCTGTGTTTCTCATCTCAAGTTTGACTTATGTTGGAATCCCATAAAGGAGTTTCCAGTGTCAGGGAAGGAAAGAATGAGATGACAGACAAGACGAGGGAAACATTCCGATTTCCATTGTTCTTATAAAGGATCAGAGCAGAAAATATAATCCAGATGAAAGCTATGTCTTTCCACCTAAAGATCTGGATTAAAGGTGTGTTTCATCCCACCTCCAAGGCATTTTGTCTTCTTGCCTAAAGACCTGGATCACAGTTATCTGGATCACCTCCATATCTGATTTGCAGTTTATTCCAGCTGTAGTCAAGTTGACAGCCAAAAAAATCATCACAGCCTGTAAGCTTGGGTCATGATGGAACTCTGTAAGTCAATATCTCAAAAGGAGTAATTCTTGTTACTGGGTTGTTTATATTGCAAACATGTTGGGCTATTGTTCCTACCTGTTATATAATAATGCCATTAAACAAACCATTCTCTGTCTGTCTGTCTGTCTGTCTGTCTGTCTGTCTGTCTGTCTGTCTCTATCTATCTATCTATCTATCTATATATATATATATATATATGTTTTACTATTGTAAAAGATTTTACATATATATAAAATCTTTTACAATAGTAGGTTTTCAAACTCTTTTGAGATTACTGATGCTCATGTAAGAGTCAGTTCAAACAAATATTGATTTTACTTTATCATAATTAATGTGTTATTGTATAAATAAATAGGGGAGAATATAATTTTTAAACACAATTGTGTAGTACACATTTGATCTAATCATAGCCATCAGAATTTCCCTATTCTTGTGGCTGAAATGTGAAACCTCTGAGCTCTGTGTTCTGAATCCTCATAAAATATCAGTCCTCTAACTATGAAGATAAACTTCAGAATGTCTACTTTCTAGCAAATTACGTTTTGGTAGAAATACACAACCTCTCTTTTTATACCTCAGAGACTGTAATAGTCACTACCTACACCTTGGTCGAAATTCAAAAATACTTCTCACATATATGAACTTGTACTTTTTCCTTCTGTTTCTGGCTCACTTCATTTTGAAGGATTTTATGTTTGAAGTATTGAGGTCAGCTTTCACTGGGGAAGATCTATTCCTGCATTAATTTCCTAGAGTAGCCATAGTACAGAGGAAGTATACTACTTTATCAAGATTATTGCTCTTTTTAAGCTTTGTTCTTTTCTCCTGTAGTATTTAAAAGAAAGCTGCAGGCGAGTAGGTGTGGTGGCAGTCACCCGTGACCGCATCATTCCTTCTGTTTCAGACTCCCACATGATGGAGTCACAGGCACCTGTCGGGGGCTACATATCAAGCTTCAGATCCGACTATTTTTAAAAATGTGAACCTGCAAAAATCTGACAATGGAAAAGGCGGAGGGAGTGAGAAGAAAAGGAAAATAAGAGGAAGAGTTCACCCTTCAGATCTTTATGCTATTATTAGGGTGAAAGGAAGAACTAGGTACAGATAATGGGACTGAACAGTTACACATAATGTATTGCAGCAGGCACTGGAATCAGAATGGAGGCGAATGGAATTCTATTTGAATGTATAATATATAACTCTTTCATAAGGATTGAAGCATTGAGACAGGATTATCCTTAGGCTAAAATCATTTTAGACTTGAGAACACTGGCAGTCCCATTAACTTGGAAAAGTGCTATCAAACCTGATTAAAACAGATCAAACCTAGAACTAAGATCCTCTTAAATATTATTGCAATATATGTTTCTGTGTCTATTAAGACATGAACGGCAGCACACTGTTTTGAAATGTATTCACGTTGGTAATACTTTTTCCACCTACCAAGAATCTAGAAAAAGTTTATATTTCATTGTAATCTGTACATATTTCCTGTGTGGCTGTACTGGTTTTCAAACATCATAAGGTGATTAAATAAATGAATACAATATTAGCTTGCTTTTTTTAAAAAAAAAAATCTGCTTTATATACAGGGTCTCACATAACCCAAATAGAACTTAAACACTTTATGTAACTGAGGCTGATCCCAAATTTCTGCTACTCTGTCTTCTACCTCTTTAGTGCCGGGGAAACAGAGTTGAGCCCTCCCATCTGTTTTTTTTTTCTTTTTTAGGCACATTTCATTGATGTATTTTATCACAGTCTCAAAAGATTAATCCAGAAAACCAGTTTCATTTGGCAAACCGATGATTAAAGTGGAAACAAGAGCTACTAAGAATTATTATTAGAAAATTTGTCTTTTAAAGATATGTGTAAGTTTTGACAATAAAATCACTTGAGGTCATTAAACACTTATGGGAAATATATTTCCATCTAAGAAAATAAGTATAGAGAACAATATTATATTGTTTCTGTTGTAAAGACAATTTTGCAAATGTCTATAGTATCAGGGTTTACAGATCTTGATTATTCATTATTAGTTCTTCAATAATCCGCAAATGTTTTATTGCAAGTATAAAGACAATAAATGAGATAGGCAACATCTAATCAACTTATCATAATTTCATCAATATTGTATAGATTGTTCTTTTGTTTTTCTTCTAAAGAAACTATACAAATTATAAAGAAGATTCTACACAGATCATGTTAGTAAAGATAAACTTTAATTTTCTTGAAATATTTTATTCAGAGTTTTAGCTTCACAGCTTGCTTGAGATAATATTTCCTATAACTGTTCATATAAAAATCAGTCTACCTGAAGTTTTACATGGCACAAATCTTTTCATTTTTATACTACCAAAAATGAATGCTATGTTTTTATATCTCGTGCTGGCAAAAAATCAGAAAGATATTTAGTTTTATTTCATCTAATAAATTACATTACAATATATTCACTAAAATACTATTCTTTCTAATTTTAGACTTTGAAGTCAATGATTTAAAATTTTTATGCTATCATATTTCAGTCCTTTGACTTTTATACTAGTAGTCTTTGCTCTATTATGTTTTTCTTCTAAAAATTGAGGATTGATACCTTAACTATTCCTTTGTTTATATCAAGTTCACTCAGAGCATTGAAAAGTATGTTTTCATTGTCTTTGAGTTCTCCAAGAGTTTTCATCTGAGGTTAAGTTAGCATCTACAACTCTATTAGAAAATTAATTTCCTTATATTCGGCATATTGGTTATAAATTACTAATTTATATTTGAAGTAGGAGCTTTGTTGGCCCTCTTTTGTGTTGATGTCTTTATTCTGTGGGACAAGGGATCAAGCATAATGTGACATTGGGCATTATGTGTGCTACCATTAAACTTCTTACTGCATCATATTTTGATTTTTAATTTGAGTATAAGGTTTCCTTGTTGCTTATACTAATAAGAAAGAAAATAACCTTCATCACTTGAGGTACAAATAATGGGCATTTCCAAAGATATTAAGTGAGAAAGAATCTGCACTTCAATGTTACACTAAAGTCCAAACTCACTCACACACTTTCCAACAATGCCAAATAATGCTGAGATAGCAAAGCTATCAGACCACGAACCATGTAAGGCTGAGAAAAATGATCTTAGACTTTCTCTTTGGTGATATATGTACAGGTCTGACATATATATGCCAGGAAGGAAAGGAAATCAGAACTGAGTGATCAGATAACCTTCAAGTGTTCCAATAAATCACCCACAGTAGTGTCGTTGTGACAGAAAGCTATCTTAGTATATTTTGTTCGTACTTTTTTTTAAAGAAATATTTATTTATTTATTATGTATACAATATTCTGTCTGTGTGTATGTCTGCAGGCCAGACGAGGGCACCAGACCTCATTACAGATGGTTGTGAGCCACCATGTGGTTGCCGGGAATTGAACTCAGGATTTTTGGGAGAGCAGGCGATGCTCTTAATCACTGAGCCATCTCTCCAGCTCCTTTTGTTCGTACTTAACAACACTATTATAGTTTTAAATTTCACTAAAAACTGTATCCAATGTTGTATTATTATACAAATATTTTAAATGATTTAATTAGAAAAACAGTTTTATTAATGACAATGATAATGAGAGTAAGATCAAGTCATGTGAAAATGACATATTTTAACTTTAAAACGGTAATAGTGGAGTATACCTGCATGAAAAATTTGTGTAATCATATAGACATCAAAAAATTTACTTTTTTATAACTAAGAAAAAGCTACTACCCAGAATGTAAAAGCTTATGATTAACCTTGGTTAAAAATAATGCATTTATAGTTACCCAATAATTTCATTTTGAATATTTTTATTTAAATCTAAGAAGTAACAAAAATTATATAGTTTAACTTTTTATTTTAATTTTTGTTTGTTTAAAACAAATGACTATTTGAACACTTACTCATCTGGTAGACATGAGGCAACATAATCTGAGGTTTCTTTCTAAAGCTAGAATAGTATCACTATTATAGGATGTGAAAAGGAATACTTTCTTAATTATGAGGTCATTCTTGTCTGGAATCACAGAAAAATACAGTCACAGTAATCTTTTATAATACTAAGTTTACAAATCTGTGTAGATAATTTACCTCATAAAGGTAGACATCAGTTCTCTATACAATGAAACAATTCTCAAGCCAATGAAGCAATGACTGCATAATCAT
This sequence comes from Microtus ochrogaster, assembly GCF_000317375.1. Taxonomy (NCBI): domain Eukaryota; kingdom Metazoa; phylum Chordata; class Mammalia; order Rodentia; family Cricetidae; genus Microtus; species Microtus ochrogaster. The sequence continues at coordinate 34,938,390 of NC_022031.1, forward strand.
TAAGAAAAATAATTTAAATTGGACATAAAAAGAAAAATTCTTGAATCAGCTGTAAGTCTTAAATTATACAGACACAAATTTAGTAAAAACCAGAGTCAGTGATGCACAGTGGACTTGGCAATGGAGAATGAAGTCTACTCTGATAAGTGAAAAACATGAGAAAAACTTGCAAGGCAGAGAAATGTTCTTATTTTCAGTGAATTAGTCTAAGCAGTAATAATGATGGAAATAACTCATTGAAGAAAGAAAATAGAACTGAGGAAAGATTTGTGCATAGAATGACACAAATTTTTTATTGGGATCATACTGAATCATAATGCAATGGTTTAGTTACTGACTTAATAGAAATAATTTAGAAATTTCAAATAGGCACGTTTTTAAATCTATTTTATGTTAAGTATTTAAACAACCACAGTCTACTGTTTTAAAATTAAAGATTGTTTTGAGATTACAATTTAATTGCAAGAATTCTTCCCCCTCTTCTCTCCATGTAAACCATCCATATACCTCTTTCCTCTCTTCTTCGAATTCGTCATCTCTCTTTTTCTAATTGTTACTAAACCTGCATTACAATATAATAGTATATATTATATTACCAAACATAAGCAGTTTAGTCCATATTAGGTACATGTATATAAGTTTTCAGAGCTGACGATTTGCACTAGACAATCAGTTGATGTGCCCTGTGATCTTTTTAATACTCTTTCTAAACTGTGTCTTCTGGATACACACATCATCTTCATTGCCTGTCTGGATTTTTGGGTCTTTAAGTTTCCTCTTCTTTGCTGGGGAGTAGAGTTGTAAAACAAGAACATTTGGTTTCTTATCATATCCCCTACCTAATTGTGTTCCCAAGCAGTAATTTTCCACCTGTTCTGTTGCACCAGTGCTTTTGAGTTGCTAAAAATATTATATTTTCTTGTTTTCCAAATAAGATCAAGGAAAGAAATAGAAAACAATTTTATTGCATTACATATTCCAAGTATGGCAGGTTTTTAAAGCAATCCTTCCTTAGAAACTTGAATATTGCAATGTACTGTAGTCTGGCTCCCATGTGAAAGCTTGGTTTAAAACAAATGCAATGGAATGATTCCTAATGGTATTCTGTTATACTGATAGAAAGGTGGCTTGTACAATCGTCAGCGAATCTTCCTCCGGTAGCAGATAAAGACCGACAGATGCAGAAACTAGATTGGAAGTCTCCACCAGGATCCTTCCCTCGGAGTTCAGGAACCCCAAGGAAAGGGGGGCAGAAGGATTCTATGGGTCAAATGGGATAGAGGACACAGCCCATCGACTCAACTGAATTGGTAAGCATGGAGCTTGCAGGAGTTTGTACCAGGTCTTCGGCAATCATGTTGTGACTGTTAGTGTTTTTGTGGGACTAACAGTAGGACGGGGTGCGTCTTTTACTCTTTTTTTTTTTTTTTTTAGTTTCTATTTTTTAACATAGCAATATATGTTTTCTAAATATGTGTTTTAACAAAAAAGAGATACTACTCATTTATGTCAAAAATATGTTACTGAAAGCTGTACATTTTTAGAAAGTCTGTTGCTAATTTTTATAGCTAAAAAAGAGGCATATTATAACTTATTCACATGCTATTTACTTTAGATTTAGTTTTTACAGTTTAACCAACAATACAGGAAGCCTCTATTTTTTAATTAATTAATTAATTTATTAATTTATTTATTTATTAAGGATTACTCTTTCAAGTGCTCTTGAGACTCTTCCTCCTAGTGAATTACCTTGTCCTGACACTATATGAGGGCTTTTGTCTCGTCTTCTTGTATCTTGTTTTGTTCTGTTTGGTTGTTGTCTCTGAAGATGGACTAGAGAGGGAATGGCTCTCATAGAGACAGGAGGTGAGAGTAGCTGGGAAGAGTGGAGGAAGAGAAACTGCGGTCAGTATGTATTATATGGAAGAAGAATCTATTTTCAATTTAAAAAAGAGTCCTTAAATCCTCAAAAATATAGTAAAATATCCAAACACAGTAGGTACGTTTTTCATGTTGTTTTAGTAGTAGTGATCTTTAAGTCTAATGGTTACTCTACTTTTGCTTTCTCTTTTTCTTGTTTTTTTGGGGGAGGGCTGTTTTGTTGTTGTTTGTTATGTAAATAGCTAGATGGCTGAAAAAATGTTAAGATTAAAAACTAGCTTGATTATGTTTTAGTATTTAAAATTGCATAAAGGTGCATCCATTGAACCCAGTATGTGGGAGACTGACACAGGAGGATTGTCAATTTAAAGACAGCTTGGGCTACAAAATTAGACACCATCTGATAACATGAACCTAAATACAAAAAAAAAAAGACAACAAAATTTCATGAAATTCATTTATCCCTACATTACTATTTCACTTAAAGTAAAAGTTGACAAAATATAGTAAGGTAGCTCTTTCTTTGGGAGATAAAATTAACAGGTTTCCACCTAGGTTATTTCTTCAGAGACTCATATGATGCACAGCTTTTGAGTCACTTTCTTATCCCTCAAATAATAACAATATTGAGAACTTTATGGTCTTATTTTTATAAATATTTTATGTAACAAATATGTAAACAAACTATATTAGATATTCCTATAAATTATAAAACAACACTTGTTTTGTTTTATTAAGATGATGGACATATTTGAAAGATGGTAGCATGATTCCATCATTAATGTCAATCCTGCATCAAGACGCATTGAAATCTGCCAATGGTGTAAATTTTCAAATTGGCCTCTCTCCTTGTTTATGTATTACCCTTTTGTATTTCTACAAACCAGTCCATTAATATAATCAAAATCGTATTGTATATGATAATATTAGGGAGGGTAACTATGGGAATGAAAATTAAAAAGTGTAAAACGTTATGGTGCTTTCCCTAGAGAAGCTGTGTAGAGAATAATTTGAGTTATCTATTTAATACAATCAAAGTTTTTCTTTCCACTTCCTGAAAGCACTTTTTGTGGGGGGACCCCCATTAATACCTTTGAAACTTTCTTTGAAAAACTCGTCATTTTCAATGTACCCTTAAAAGCACATAATCCCTACATAATTTGAAAAAAAAATTGCACCTTGTTGAAATAATGGAAATTTTCTAGATAACTAGTTTATACAATGAGGAAGTACTGCAGACTTTTTCTGAAGGGGGTTTCATTACAGAGTGAGACCTTGGGCCACATGTTGGGTGGAGAATATCACCCGCAAATAAAGAAATATGTGGATTAGGCCACAGAAAATGACAATCTATGATTTTTTTTTCTCAAGGTAAATATGCAGCTTAGGTTACATCTGGACGTCTTTGAAGAAAGGATGATTATGTTAAAAAGTATTAGTTTTAAAAGACATGTAAGAAACAAACACAGAACTATTTGGGAGTTATTTGTACAATGATAATTTTCAAGGTTACTTTACACCGCGTGTGTGGTTACCTACAAAAGGGAGAAAGAGAATGCAAGCTGAACCTGACCTATCTTGACAAATAATATCCATCATAGTTACAGTATTTTTACGTTATTGTTATTATGCTACCAAGGTGCATAAGAACACATAGGAAAACAAGAGAGCAGATGAATCACTCTTCTTTAAAAATGTGGGGATAATAACTTCTGCACTTTTCTCCAGGATGTAAAATCTAGTTTCTTATGAACTCATTTCAGGTTACCTGACTTAAATTCTTTCTATGTACCCATCACATAGCAAAGGTGCATCAGACCTGCTTTTGTTAGTGTACTTTGTATTTTCAAGCCTTTGCAAACACTATCTACAGCACAAATCTTATGACAGTGATCTCTTTTTATTTGATTATTAACATTTCACTTATAAAGACAATTATGAATATTAAAACCAATTCCCAAGAAGCAAAAACATCCATTATGAGCAGGCAACCAAATGACAGGCCTCCTAGAAAACAGTCAATGGTGTCAACCATCTGAAAATATATCAATGGTATTTCATAGTCATCTCTATTTAAATACAATAGGGGAACAAATATAAATTCTTTCTCTTGGGTCATATATCTCTAAATACTTTAGAAAGGTAATTACTCATTATATTTTGAAAACGATCACAATTATTTGCACAGTTATAATGTACAGGGTCCCTCAGTAGACCCTGCTGTGGAATTGAGCCAGCTGCCTGTGACTGACCCTGACTGAGGAGGGTAAGTGTACAGCTGTACCATCCAGCCCTTGGGTCATCATGGAAGCACTGTGTGTGAAAACTCAAAAAGAAAAACTAACTTGTAACTGAGAATGGAAGAAACAGTGTATATGTTTGTATATGTATATGTGTATATGTGTGTGTGTATATATATATATATATATATATATATATATATATATATATATAAACATTAGCTGTCATAAGTACCTAAAATTCACAGTTTTAAATAATGAATGTCACATCATGCCAAGATAATTTTAAATCACACCTGTTTTTAGGCATTATAGCTTTATTACCTAATCAAATTATGTTGCAGAACTCTATGCAAAAAATAAAAGAAACAAAGAAAATATGTAGTCTGTGAAAATGTTTAATAAGGCAACCTGATTTTTTTATCCTTCTCTCATACAATACATCCTGACCAGCTTCTCCTTCTTCCATTTTTCAGTCTCCCACCTCCCCACCTCTCATCTCACCTCCATCCGCTCCCCAATCTCCCTTCAACAAGGTAAGTGCAATTTGAATAATGCAAATATAGAAACAGAAATGTGATATTATCAAAGTAACCTCTTAAGTATGTGTCTAGAACTGAAACATTAGGATATTTAAGCATAATGATAATAAATTTATGGTGAGAATTTTAAGCTATTTATTAGGATAAAGTAAGGAAGTTTTTTAACTTCGGGTTTGTTATTTTTATGTAATAGGAAGCAGTTTGCATAGAAGTAGCTTGTATTTTTGTTTTGTTTTGAATTCAGTTTGATAACTAGGCACTTAACCTCTAAGCAATAAACTAAGTATAAGAAATAATATATTTTAACCATTACCTAATAGTTTAATATATAAGACTTGGCTAAACCATTTCTTCTAAGGAGTCACTTATAACTAAGGTGAGATTTCTTATAAATCATAATCTCTCTGCCAAGTTTGATAGAAGAATGAATCAAGGGAAATTAAGATGAATACCCCAATGGGAACTCATGTATGTAGTGTACTTTGTTATTAATAGGATAATTATCTCAATGTAAAGTTAAAAAAAATCAGTAGTTGGATTTATATGAATGAAAAAAATCTGTAAATTGGATCACAATTAATGAAGTGAAATCTTGTATTTCAGTGAAAACTTTCATCCTGGGAAATCGGGGCAGTTTACAAGATCAAATATTATTTCTCAGCTAACAAACTCTGGGCTTTAGATGAATTTTTAAAAAGCCTAGAATATATTAAACTTTAGACTTTTTACACAGGAAGAAGAGAGGGTTAGTGTAGCACAAATAATAAAAACCCAGAGACAGCAATTGGGGTGCAAGCTGAAGATCAGAAAAGCAAAGGAGTCAAGCCACTAGAGAGAGATCTTAACTCTACCAAAGCTCCTCCAACAAACAAAGGACAGATCCTGATCCAGTAATGCCCTCCTCCGACTACACTTCCCTGAGTTCTTGTCTTCTATTCTTCTTTCCACCCAACCATATCACTGCTGTCTCCACCCTAGTGCTGGGATTAAAGTCCTGTGATTCCAAGTGCTGGGATCACCTTTGTGTGAGATCTGCTTCTCTTTTAGACAGATTCAATCTTGGGTAGCCTTGGGTAGCCAGAGAGACTTATCTTCCTGTGTCCCAAATCCTGGGATTAAAGGTGTGGGCCAACACTCCCTAGGCTATATGACTGACTACTATGGCTGCTTTGCCCTCTGATCTTCAGATAAGCTTTATTTATTAAAACACATATAATATACCACTATTGGTTAGAGATTTACCTAAGTGTGACTTGTGCATGAGTGGGCAATAGTAACATTATTTACAGCGGTTCTCTCAGACTTTTAAACTGTTGTTCCTGTCTCTTGACTGAATGACAATGGGGTCTGCACTTAACCGCCTCATGACATTTAGCATCATAAATACAACCGATTAACAGACAACTTGCACACTTCCTGCTCAGCATATTCTTACTTGATAAGCTGGATGTTGAGCCAAGTGACATGGAAGTCAGTTAGAAAATGCTAAAATGTGCAGCTTTATCACAGAATAATTTTAGAAATGTAGAGAATGACAAAGATGGCAGGGGTTCCCACATACCTTGAGCCAACTTCCCTTGTCCATAATAACTTTCATGAGGAGTGTGTGTTCAAAATTTGAAAAGCCAAGAGATATTACGATTTTCAGAAATTGTGCCTTGTTATAGAATAATCTTTTTGTACACTCAGAAGATGTGTCTTTGTTGATGTGCCTTCTGATTGGTTTAATAAAAGTTGACTGGCCGGGCGATGGTGGCGCACGCCTTTAATCCCAGCACTCGGGAGGCAGAGGCAGGCTAATCTCTGTGAGTTCGAGACCAGCCTGGTCTACAGAGCTAGTTCCAGGACAGGCTCCAAAGCCACAGAGAAACCCTGTCTCGAAAAACCAAAAAAATAAAAAAATAAAAAATAAAAGTTGACTGGTCAGTAGCTAGGCAGGAAGAAGTTAGGGAAGAGTCAAGCTAAGGACACAACAAGAAGTAAGGAAAAGTTGGGGGAGTTGCAAGGAGTCACAGAGAGAAGCAAGATGAACATGCTGTTCTGAAAAACAGTACCACCATGTGATAGCATGTAGATAAGAAATATGGGTTAATTTAAGTTGTAATAACTAGTTAGTAATAAGCCTGAGCTGTCAGCTGAACATTTATAATTAATACTAAGTCTCTGTTTGTTGGGTAGCTGGCGTCGCAACAAAAATCCCTGCTCAGTCAAATCATTAGATGTTATTCTAATGACTATGCATTAGGTATATGTATGTGATTTGGGGATAAGATTACAGAGATAAAGATCTATTTAATTTTCAGATTTTAAAATTATTATTACTTGTGTGTATGTATGTGTCTCCAAATGGATCTCCATAGAGACCAAAATAAGGCATTGGAGTCCCTGGTTCTATAATTACAGGCAGTGGTGAGGATCTCAAAGTTGGTTCTAGAACCAAACAGTCTTCTTTGGAAGTGCAGAAAGCACACAGTGACTGAGTCATCCCTCAAGTCCCCGAAAAGCTTTTAGTCTAGTTTCATGTTAATAGAATAGTCTGGCCACATTACTTCAAACTAGTGAATGTAACTTATTCCTAGAGGCAGTGGTGTTTCTCACGTTTCTCTACTGGAATATTACTTCATACACCTTCTCTACCGTACTATAGACCTAACTGAACTCATGCAAACCGTACTTAAATAACAGATCAAAGCAAATGAAGAAAAAGCAAAAGCAAAGATTCTATGTGCTATTGAGACATAGCAATGTAGATAACTTGGAATTCTTCAGCATGAGAGATACTTTTCCATTTTACCTCATTTATGTATGTATGTATGCATTTATTTAATTGTTTATTTATATAACCTAATTGATGGACATTTATTTTATCGGTTATAACTTAATACTACTGTATATTTTATTATAATTTACTTCTACTCATGTTCATTTACATTTTCAACTTTGACCTTAATTACCCTAGAAACTTTGCACTTGGATGAATATCATATCTAAAAAACACAATTGGCATAAGTTATGAATTTAATACTTTACAACAAATTTGGTAAAAAGCACTTGAGAATACGTATGTCCTAGTGAGTGCTTTGGCGTTTATGTAAAGATCCATTATCTTTTAAGTGTGAATTGGACTTTGGGAGAATCCTAATTTCTTTCAGACTTTACACTACTGGCAAATGTGTATGGAAACTAGTAAAAGAATATTTGTATGTATAAAGAAAATAATGGTTTATATTGTTCAACCTCGATTGTATTCTTACAGTAGTGTAAAATTTTTAAAAAGCAATTACAATATTTTGAACAAAAAAAAAGATGCATAAAAAGTATATTTCACCAAAATTTAAAATACCAGATATTTTTCTTTTTTTTTTTGGTTTTTCCAGACAGGGTTTCTCTGTGGTTTTGGAGCCTGTCCTGGAACTAGCTCTTGTAGACCAGGCTGGTCTCGAACTCACAGAGATCCGCCTGCCTCTGCCTCCTGATTGCTGGGATTAAAGGCGTGCGCCACCACCGCCCGGCTTACCAGATATTTTTCATCCAACAATTTAGCATAACTTTGGATAAAAAGAGAAAATTTTAACATAAAGTTGATGGTATCATCTAAAACACTGTTGATTATTAATTTTTCTTTCTTATAAAAATTTGAAATTTTCTCTCACTGTTTTCCATCTTTTAGTTTTGCTGAACATTTGGATAAAGAATAGAAAAGAACACACACACACAGAGAATGGTCAAAAAATTGCTGAAAAGAATAATTAACATGCATTTATTACTGAAAGAGATTTAAAGAGCATCAACAAAGTTGGCAATAGGTTCATATTGTGTTTGGGCAGAATGACATTAGACATTTAACTATGCTGGTTATAAAAACATGTGTCAGCTTGAACATAATTTCTTAGGAATGTAAGACTATTAAACATTGCCTTGCAGATGCTCACAAAATATGTAGCCATTTTTGCCACATGGAAGAGAAAAATGAAAGTCTTCAAGAATCAACAAGAAAAAAAAAACCACCATATGTCAACCTTACATAATGAGCTGTCAAGTAACTGGAATGATGAGAGTGAGAAGAAGTGATCCCTAATTTCACAATATCAAGAATATCAGAACATAAATCTGCTTATTTTGAAATAAGTAGTGTATTATTCAGGGTTTCCAAGAGGAACATTGAAGGCAGAGACTGCTTGCTTGTTTTTCCGTTACCGGACCACAAATGATCACACAAACTGTATTAATTAAAACACTGCTTGGCCTATTAGCTCAGGCATATTTCTGGTGAACTCATATCTTAACCCATTTCTATTAATCTGTATACGCCACATGGCTGTGGCTTACGGGGTAAACTTCCAGTGTCTGTTTCCTCTGGTGGCTACATGGCATCTCTTTGACTCTGCCTTTTTTTTCCTCCTCTATCTGCTGGGAATTCCCACCTCGTTCTTATCTGCTAAGCCACTGACTGCAAAAGCTTCATTCATTAACCAATAAAAGCAACATATATATATATATATATAGAAGAACTTTTCACATCAATGTATTATAAATATAATATTTATATTCAATGGATTATAAAGATATATATAACATACAGCATACATGTTACATT
>NC_022031.1:34948394-34969722 GCF_000317375.1 Microtus ochrogaster
GAGGGAGGGAGGGAGGGAGGGAGAGAGGGAGGGGAAAGAGAGAGAGAGAGAAGAGAGCTCATTTTTTGTTTGTTTTATTTTGCATCTAAGACACTGGATAATGCTAACTGGCTACCTGGGAAACTCTTAGCTCAGTCCTATTGAGGGAAAGTTATTCATTGTGTTAATCTTTACATATTTGGGCAATAAATCACAATTTAAACTTTAAAACAAAAATTTCAGAACATTACAGCAGAATCCCAACCATGGTCTCAACTAATAAATCAGGGAGACCAAAACTACAGACAGCACAATTTCTTAAGCAATGTTTGCAAATGAGTTTTAATTTACTGGTTTAAACAAACATGACAAGAACATACAAATATTTCTACAGCAATAATGTGCTTTTTGTAGCAATACAATGTATTTTTGATATTGAAACAAGATAGAACAGAATAACAGTTCTCAAATAAGCAGTTACTACTAAGTATTACTTGTGTGGCATTTCCGTGCTACTGAGAAAAACAAAAATTGAATTTATCTCAAATCAAATTATATTTATAATGCATTTGTACTTCCCTGCCCTTTTTTCTCTTGCCCCTTTATTCTAATTTCTCATCAAAGTTTATTCTGTGTTTTTCAATTTATTATATCTCTCCTTTTTCACATAACATCTGAAAAGTGGAATCCATATTTCTACTTAAACAAATTCAGAATAATTATTAATTACATATTTGATTTTCTGTTAAATGTTGAGGCATTAATATCATTTTATCCTAGTATTGAAAATAAACATTCCAAAGTATTTCTTTTATTTTTTGAAGTTAGAATATATTTATTTTTTTCAAATTCATGGCCTCTTTTTCACCCATGATTTTCACATTCATGTCTATCCATATCTATATATGTATAGAATGTATATATATACATATAAATGTCTATCCATATCTATATACATATAGAATATATATATGTTCTGAAATCTTTAAGTGCAAATTGCTCCTTTTTTATTATAATTTTCCTTGTTTGAACATGTTTTCAGGGCTGACCATTTAGTATTGGATAAACCACTGGTGTGCTATTCTTCAGTAAAACTATTTCTTCTGCTCTCAGCATTCTTTAATTTTCTATAGTTTTGATTTATTTGTAAGGCTTAGGCCTCATGGGCTTTCCTCCATTCACCGAGGCATGTCTTGTGCTGTTGTTCTTGTGCATCTAATATTTAGGCATTCATATTGGTGACATTTTTATGCATTACAGGGAGTCATAATCTAACAGTAACCTCCCAATCCTCTTTCCTTCTGCCCCCTCTGGATGTGGCACCAGCTGCATGAGTGGGACAGACTCTGGGCCCACTGGTAGTGCATCCAGGATTTATCTTTACTGCTTATACTGGCTTTTGGGAACCTGTTCTCTTTGGATGGATACATTGTTCAGCCTAGATACACTATGGAGGGTCTTGGAATCCCCCAAAACAATGTGCCTTACCCTCTCTGAGGAGTGGATGGGGGGTGGGGAGGGAAGATGTAGGGGATGGGAGGAAGAGAGGGAATGAGAATTGGGATTGGTATACAAAGTTAAAAAAATAGTTTGTTCTCTTATAAATTAATTAATTAATTAATTTAAAAAAAAGACTGAGCATGGTATCCATAGGGAATGGGTTCCAACAAGCTAGCTCACGGACCAGGAATAGATCCTTTTTCTAGTGCCAGGATCACCTCAGATAAACAGACCAAGCTTCACCACTGTCTTCCACATATGGAGGGATTAGTTCTAGTTATGGAGACTCCAAAGTTGTCAGTATAGAGTCCATGTGTTATCACGAGCTTGGTTCAGTTGTTGCTGCAGAGATCTCCATCATTTTCCTGACCTCCCTTTTTCATGTATTCCCCTCCCTTTCTTTCTTAAATCACACAAATATGTAGAAAGAGTGACATGAGTTAAGAAGAGATGTAAGACATGAAGTTGAGGATGCCAGGTACATGTAAGTAAGGTTACTCATCACAGCGAGCATAAACAAGTGACTTTTGGGTACTTAGGCTTTCCTTCAACTAAGAAAGTCTCGAAATAGAATTATTTATCAATTTAATGAAAGGCTTATATTATTCATCTTATGTCTTCTCACATATTTTTGTTTTACAATTGTCATTTTTCTTATAAAATTTGAGTTAAGTTTACCAAATTCAAAATTTTAATACATTTAACCTGTTAGGCATGAATTGCAGGCCTTTCCAGTGTGCTCAGGGATAATACTGGTGCTTCTGTGTGTATACTGGCTTAAATGTTTTCCCAGAGTAGAAATCTTTCTCTTTACAAGAATATAATCAGGGATCTTTAAGTAAGGCTGTGTCAGTTTAAGTGCATGCACACACATGGGTACACACACACACACACACACACACACACACACACTTGAATCTCAGTTTAACTAAAATTTTGAAGGTAAAGAGGCCTGAAAGTAAAATGAATCAAATTTAGGAAAATGCAAAAGAAGCCTGCCATGTATGCATAGCACTAGAGACAGAGAGGGCAAGATGTTACCGTATCAGTGTGCATCATATACACAACACTAGAGATAGGAAGGGCAGAAAGTCACTGAAATGACCTACTCTCTATTACTCTCTATTAATGTCTAACTAATGGAGACTCTAGACACAACTAAGGAGTGCCCAGATTCTAAATCCAATTTATATACTGACAAAAGTAAATATTTTTGATGCTGTAATTTACTAATCCTAAATCTTGGCTACTATGTAGCATGCATTAAAGCAAGTCAAGGCATTAAAGGTATAACCCAGACACAATTCTGCTTCTTTCTGGGTGTTGTCAGTCCTATTGCTCTCTCTTTCCCACTTTTTTTTTATTGTAACTCCAATAACTTTTGCTTTTTTTCTAATAACTTTGGAAATAAGACAAAAAATTAAATCTGAGATTACAGATTTAATAAGATTCCCATATGCATTCCACTCAACTTTATATTAGACTAAGAAATGTTCATAACCCATTGGCTTACATGGGGAAATTATTTAGAGTTGACACTGGCTGCCAGCTTTATGGATATTTTAATGAAATGTTCTCCAGTACCTTCAAATATAAAGGATGCTTAAAATGTGGATGGTGCTCAATAATTGAAGGGCTACAACCAACAGGGGAGACATGATACAGTAATAAGCAGTTCAAATTGTCGTAATGTGACTCTTCTCCGGCATCACATTCCACTTCTTTTTATACTCTTTGGATAAGCTATCTTACATAGTAGTGAATAAGTAATAGCGAATCATATCCCAGCTGTGAGTCGTTTTGTGGTTAGCAAAATAAGGAGCAACTAGAGGCTTTCTGTCTTAAATAGCATTGTATATGACAAGTAATAATTTAGCAGGTTGCCACAAATATTCCAGTACAAGACAACCAGAAACCATAGTTTAAAGGCTAAATTGTTTACATATAATTAGACCTATGTGTTCAGGCTCAGGTGTTAGTAATTTAGAGAATCCAGTGTAATTATTTATTTAAGAGAATAGAAAAATTAACTACTCCCCAAAATGGTTATCCTTTCTTTTAAAGCAGGGATTCAAGAAGTGTGTTTATATCTAAGAAATATATAAATCCATGCTACCTTGACTGTCGCTTCCTTTCCAAGTTAGTGTCTGTGTCTTTTCTAAGATTCGAAAACTCTTGAGACATGGAGGTGGAAGTTGTTTTTCTATTCTGCCTACACAAGCCTTTCTTGACTTTAGTTTTAAAACTTGATTAATTCTGATGGTTTGTGAGTTTTTATCTTTAGCCCAAACATTTCTCATACATGAACTCTGGCTTAACTTTATAATGGCATCTTCCTACTTAGCATCTCAGGTCCATTGGTTATTTCCAACCCCAATAATATGCAAAACTGACCTCAGAATACTCTCCAGTCCAAACCACTAATAAAGTTTACCAGTAATATAACTGTCATCTATTTATTTTTAACAATGCTAGATCCCTAACTTTTAATTTTAATGATTGATTTCAAGTTGAAGACAAACATTAAGGCATATATTACATACATTCTCTACTTAGCTAGAATAAAATCTAAGACAATAGAGTAAACAAAAAAAAAATGTCTGCCAAGAATCCACCTTCCTGATACCAAAAGAGCAAAAGTTACTCTCTTCATTAGCGGTAAAAAAATGTTTGATTTATACAAACATATATTTATGTTATGGTAGACAGTATAGGAAAATCACGTTCAGTGCCCATCTTACGGGGTCTACTGTAACTAATGAAGGACGGCTGATTTCACCTGAGTGTGCTTTCTGTTGACAACACACTTGCTACTCTATTAACTTGTGGTGAACTCCTTTTACATTAGAGTTTGTACTCTTCTAAAACGTCACTTTTATACTTAAATTTTTATTAATGAATTGAATTATTTGTAAATTTAATAATCACTCAGACTACCTTTTCTTGGAAATAGATTAATCTTCTCTGTCTTTCCTGTGAAATGCTATTGAAAATAAAAGATCACAGAAATCTGCTTTCCTTGCTTCCTTCCTCGCTATCTTTTTTTCCCCCTTATATTGTCCTCTAAGTAGGATGGAACAATCTTTAGAGTCAGGAAATATATTAGATAGCTGGGCAATCTCTTGTCAACACTGCTATGGTGTAGTTGTGTGGTTTCCCTGTACCATTTCTGAGTTTTACCTATAATGGCCTTGAAATATGAAACTTGAATGTGTGTATGCAGTTAATGCCTTTCCCTTTTATATTCCTTTTACTTTGGGGTCTTTACCTAAAGTTCTGAGGGAAAGTATGTGCTCCAATGGTTTTCTTGCAAAACCAGCTTATTATTGGCATTGATTATAGTTCTTCATCCAAACACAGTCTATTTTTTTCAGCATTAAGCATGACTCATTCTAGTTGTGACTTATTCATGGAGAAACTCTTGTTCACTTTTTCTTAGTGGTTATTTATGCATGCACTAGAGGCTTCTTAAGAGGTAGGAAGGATATCAGACTCATGTGGTATCTGTTTCTCTTCCTGTTGCTGTCATAAAATACTTACTCTAAGGGCTTATTTTAGTTCATAATTCAAAGTACAATTCTTTTTCGTGGACAACTCAGGGTAACATGAGCTTAAAAATAGTCATGTCTTCATCTTATTTTCTTTACTTTCTACCATCCAGTATTCTCCACTCAAGGAATGATCTCCCTGAGATGGGTCTTCCTGTCTCTCAGTTACCATGACAAATAATAAAAGTCATGCTCAGATACTCATATTCTAAGTCACTCTAATAACTGTCATGTAAATAGTAGCAATTAATAGTAACCATCAAAGATGGAATTTTCTAATAAATGAGCTATTTATTATATTATGAGCCTGTTTGTTAGTCAATGCTGCCCCCCCTTTTTAAAGTATTAAAGTACTGATGCAGAGTGTGATTCTAGTGGCTTTTTGATAGTTAGATTTTTCTGCACTTTTGATTAAAAAATTTGCAGCAACTTCCCTTCATCATGCTAGCCAACTCCAAGACAGTGTCTGATTGTTTAGAGAAATAAATTACAACCTCACCATCTGCATTAATAGACCAGCTATAATCCTTGTCTTTTATGCACATATAAATCAAGTGGCTTATTTATGTTTGGCAGACCTAGTAGTGTAGGGGATACTCATTAACAGTCTCTTGAGCTAATTAAAGGCTTCAGTAAATGACCCATTCCAGTACAAACCACCCCTATATTGTGTCTTTGTGGCAAACTAAATGAGCAGAAATTTGCCATGTTTCAGAATCTTGTATGTTGTTTCAATATTTGTGCTGCTTTCAAGCAATTACAAAGTGAAGATAATTTCAATTTATTTATATGTTGTTCCCTTTTCTTAAAACATTATAGGTATTTTTATTTTTAAAACATATAAATTTTCTATTGTAGATTATGTGAAGTCTCTGTTGGTTCATTGTGGGCAAAATATTAAAAATGAACTTAACAGAAATGTTTTTCTCCTATATTATTATTAGTTCTTCTCAAATTCCCTTCTTGTATCATGCAATAAACTAAAGAATTTGAATTGGATACAGGCAATAAAAATAACCAGGGAATTTTGGATAAACTATAAATTTTAAATAGTGTAATATATCTTGTTTAATATAAACATACTATTCCATCTACTCGGAAACATAAACTTCCATCTACTTGGAACACAGACTGATTAAAGAGTCGTGTATTAAAAACTTATTTATGTTTTTGGTAGCGGTTAAAATTTTCAGAAAAATAATTTCCAGCAGTTAAAAGCAGCATGTTGTGACCAATCAACCTATCACGGGAGAAAGCCAGAGGAGGGAACGCATTACATGATAATATTATGTGGAACGTGGCACCATAGGTGATGAATGATGATGACAAACAAATAGGTTAATGAAAAATGAAGAGTGCAACTACCCCAAAAACATAATAATTGTGTTTAATTCCTGTTTAATATGAGGCACCTAAGGCCTTGTTTTATAACCTAGTTATAAAAATACCAGTGGTTGGTGAGGTCATGGACCCTACCGCAGAAGGTACTACTGGTGTATCCTCAATCAGTGTAATTTCTAACTGAATTCTAAATATCACCATCTTTCAAAGAGGCCTATTTTGCAACAGATGGAGAGTGTGGCAGAAATTCATAACATTAAAATGTAAGACTAATAGCCTAAGGAGTCCTCTATTGTCCTATCTATAATGTAACTCCTACCCTCAGTGTTAGAAAAATTTTTGAAGAAATGGAAAGAGACATTTCAAGAGCCAGAAGACTAGCTTCTTTGCTTATGTATATTGTTTTCTGTATATTATTAGAAAGCTTCACTTGTACAATTTCAACTGTTTGGTATCCTAAAGCATAACTAAGTAGCAGCAACAGATTAGAGGCCAAAACAGTTAGGGAAATCTCAAAAATCTTGTTCATGACTACTGGAGTTTGTGTTGGTAGAACTGTAAACTAATCGAGCCAGTATTAAAAACTATGGAAAAATTTCAAAATCTAAATAGAGGCCTACTACATGACCACATCACTCTTGTGATTCTAATTTTTAGCAAAGTGACATTGAAACCAAGCACAGTAGTTCCTGAGGTAAGTTTCATGTTTTGGTATGCTCTAATTCTCTGAGAACTAAAGCATTTGCCTTGGCTGCATTTTAGACCTCTACATTATACCTTTCTCTGCATGAATGTCTTTGCAGATTCCAAAACGAATTACTTCTACCTGTGGATGGCATACTTGCACAAAACAAGAAGTGGAACTTGTGCACCATACTTTAGAGATTATATGAATTACTGACCCTTCTGAAATTAACTCTTTGTTTCTAAAGAAGTGCCAGCATATATATTTCTAAGAAACATGAGCCACACTGATGAATATCTTGCATATCACTATAGAACCTTCATCTGGCCATGGATGGAGATAGAGACAGAGACCCACATTGGAGCACTGGACTGAGTTCCCAAGGTCCATATGAAGAGCAGAAGGAGGGAGAACATGAGCAAGGAAGTCAGGACAGCAAGGGGTGCGTCCACCCACTGAGACGGTGGGACTGATCTAATGGGTGATCACCAAGGCCAGTTGGACTGGAACTGATGGAGCATGTGATAAAACTGGAATCTCTGAATGTGGCTGACCATGGAGGCTGACTGAGAAGTCAAGGACAATGGCACTGGGTTTTGATTCTGCTGCATGGATGGGCTTTGTGGGAGTCTAGTCTGTTTGGATGCTCACCTTCCTAGACCTGGATGGAAGGGGGAGGACCTTGGACTTCCCATAGGGTAGGGAACCCTGACTGCTCCTTGGACTGGAGAGGGAGGGGGAGGGAGGAGGGAAGTAGGAGGAAAGGAGGAGGTGGAAATTTTCAATAAAAATAAAATAAAATAAAAAAGAAACATGACAAGGTTTGTACCTTAACATTACTCAAAAATAACTTACGAATGTAAATTTTATATCAGACATGTACCATTTAATGACATTAATCATTGTGTTAGCATGAAAATAAATGTTCAAGCCTATTGCTGACTTTAATTTTAGGGTCACTGAAAATGTATTTTAAACTGAATTTTCGTTTTTCTTGTTTTTATTTTTTCAAGACAGGATTTCTCTGTGTGGCCTCAGCTGTCCTATAACTACTTTTGTAGTCTAGGCAGGCCTCAAAATAAGAGATGTTCACCTGCCTCAGAATGCTAGAATAAAAGGTGTACACCTGCCTGGCTTTGATTTTTCTTTTAAGTACATAAAACTTCTATTAAGTCTTTTTACTTGGAGTTTTAATATAGTGCAAAATTGTTACATGAAATATAAGTGTCTTAGTCACCGTTCTATTGCTGTGAAGAGATAATATGACCAATTCTACTTTTAAGAAAGGAAGCACTTAAGATTTTTGTCCTGTGCTCCACTGTGGTTCTCTGTCTCTGTCTCCTTTCATTGCCTGATGAAAGTCGTTGTTTTTTACTGCTGAGTAGTACTCTAATATGTATATATTCCATACTTTCTTCATCCATTCTTCCATTGAAGGGCATCAAGGTCCAAATCAGGAGCAGAAGGAGAGAGAGCACGAGCAAGGAACTCAGAACTGCGAGGGGTGCACCCAAACACTGAGACAATGGGGATGTTCTATCGGGAACTCACCAAGGCCAGCTGGCCTGGGTCTGAAAAAGCTTGGGATAAAACCGAACTCGCTGAACATAGTGGACAATGAGGACTACTGAGAACTTAAGAACAATGGCAATGGGTTTTTGATCCTACTGCAAGTACTGGCTTTGTGGGAGCCTAGGCAGTTTGGATGCTCACCTTACTAGACCTGGATGGAGGTGGTTGGTCCTTGGACTTCTCACAGGGCAGGGAACCTTGATTGCTCTTCGGGCTGACGAGGGAGGGGGACTTGATGATTGGGGGAGGGAAATGGGAGGTGGTGGCGGGGAGGAGGCAGAAATCTATAATAAATAAATAAATTAACATAAAGAAAGAGAACACTTAATATGAGCAAGCTTACAGTTTCAGAGGTTTAGGTTATTGCCTTATGACAAAGAACATGACATCATGCAGTCAGCGCAGAAGCAATAGCTAAGATCTATGTCCTATTTCTTGGGCAGAGAGAGAGAAACTAGGTCTACCAAGAGCTTTTAAAATCTCAAAGTCCACCACCTTAGTGACACACTTTCTCCAAGGCCACATCTACTATACGGGCCACACCTAATAATCCTTCTAATTCTTTGAAATAGTGATACTCTCTGATGACTAAGCATTCAAATATATAAACCTATAAGGACATTCTTATTTAAGCTACCATAATACGTGAGAAATTATAATTATCAAACATTATTTGGAAATGTTAGCAATATAGCAATCGCTTTCATACACTTACTAAAATAATGTTAAGGCTAGTGGACATTATTAATTTGAGATTCTGTGCTAAAACATTTATTTTGTTGTCTAACATATGAAATGGAATGACAGTGAGCTTTCTGCCAGAGTTTGCAAAAGTAGTTCTTTATTGTACTGTGAAACAAAATACTGAAATAGAAAAATGCACCTTTTTCTTTTTTCAATTATGAGCAGAAAGACTGAATTAAATTACTCTGAACAAATTTTACTTTTCTCATTCAAAGACCTACTTTGTAAATATAGCCAACATGAACTCAGAAAGAATCAATTTGTCTGCTCTATTCTTTCTCCTCTTTACTCTAAAGGAACACTTGAAGTCAGGATGACATTAGCATGGTCAATTGCCAACATAATGGATTAAATTTGTTACAAAAATCATCTTTTCATATCTTCTATAAAATCAATCTTTCTCTAAATAAGGTTTTGATTGGGGAAAATTATATAATGGCCATTGTCTGATATCATTGCTAAAAATCTCTGCTTTAGGGTAATAAAGGTCTGGTCTGTAGCCCCATGGAATTGAGCAAGACATTGACTCATATACCCTACAGAGCTATTTGGGTGAAAGTGCAAGCAAAACCTACCTAGGAAGAGAAACATATTTATACAACTAGTATATTCCCAAGATTTCACGAGTATTTTATTTTGGTAACTTTTATAATTCTTGGGAATTACAATTTTAGATCTGATAAAATATATGTAAAATTCTAACTTTGAGACAGATTTGTCTGAGGACTATTTATATACATGATGTCCAAGGGAAAAGAATCACCAAAGTCTGTAACATCACATAATGAAATAAGTGTTCTTTAGATACTGAAGAAGAACGAATAGCCTTATCCAAAATGACTTTTATCTAATAATTTTTATTAATGATTGAATTGGTACATGTCCGAGCCTTAAAATAATGCAATATTTTTTAATATGGAACAAAAAACAAACTGCAGTATATCCAATACTCAATCAGTATAATAGTACTCTGTAATATGTAATATGCATGGAAAGCCCTGGATTGATACAACAAAAATTATACTATATATATAATATATATACATATATATATTATATAATATATATAATGGAATGCAGCTACGGAAAGTGTGTGTGTGTATGTGTGTGTGTGTGTGTGTGTGTGTGTAAAACACAATTCCATTTATATAAAGTCAAAGATATGGTAAACACAATTGAGTGATTTGTAAGAGGGAAAATTGTGTGTGTACCTAAGAATAACAAGAAATATTAGAGAGAATGTTCAGTAGTTATTGAGTTGATTCTATGTTATAATACATGCGTACTGCTGCCCCATACGATCTTTGGGGTTTCCATTAAACCATCATTCATTTCTGGTATATCAAGCACTCACAGATACATGCATTCTGATGTGGGAATCCCCTCTGTAAGCTGTGAATATCATTGGTTAGTAAAGGAACTACCTCAGCCTATTGATAGGGCAGAACTTAGATAAGCAGAAAAAATTAAACTGAATGCTGAGAGAAGGAAGGCAGAAAGGAGAGAGAAAACATGTAACCCCACTGGAGCCAGATGGAACTTTAGCTGATAAGCCACAGCCAAATGGCAATAGACAGATTAATGGAGATGGGTTAAATAAAGATGTAAGACTTAGCAAATAAGAAGCTAGAGCTGTCCGGCTGTGGTGGTGTACACCTTTAATCCCAGCAGTTAGGAGGCAGAGGCAGGGGGATCTCTGTGATTTCAAGGCCAGCCTGGTCTAAAAGAGGAAGTTCCAAGACAGGTTCCAAAACTACAGAGAAACCCTGTCTTGAAAAACCAAGAAGAAGAAGAAGAAGAAGAAGAAGAAGAGGAGGAGGAGGAGGAGGAGGAGGAGGAGAAGGAGGAGGAAGAGGAAGAGGAAGGAGAAGCAGCTAGAGCTGATGGGCCAGTGATTTAAATAATATGATTTCTGTGTGAGCAGTTTGAGGCTGAGCAGTGAGCAGCCAGGAACAAACAAGCAGCCTCCCCCAACAGCATTCACCTACCATTTAACTCAAAGAGGATTTCTGGTTAAGAATGACATGGATTTTTGCATCCTTTCATAGTAGGAGAATAGATAAGGTTAGATAAGTGTGAGAGGAAAAGCAAAGATGCAGAAATGAGAGATGGAGAAGGAATACCTTTTCTTCTTAAAGAAGAAATGTATTCAGTGACATAACAATTTCTTAATGGTTACTACAAAAATATGCTATATGCCTTCTGAGGAGTTTTCTCTTTTATGTTTGTGCCTTAGTTAGCCATTTTTGTTGTGTATTTTTCAGAGCTATTGTATTGTCATGTTTCAATTTTATTTGCTAACTTCCTAAAGCAATAATGTGTTCAACAAGAGTCATTGAATTATTCCAGCAAATGAGTGAGTTTTAGTTCTTCTAATTTTAATCTTATGGTTGAACCAGAATATAAAACACATTGACAAACTGAAACAGATTTATTAATAGAAAAATGACTCTAAAAATACCACATGATCCTCACTAT
Organism: Microtus ochrogaster; assembly: GCF_000317375.1. Lineage (NCBI taxonomy): Eukaryota > Metazoa > Chordata > Mammalia > Rodentia > Cricetidae > Microtus > Microtus ochrogaster. The sequence goes on from NC_022031.1 coordinate 34,960,242, forward strand.
GATTCTAATTACGTATAATGTTTTAAATAGCATTAATATTTAAAATCATTATGGTATTAAATTGATTTCAGTCATCTAGAGTATTCAGAAAATGTATTGATTTACAAATGTACACATAAGCATAATGAAATACAATTAAAATATTAAATGAATTTTCTAAAATGTTTTGTCTCAGCAGTGTTTTGTTCCTGAATACAAATCATATGGCAATAAATTTTCCTGAGAAAATGCCACCTGGAATATCACTCTTTTATATAGTTTCATTATTACTTCAAAACTAATGTAAATGTGAAGACACACATTGTCCCGTGCTACCATTTCGCCAGCAAGAACGACGCGACACACTCAGGATCCTTCTGCAGAAAAGCTTTAATACATCTTGAGAGGGAGAGCATAAGCTTACATAAGGAGACCCCAGGGGAAGAAAACCCAGCCCTTAAATAGGCTAATGGTCCTCCCCTAGGACGTGTCATTCCCTGACTGGCTGCAGCTTGTCAGCCCTTATGATGCCACGGGAGAGGCAGAGAGCTAGGGAGGGAAATTTAACACGCACATGCGCGCTAACTTACTTATCGGTTTGGCACTAACGGATGCAGGCGCCATCCTGTAATGGAGTATGTGGGGGTGGCTCCCCACAACACATTTTTTTTCTTTAGTGTTTGAAATTTTTCATTTTAGAGGACTTTCATTGTAGAGACCTTTTATTTCTAGGATTATTGCTTTGAATCAGTGGTGAATTGGATTGAATTCTTTAATTTTTCTTGTATTTGTTACTGATTTGTAGGCAGGATAACCCTTCTTAAGAGTAAGTGAAAACCTTTCATTGGTTAGAACATAGATTGAATAAAAATGAGAGCACATGCATTAATTGTTCTCTGCTTTATTTTACTTTATTGTGTGTATATGTGAGAGAGAGAGAGATGGAGATAGAGACAGAGATAGAGAAAGTTTTACATGCATGCATATATGTCCAACATGTATGGTCATGATGTCTCTTTACAGTAAAAGAATACTGACTAAGACAGACATACATACAGACACAACACATATGCACACACAAATAAATATATAACTATGTGTAATTTTAAAAATTACTTTATACTTTTTAATATGGTCTGTTTAGAAAAAAATGGGTTGTTAGAAGAATTTAAATTCTGAAAGAGTTTGTATAAACAATAAATGATATTAACTCATTCTCAATATTATCAAAATTCATGTAGGGAAATTGCAATATTAACAGAAACACTCTACATGGTCAAGGCAATTTCAGAAAAAAAAAAAAAAAACTAATACCATTCTTCAAGACAGAAAATTTGTTCTTAACATTCACGTAGATTGACAAAGATTCCCCAAAACTTACATAGTTATGAATGACAACAAAATGAAAAAAAATGCTGGAAATATCAATTACTAAGTTCAATTGTACCATATAGGCATAGTGTAAAATAGCATGGTATTGGAATAAAATCAAACATGCTGATACGTGAAATAAAAGACAGGACCTAGAACTACATCTTTGTACCTATAACAACCATTTGAACTTGAAAAGGTGCCAGAAACATACATCTATAAAAGACATTTTCTTCAACAAATAGTGCTGGGAAAACCCAGATAACTACATGTATAAAAATGAATATAGTTATTTTTTTCCAAAAAAAAAAAAAAAGAAACCGCTCTATTGACAGAGCCTACCCCACACTCAATTAGCTGTTAATAGAGAGCTATCTGTTAGCAGAACCCGCCCCACATTCCAAACTATCTAGACAACTAGGTGTGTCAACTTGTGACTTCCTGGCCTATGTGACCTGACCAAATGTAACCTCCTGGCCTACGTGACCAACGTGAACCATGCCATGCGGCAAAAGTCCAGGCCCCTGTGTCCCCCCCCCCCAATTCCTTATCCTATATAAGCTGTAACTCTGTCTCTAATAAACGGAGGCTTTGACAAGAAAAAAAATGAATATAGACTCCATACTTTATACAAAGGTAAACTAAACACATCATAGACCTTATTATAAGACATAAAACTCTGAAATAGCCCTAGGCATGGCTAGGAATTCAGTTCAAGACAAGGACATATTGAAAAACACTCTGAAAAGCACTGTGATAGCTCAGGAAATAGAAAGAACTAAGAAATATATTGCAGGAAGCCACAAATCAGTCAAAGATACATGACATGTATCAAATAAATTGTCTGCATGAAACTCCTTGATATGTAAAATATATATGTACAAACATGGATTTCTTACAAAAGAATGTTCAGCAACTGTTATTGGATATCACAAACCTTTGATGAATTATCCCTTGACTAAAAAGCAGTTCAGTAATTGATTTAAAGGTGGTTTCCTAAGGTTAATGTTCCTGCAAAAATCAGCAAAAACAGAGGGAAATGTCTCAAGATAATAGAATTAAAAACCAAGTGTCAGAGACTAGCAGAATAAGAACATTCTATATGCCAGCATGGCCTTCAACTAACCTTTAGGTTTTTACAATTGCAAACACTATTTCCTGACTCTTTACTAGTTATAATTATCAGTTAAATATTGCAGATTATACAAAAGTGCTTTTCCTTCATAAGATTTCTGTATTTTTTTAAAAATAAGATTTAAAATAACTATTTGTAAACTTTGCAGGTATAATCAATTCTCGTGTTTTCTTTATGTATTTTTCATTTTATGTTTTATTAATAAGAAATGTTATGTTTTATTAATATGAAATTAATGAGAAATTAAGAAAACACCAAAATAGGCCAAACCCAAGGACTATACAACCCATTAAACCTTTATACCATCAATACAGTGCCATTCGCAACAGAAGCTGTAAATTTTCTCATTGGCTTCCATACTTTTACTATCAAATAGATATTTTAGGAACAGACTACATGCCTGGAAGTATTGGTCTACACAAACTGGGTGTTTTTAAACTCATATATTTCTGATGCTCATGGTTGCTATGGAAAGGTTTTCCATCAGAAAAAGTTATTAAACATAGACTGTCTTGTCATACCACCTCCTGCAGATTCTGCGTGATCTCTCATGTAGGCTGTGGCACAAACGTCAAGGAAGAGTGCCCACAGAGAAAGTGTGTGTGCTGTGCTTCCTGCACTGGAGCCCTGGCACTTTTGGTATTAACCTCTTTATGTTCTAAGGAATACAGTCTGGTTTCTTCTGGAAGGGAAGATATTATGTTAAAGTTTCCAGAGTCTACTGATAAGATATTGCCATATACAGGAGTATATGATGCTAATGGAGGAAGATTGGTTCAAGGCAAAAAGGTTTCCAAGTTAAATCTGGTGTTTAGTAAATAAAGACGAAAGGCAAACTTAATTAAGCAATTAAGACAGATTCGGGATAGATGGGATAAGGATAAAAGAGAGAGAAAAATGCCTGTAACTTCTTGAGATTGGTTTTGGGAAAAGTTTGAAAAGGAGTTAGAAATATGGAGAAGGAGAAGGAAAGAAGAAGTTCTTCTGCATATATTGCAGAAATATAAAAAGACTGTAGACTGTGTGACTGTTACCCACAACTGCTTGTCCTTAGCTCAAAAGGCCATAGCCTAGTTAAAGATTTATTTCGAACCTAATGCCAAGCCATGTTTAGCATGACCAACCGCAGACTCACACAGGGGACATCTGTCTGATGAAATTCTATTCTCATGTATCTGATTTAATAATTCTAAGAACAATCTGTATCACATGAAAAAAAATAATACATGATGTTAAGCAGTTTTTGTCTGTTTAAAGAATGAGCCTCATGCCTACTAAAGATGCATTCAGATGCAATTCCTTTGAGTCTTGTGTCTGTCATTTGCCAACTCCTTACCCATCTATTGCCGAGACCCTGTCCCATTGGTCCCAGTGCCTCAGCTGAGCTGGTCCGCCGCCCTGTCTCTGTATAAGATTAATTTAAGACTTTTCTTTTTTCACATGACTGTGGAGGTTGAAATACATTTCTAATTTTCAGGCTATTGGTTTACATGCACTACCACTTTTTGAATCAAATATAAATCCATGTATTAACACTATTGAGTCTACAGAACAGAAGTACTGTTCATTTTCTTATCCTAATTTCATTAGCCTTTTAATATACATGTAAAACCCAGAAATGAAGAAGTGAAGATTCAAATCACAGAGAGTTATGGGCCAGAACAGGCTTTATAATGGGGCAGATAACAACAAAATAAATGGAGATTTCTAGAGCTGTATGTTGCTGGATTGAAATCAGTAACTAACACAAGTACATACATGTATGTATATATGCATGTTTATATATTTACATATAGATGACTATAATTGTCATCTATACAACCATATATTAAACTCCTTTCTTATGAGTTTAATATAGCATATATAACATTTAAGTTTTATTATTTCTCTTTAATCACTTATACATGTAATATAGGAAAGTATAGAAAGTTTATTTTTAACCATGAAGTTATTTTCTTTTTAAATTGTGTGTATGTGTGTGTGTGTGTGTGTGTGTGTGTGTGTGCAAACTGTATGTGTGTGTGTGTACACAAGTCTGTATCTATGGAAGCCAGATGTTAGTGTTGGGTGTCTTCTTAAATTGTATTAGCATTATTTTTTGAGACAGAGTCACTCACTGAAACTAGAGATTATAGAGTCTGATTGGCAAACAAGAGAGGAACATTTTCATCTTTCCCTTTCCTCAACTGGATAGCAGGCATGTACTTTTGAACCGAGATTTTCCTGTGGGCACTAAGAATCTAAACTTAAATTCTCATAGTAGTACTCCAAACACTTTACCTCTTGAGCTAATTCTCTCAAGCCTTTTCACTTGTTACCTGGATGTTTTACAATTATATTCATAACTTTTTTATTTGCTTTGTTAGTGCAATTGATTTGTTTAGGTTTGAGAATTCTGAAGAAGAAAAAATGAACAAAACAAAAAAACCAAATAACCCCCAATCTCTCTAGATGTCACACATGAGCCTCCATTTTCTTATTAATTAGTCATCCTGCTAGCTGATTTAAATTTGCACCTGTCCTGAGGATCTACTTATTTTTTCTTTAGAAATTAAGAATTAGGATCTGTTCTTCTATTTTTTTTTTGAATTGCTGTGGTATTTTTCTCCTCTGTACCTTATATTCTCCATATGTGGCCATTATGTCTTGGCTCCACTGATGTTACATTCAGAATCAAAGCATGTATTAGGCATTTGACATTCTAATCTGGGAGAGAAGACAGCTTTCCTGACACAATATGGCCTTTCTGGCTGTAATGAGAACAATAAAACTTGAAGCAAAGCATACAGTAGAAAACAAGGGTTCAGTACTCTGACTGACTGTAGTATCGCAGCAACAGAAGTGTACTCTTTAGTATACCCTGAGGTTTGAGTTCGGTATCATTTCCTTTCTATTTACTTTCATCTCTAGTCCCTTATTGAAAAAATATGTACTCCTAATATTCTTTAATGACTTTTGTTGCTTAAAGTTAGCTGAGATATTTGTACTTTTTGATGATGGCAATAGTCTCTTTGATAAACCTGACAGTTATCTTCTATTGTTTCATGTTTGAAATGTGTTTCAAATGGACATATAGCATACCTGTGTTCAAAGATACCCTCTAGAATTATATATCTATGACAAGTGCCTTCAACTCACAAATAATAATACTTATTATTAATTATGAATGCTCAGCTTATACCTCAGATTTGTCCTACCAGCTCTTACACCTTAAATTAACCCATTTATATTAACTCATGTTTTGCCTCATGACTTTTTAATTCCTCTTCAATCTTGTAACTCCTGTTTCCTCTCCATGTCTTCCAGTATCTTTTCTGTCCTAGATTCATCTCCTCTTCCTCTTTGTGTCAGGAAATGTTGCCTAAACTCTTTTGCCTACTTATTGGCCATTCAGCTCTTTATTAAACCAATCAGAAGATGCCTTGGTAAAGACATATCTTCAAAGTGTTAGTCAACTTCAACAACATGCATCCACAGTTCAAGTAATCCATCTACATAATAAAAAACTGAAAAATAAATACAAAGACAAGAAAAAGTCTCCCCATTTCTCAATTGAATATTAGACCACAAATGCCTCGTACTTCCAGAATGGTCAGGAACCAGAGTTTGAACAGAGACCCAGGTTAGAAACAAATATGACTTGAAAAAAAATTGAATGCAATGAATACTAATAATATTCTGCTATACTCATATATCAGTACCTAGTCCAACTGCCTTCAGAGGCTTCATTCAGCAACTGATGGGAGCATATGTAGAAATGCACAGTCAAACACAAGGCAGAGCCAGGGGAATGCTGCAGTAAGGCAGTGGAACATTGCAGGATTCAGAGGGGCCGAGGACATCATGAGAACATAGGCCATACAATCAACAATTCAGGGTTCACAGGGGATGACAGAGATTAAAATGACAATCATAGACCCTGAATGGCTCTGAATTAGGTCCGCTGCATATATGTTATGGTTATGAAGCTTGTTGTTCTTATATGACTCCTAAAGTTGGACTGAGGGTGTCTCTGACTCTCTTGCCTGCTCTTGCCTCTTACTGGTTTGCCTTGCCTACCCTTGATATGAGGGCTTAAATCTAGTCTTACTGTAACCTTCTATTGCATGATCAGTTGATATTTCTGTGATGTCTGCTCTTTTTTCTTTCGTTTTTATTTGTTATTTTAAGGGAAATGGAGGGGAGTAAATTTGAGGAAGAGGGGAAGGGGGAGGGGGCTGGAATAGTGGAGGGAAAGAAAACCGCAATGAAGTGTCACGTATGAGAGAAGAATAAAACCACTCTGAACAGGTGAATAAATCCAGCTTGTGAGAGTCATACTCCCTTAACAATTGTGGGGAAAAAGGAATTGGAATGTCTAACATTTGTAGAAAGCAGAAAAAAATAGTTTTTAAAGAAGGATTCTTAATTCTCCACACATTTTTATTACAGTTACTACAAAAACAGATTAGGAAAATGGTACTCATCAAATATGCTAAGTACTGAGCAGTCTGTTTCCAGGAATAACCTGTTGAATAGCTAATAGTCTGCTTTGCCATTACTGGAAACTATAGGTGATGATCTTACACACTGTCTTGGTCAGAGAGCAAGAATTTAAAATATGTCACTTTCTATGAATCACAGCCCCGTCTCTCTGTTAGACATTCATAGGGCACCTTCCAACTTTCGTATATGATTTGAAATTTAACATTTTTCTTCAGTTTTATGATAGTAATTCAATAGATGGAATAGAAAAACCTTAAGTTTGAAAATGACATCAGATATCCAAGTGGGCTTTGATCTTAACCTTGTGTAGCACTGTAGCACCCAGCCCCCAAATAAATACATAAACACTTATTCTTATTTTGAATGACTGGCTTTAGCTTGGCTTATTTCTAGCCTTCTTTTCTTAACTTGAATTATCCCATCTGACTTTTGCTTCCGAGTTTTTGCTTTTCTCTGTTTTACAGACATTTCTTTCCTTCTTGCTCCATGGCTTGTTGTATGACTGGGTGACTGGTGCTTAACATATTCCACTCCTCTGTGGAATAATCCTCTGTATACTGTAAATATCTTTTACTTTCATTGATTAATAAAAAGTTGAGAGGCTGGAAGCCAGGCAAGAAGTATAGGTGGGGCAGCTAGACACAGAGGTCTCTGGAAATAGGAAGAGCAGAGCCAGGAGAGAAGCCAGCCAGTTGTCAAAGAAACAGGTCATATAAAAATGAGGTAACAATCCATGAGCTATGTGGCAAAGCATAGATAAGAAGTATGTGTTAATTTAAGTGAAAGAGTTAGCTAGTAAGTACCCTGAGCTATGGGCCAATCGTTTATAGAAATATTAGGCCTCTGAGTGTTTTTTTGGGAACTGACAGGGGAGAAGTGTCCAACTATACTTCTCTTATCTCACTCTTCCCTTTTCTTTTGAGCCAAGAGTTCTCCTCCTATTTATTTTCTCTGCCTGGCAGTTGCACCTGTATCTCTCTTGCCTATCTTTTGGTCATACAGTTCTTTATTAGATAAATTAGGTATTTTTGATAGGCAAAGTAACACAGCTTTACAGAGTTAAAGAAATGTAATATAAACTATCTGATCCTCTTATGACAATGTGGGTCTTTAAACTGCTTTGTGTGGCAGCTATGACCTCTGCTGTGGCTTTGGCAGCTCTCACTTTCTGCTTTGTTATTCTGAGAGAGTCAAGCCTAAAGCTAGCAGGCCCAGTTGGAGATGGGAGATGAAGAACTGCTTCATCCCTCCAGTTCTCAAATGCCAGTGCCCTGCACCATGGCATTTGGGTTTTACTTAGCTTTTGTTTCTACTTAATAAGAAAAAGGCTTTTTAAATGCTCTGCTATATAGCAGAGTTTCTTAAAGGAGCCATATATTATTTTAACTTTCTCAGGCTCTATATAGGTTGATATTCAAACCTCACCTTGGTGCACTAAAATGTAGTTGTATTATTTTACTCTTTGTGGTCCCACCATCCAAATAATAAATAAGTACACGGAGACTTATTCTTGCTTATGAATGCCCAACTTTAGCTTGGCTTATTTATAGCCAGTTTTTCTCAACTTCAATTATCCCATCTACCTTTTATCTCTGGGATTTTACCTTTCTCTATTCTGTCATGCCTTTCTTTCCTTCTTACTCTGTAGCTGATTGTGTGGCTGGGTGGCTGGCCCCTGGTTCCCTTCTCACTTTTTCACCATCTTTCTCATCCTTCTCTTGATGCTAGATTTCTCCTCCGATTTATTTTCTCTGCTTGCCAGCCCCACGTATCCCTCTCTTGCCTAGCTACTAACTTTTCAGCCCTTAACCTATTAGGTATTTTAGACAGGCAAAGTAATGCGGCTTTACAGAGTTAAACAAATGGAACATATCTTTGCATCATTAATCAAATATTCCAAAGCATTAACAAATGTAACTCATGTTAAACTAATACTCCATAACACCACATTTCATAGGTTTCCATGTTATCATACTTTGAAATATTTTTTGAAATATTATTCAATTAATGCCTCAATAAGCTCAAATACTGCATCATTCATTCACTGAATGAAGACCATGAGAGTTTTACAGAGAATGTTGAGATAAGCTAGAAAGCAGTGCTTACTGTTTTTAATGCTTGGTCGTCAATGAAATGCTTATAAATGATACAGTACTGATGCTCCAGTTACCTTTCAGTTAGAGAGACCACAATATCTATTACTAAAGATATCACTAAGCAGAGAGTTACATTTAAGTACAGTTTTGTCTTCCCACAAATCCTCTGTGGTTATGTAAGTTAATTAGTAACAAAAAGAATTTATTTATGACTTTATGGCTTCTGAATCCATTCTGGGTTAAAAACTTTTAAATTATTCATTTAAAATTTTTATTTATCGTTATCTTCTCTGTGCGATTTGTGTATATAATTGTGTGTGCATTTTATGACATGTATTTGGAGTACCATTTTATGACATGTATTTGGAGTACCATTTTATGACATGTATTTGGAGTACCATTTTATGACATGTAT
>NC_022031.1:34969858-34987180 GCF_000317375.1 Microtus ochrogaster
ACCATTTTAGGACATGTATTTGGAGTACCATTTTAGGAAATAAGTTGTCTTCTTTCAGCATGCGATGCAAGGATTATTGATTCTACAACTTGGCTATAGTCAGATGACTCATTTATTACAGATATATGAATTTCCTAATTTGTTTGTCATTTATATGCTTATAAAAATGGATACAGTCATAGTATTGTATAATATGTTGGATATATACAGCTTAAATAATTTATCAGGTATGCAGGACTCATTTAGTCTCTGACTAAGATTCTAGGTTGAAGGATAAAGTACTTTGGTCTCTCTCATGGAAAAATTCTGTCAAGCTCATTCAGAGACATAGTAAGGATTCTTAGATGACCAACAACTCACCTTAGTTCCCAGCCCTATAATTTTCCAATTTTCTCATCTAATACTTCTTTTAGAATCATTTAATGTCCCTCCTTTGTTGTTCTAAATTCCAGTGAAAACTGAAAAAGTAATTGTATATTATCATTGATATCAATTATTTTTTGTTCAATCAATTTTTATATTCACACATCTAAAACACTATCCAGGAACAGTAGCACCTTTCAACACTGCTGATTCTTTCAGCACTGTGATATGCTTCTTTTAATACCATTGGCAGAAAAGCAGACATGTTGGCTCTAGTAATGTGTTCTGGGTCATATTCAATGGTTGGCACTTTTCTTGGATTATTTTAAATACCAATGTTCATTTATGACATACTGCCAGAAGCCTTCACTGAGAATTCTATATAAGAGCCAATCACTTATATTGCCATCAAAAGAAATCTATGTAGAATTTTAAATTCATTGGTAGACATTATTTATATGTTGTGTAATTTAACAATCACTTTCACATGCAGCATAAGATTGTATCCTATCAACAGATTTGTGGAGGAAGCATTTCTGGTATTATTTCCAAATTTTTGACAAGGTTACTGACACAGAACTGTTACAATATAAACACTGTAGCTGAGACTCTGGAAAACAGTACATTCTCCAGAGTCTCAGAGCTCTCATCAATCAAAATGCTTGTCACATGAGTTTTTGTATATTATTTTATTGTATGTTTCACAAATTCATAAATGCTACATGGGCATGAAAGTCCATGACATGCGTGGCTCAAATGCTGTCAGCATACTGCATTTCATGGCATTTAATTGTCACTGGACAGATAATTAATTTAGACTAAGTACACAATGAAATACTCATAACACGTGGATTCATTCTAATACCTATTATTCAATGTTCATTAAATTATCATAACTTAATATTTTCTACATGACTAGGAAAATATTCATAATAATGTACTAGAGAAACAATGTAGCTTCAGTTTTGTCTTATGAACTTAAATTTAGTAGACTGGAAACTTTCTGTAGCAGAAGTATGCAGTGTGTAGGATTAAAGAGAGTGTGGATTCTTCCTCTTTAATAGGACAATCAATCTTCGTTTGCTTTACTTTGAGAGAGCTGCCTGTGAGGGTCTTAGTGTGGGACTGGGTTTTAACCAGGTCAGTGTTCACACTAGACTTTTTCAATCCAGTGTCTTAAACTACTGGGAAGCAATTTTGGTAAACACGCCATCTTAAACACAGCATTCTGAGTTGGTTCAATACAGGGAGGATTCGGAGATTGAAAACGATCAATAGAAAGCAGCAGGAAAGTCAGCCGTGATGGCAAATCCTCCTACAAGTTCCATGAAATCTCTTATCAGGAAGGAAAGACAGCAACAGCAAAATCAAAGCTAAAATGGCAATTTTCTGGCCTTATACCATCTGAAGCCTCTTAAAGGTCGGTTGAATATCAACAGATTCTGCATCATTCTGGATTATTTTTCTCATGACTGGGGAACTATTTTCCATTTTATGTCCTGACCCAACATTGGCTTATTCTGATGAAGCACCTCCCAAACTTGATTCTATGCCATACTTTTATATCCCACCACTTTTCAGTGAAATGATAATTTTCTAGCGTTGACAGCTAAGGTAAACCATGGCCAAGAACTGGCTTGGCAATGAGAAGCAGCTCCTTTTCAGAAGGGAAGAACTCTTTCTCACATTCCCGTATGCTATGAACAAAAGACTTTAGAGTGGGTAATAAGTGAATCTTGTATGACCGCACCATTATGCTTGCATAAGTATCAAAACGACAACAAAACATATCTGAATTTTCTGTATTTTTACTTATTATTTCATTATTTTCTCTGCTGTGGAACAGCTGTGCCACTTTCCATGATCAGGAAGTTTTGGTTAATAAGGAAGGAGTTATTTGCCTACTCCCAACATTTAATTTTTGCTTAGGGCTCCTGTATAGTCAAATTTTTGCTTGACTTGTGTCTCAGTTATCAGAATATATAAAGAGTGGTGTACTCATGCCTCCTAATGTGTATTTGTTAGTATATGTATGCTATCGTAGTCCTTGCCCTTTGGAAATAAGAACTTCACATCACTAGTCCATCGGAGCGGAACTGTCCAATTTTCCAGAATTTCTTATTGAAGAGATTTTACTTTTCAAGTGAAACCCTTACTGTATTTCTGAAGCATACATACATGATATAATTCCTGCCTGTTCTGCAGGGCTGTCAATTTATTTATTTATTGTTAATTTCTTATAGTAGTTGTCACTTTCAGATTGACATTTTTTTTATTCTGCCCCGGATATGAGGTTACAAACATGACTTAATTTATTATCTTTATGTGTTCAATTTAGTTTAACATGATATCCTAACCATATGATATGTGGATCCACACACACGCACACACACACACACACACACACACAACTTATAGGTTGATGAGAAACTACATGGACTTTGTAGCTTGACTATTGTGAATAGTGGCAGCATAAACAAGTATATATTCATGATTTATGCATTCTGAGATGCTGCCTTCAGAAATACACTAAGAGGCGATTTTATGGCCTTTTATGGGGAGACGTGAACAAATGTTTAGTCATCCCATGTATTCTAACTGCAGATCAAGGTAATGCCTCCACAAAACCCTGCTGATGACCTTTACATGTGTTCACTGAGTCCCTTACAGAAGTACAGTGAAGAGTTACTTACAGTGGCAAGCATGTTTCAAAAGCAACCATAGCATCAAAACTTCCATCCCAGTATTGAAGAAAGGGTTATGATGCATGAAAGCTAGAACTCTGGAGCTTCCTGCACAACATGAAGTCAGCACCAAAAGTGTCACAGTCTCTTCTCCCCAGCCATTTTTATAGCTTTTTATAACCTTGCCTTTGTCCCTTATTACTATCTGGAAGTTCCAGAGAAATCAAAATTGTGATCTTTGAGTGTTAATGAACCACTGTCAAGGACTAAATGTTTTTCCTTGTAGGAAAATGTTATAAGATATCCACACAGGGGATACAGAGCATTCTATTTTTAGTTCAATAAATTAACTTATTATCTTTTTAAAACAGAAGATCAATTACACTATTACCAGGAATATGTGTTCTTTATCCTCTCTTATTTGTTTTATTAAATTAAATTAAAGTTCTAATGTTTACCAGTATCCATTCTTACTGTGTAAGATGCAATATCAATGCAGTTTTGATTTACATATCCCAGGTTGCTAAAGAACTGATATAAATAGCTTCCTTTTTTATAACATGTTCTTTAGCCTTGTACACTTATGATAAATATATTCTAGGATTACATTCCTCTTTGTTTTTAATTAATTTTTACTAGCTCATTCTATTTTTGAGATATCATTATTCTTTCAGATGAATAGCTGGAAAACACTTCTCATCTCAATGGTTGTCTCTTGGTTTTTGGCTCTGCTGAAACATTTTTATTTGTTTTAATTCATATGTCAATTATTGCTTTTCTTTTCTGAATTATAGATATCCTAGTCAGGCATTTATTTCTTAGGCTACAGGTTCCATTTTTCTATCTGTGGCTATTTTCTAGTAATATAAATTTCATTATTTTCCATGCAGATATTAAAGTTTCCTGGCATTGTTTCTTGAAGATTATATCTTTTTTTCTTACACATGATGTTTGCCACTTGTCAAAAATATGTATCTTTTCTGTCTCGCCTTTTTGTGCTATTATATTGCTCTTTCTCAGTGGTTTTCATCCTTTCTAATTGTGTGACCATTTAATCAAGTTCCTTATGTTGTGGTGACATTCAACAACAAAATTATTTCATTGCTATTTCAAAACTGTAATTTTCCTACTGGTATGAATCATAATGTAAATATATGATATGGAATATATTTGATATGAAACTCCCAATGGGGTCACCACCAGCAAGTTGGAAATTGCTGCTGTATATGTCTGTACTAATTTCAATGCCTCAATGCCAAGTTTTAATATTCATCTCTGTAGTGATTTAAATCAGAATCCTCCCCATGGATGTACACACCTTAATCATGGTTCCCAGCTGGTGGCACTATTTGGGGGAAATTTCTGAGGTGAGGGCATGCTAAAGGAATTATATCATCTGGCACAAGCTCTGAAAGTTAAGTGCCTTACCTGCTTCCATTTTGCGTTTTCTGCTTTATGTTTGTAATGTGAGCTATCAGCCTTCCGTTCCTGCTCCATTTTCTGCCTGGTGTCATGCCTCCCTGCCACGACACATTTTTTTTATATGGAAGTGTATGACAAAATAAACTACTTTTCCAAAAGTAGCCCTGGCCATGACTATTTAATCACAGCAACAGAATATTTAATAATACAAAAGTTGATACCAGGAAGTAGGTCCGATGAAGAACTTGATTGTGTTGCTCTTTTGAAGGAATTTGAAAGACTTTTGGGCTTTGAACTAGGTTGACTGCTATCATCAGGATTTAATGAGATATCTACCAAAAGCTTGGAAGACAGTAATGATGAAGCTATGTAGACCGTAAAGGCACACATCAATAGATTTAAAATGAATATTTAAAAGAGGGCAACAGACTCTTCCTCTTATATGTAGACAAAAATTGCTCTGCATTTTGTCCGTGCCCCACGAATTTCTCTGAGCTCAAATCAAAAGGCAATCACTAATGATTTTGGGAGAGGAAATTTCAAGGCAATGTAATCTTGAATCTGTGTAGGAGTTATTATTAGTAACATGTATGCAGGTCTACAATGAAAAAGAACAAGTTGGTACATAAAGAAATACAAAATGAACATCTTGAAGAATAAAACAACATACCATTGAGGAAAGTCCAGCTGGAAGGCACAGGAATGAAAGGAAAGTGGCCCTCAGGGCAAGGAACCAACAAGGGAAGCGTTCTGCTACTAGATAGCAACTCAATTTAAGTTCTGCTGGTAATATGATTTGGGATTAGAGAGAAACTAAACTTGGTTGAATAATGTGTGCAGTACTAGCTTAAAGGGCATGAAGACTAGAAGAGTAAAGTGGTCCTGGATTCCATATTCGTGAGTAGTCTCCACACCTGATAGCATGTGTCTAACAAGTACTAGATTCTATTGGGTTGTGTGTGTGTGTGTGTGTGTGTGTGAGAGAGAGAGAGAGAGAGAGAGAGAGAGAGAGAGAGAGAGAGAGAGAAGACAAAAATAGGTGTGTAGTGAAATGTTGTGAGTCCCTCAAGGAGCATAAGGTTTCATGTTCACTCCTTCCCTTAGCCAGACTTCTTCAAGCTGATGACTGTTTCCAGCTCCTCAAGATGCAGATAGCCAAGATCCTCCCTAAGAGAGAAAAAAGCCTAAGATGAGGTCACAGAATCCGACCAATCCAGGCCACTCTGGAAAGTGCTGCCCTCCAAGACACCCTGTACCAAGCCTTCCTCCTGCTCAGTTCTGTGCTACTTCTCCCCTGAGCAGAAGCGGTCATCCTCTTCGTCTTTCCCTATGAATCTCTGTTGTGAGCTTTCTTGTGTGATGTGACTTTCTAGTATTCCTTGGCTCAGGAACTGCAGGATACTTTTTCCCTTCAGATCTGTAACACTTACATTGGTGTTGGGACTCACATAGGCTCACCTTGTTGCATATGCTCCTCCTTAGGATCTGAGATGAGGAGCCCTATCCCCCATCTATGGTCCACTTGCAACAGACTAACCTTCAGTTCACAGTCATATAGCACCCCATCTACCTGTGGCAATTAGTTACTTTTCCCCTTTGGTTGGTATACGCACTCACCTGAGTCCTAGGAAATGACCACTGAATGTCTGGCATCTCTCAGGTTCTCTTGGAGGTGGAGAAGCTCCTAGTCGTTGTCTTTAAGGCAACAGCTGGCCCTCTTCTCCTGACTCTGTCCCCTACCCTCACAGCTGCAAGTCCTGAAGTTTCTTTAGGCCCAAATGGGCTATTGTGACCCTTTCCTGCACTCTTCCCCTGCCTTATCTTTGGAGCTGTCTGTGTTTCCCCTTACCCTCTGGCCTCCAAAAATTCCACAGCTCATGTAGGCTCTTGTGGCTTTGGCGACTTTCTTCCTATTTCCTGTGGGTAAGACTCTAGCCCTAGAGCTTCGTTTTCTTTCTTGCCTTCTGGTCTCCAGGAAAGCCCTGGTACCAGGATCCATGACTCTCTTTAGGCTTAGCCATTTCAAACCCTTGACCCCCACCCCTGTTAAGTACAGCTCTGGTTTGATCACATGCTCGTCCAGCCCCGGTCCAGCTGGATTTGGTGAGCTCCCATTCAATCAGGCACATGTCTCAGTGGGTGGACCAACCCCTCTGGGTCCTGACTTCCTTGCTCATCTTCTCCCTCCTTCTGCCCTTCAACTGGACCTTGGGAGCTCAGTCCATTGCTCTGATGAGGGTCTCTGTCTCTATCTCCATCTGTCACCAGACGAAGTTTCTATGATGATATTCGAGTTAATCATCAGTGTGATAGTGGGGCAAGGCCAGTTCAATCACCCTCTTCTCTGCTGCCCAAGGACCTAGCTGGGGACATCCCCGTGGACAACCAGAGGTTGGGGGAAGGGGAGAGGAGGAGAGAGAAGGGAGAAGGGAATGACTGGGGAGAGCTTGGGGGAGTGGGAGGGTGGAGATGAAGGAAGGACGGATATAGGAGCAGGGAAGAAGATATCTACATTAAGGGATCCATTTTAGGGTTGGTATTTTCAGTTTTTAGAAGTATTTTCTACTCACTAATTCAAAGTTAAAGTAGTTTTCATTTCCCTCAACTTAGTGAATTCTGGATTTATTATCGCATTAGAATTTTCTTCTAGGTGACATTGAAGAAGGTAGTGAGAGGGCTGGAATTCCAGAATTGTCTTTGTGATGTGCATCAGTTTAAAATAATCACAGGATGCTTGAATATAAAGTTTAAGGTACATATAGAGTTGGAAAGTCACTGTGGAAGATTCTTCAAAGTTTGTAATTGTTTTACACTCATTACTTTCTGTTACCAAAGTGCAAATGGGTTTGCAGATTCACATCCTGTCTTTCCTGGGATGAAAGGGTGCAGGATCCATACACGTTTGCTCTCTTCCATTTCATGGTAAGCTAAATGTTCTCATTTGTTTTTTTTTTTCATCTCATCTGTCAAATTGATAGAATGTTACTCCTACCTTTTTTTAAGCTTTTACTAAGCTTTTAATGAGACATTGTTTGTTCATGAAAAATCTCCTTCAAGATGGAGTTATATTATTTTATCAATCTAACTTCAAAACTCTAAACTGTGGTTGTATTACTTTTAAGTCATATTGTTTTATAAGTTTTAGTACTTTAAAACTAATGATTATTTTCACAAATGATGTAATAAAACAGTTTTTTTCTTGTAAGTAATTATTTGATATAAACTAAAAGTTCTGAGAGACTTCTTACAAAACTATGGTAGAAGAATATCATATTACAGACATAATTATAAATGTATAATTATATTTTAATATATTTTAATGTATATTTTTGTGTATTCCCTTTATATCTTTTCTTTATTCATCCCCTCACAGTTTCCAGATCTCAAACCCTTCCCATCTCTCTCTGAAGTTGATATCAGTTTTTTTTTATTAGAGCTCTTACATGTATATATATGTTCATGCATAGGTATGTATTTATGTATATGTATATATATATAAACATTCTGAATCTGTTCTTGTTTGTGTGAATATGGTTTAAAAAATGACTGACTTGTTTCAACAATCAATAAAGGAAAGTCTTAGAAGAGGTTAATTGTCTTTCTCTCACTTTTCATCTAAGCAATGAACCCTGGAAGAATTCTTCCTTCCTTATTGGCATGTACATAGACATTGGGATTGTTCCAGTCCTCCTTATGCAGCCTGTTCAGGAGAGATTGTTTTTCACAATGACCTTCTGGTATTTGAGATCCTACAGTCTTCCAACCCCCTTTTGCCATGTTCCTTCAGATACTAATGCAGGAATTTTGATATGATTTCTCAGCTAAGATCCCCACAATCTGCTGATCTTTTCTATGTATACAGTTTTAGCTTTCTGTGACAAATTTCATTCCCTGCAAAGAGAGGCTTCTTTGATTAGGATCTTTGCTGACTTGCCTGTTGTCATAGGATAAGGTTTGAACTAGAACAAGCCATTATGTTCACTTTGCAAAGTGGCAATAGAGAAGGGAAATCATGCCTGGTACTGGTACTGGAAACCAACCTACTTCCTAGGGGCTTGTGAAGTCATAAAGCTTGAAAATGTATTACTTATAATTGTCCCTAAAATTTGTTAAGGGTAATAGCATAATTTAATTTAATTTTTCTACATTATTTAAAATACTAAAAACAGGTACATCCAGAGGAGGCACTCAAGACATTCTAATGGAGGGCAAAGAAAATACAACTATCCTGAATTTGATAACCTTAATTAAAAAAAATGGACATAGCCTGAAAAAGGCTACTCAAGATGCCTCACCTGTCAGTAAAAACAAAATATCTAGACTCAGCGATTCTATTATCTCCTCTACATGATAGCAGCTGGAGCAGACAGATGTTTGCTTTTCTTTTATCTATTTCTTTTTTTACGTGTACTGAGAGCAACCACCAAAAGGCTGTAACTTAATTCAAAGCCGTGTGTTCTTTCATTTGCTTAACTGCGTGTGGAGGTAAGGCATGAAACCTTAAATTTACAACTGAAAATCAAAATGCCAGATGGTTTTATAATTGGATATTTCTTCTCCCACTGAGTAAAACAGACTTCTAAAAGACGTGGACTAAAAATATGTTTTTATGTAATTCAATACCTGCATGGCAAACAGGTAACACACCCACAAAAAAAAACCAGTTAAATGTAAAAGTCTTCATAGCATAAAGAAAATTCAAGTTGATCTCATGAGAGATTATATTGGTATGTATCTCATATACCGAGCATTTTCTTTCCTATTTTTGTATGATAAAATATGATATTTGTGTTAAAGGACAGTACATATGCAAATATTTAAATATGAGTGTGTGTGTGTGTGTGTATTGTGTAGGCAGGCATCTCTCTCTTTCTCTCTCTCTCTCTCTCTCTCTCTCTCTCTCTCTCTCTCTCTGTGTGTGTGTGTGTGTGTGTGTGTGTGTGTGTGTGTGTGTGTGTGTGATTCCTTTCCATGACATCTGCATTTGAAGCCAAACCAGCAAAAGAATAGAATTTTGTTTGGGGATATTTTAATGAAAATCTCCAGATATTGAAAGTGTAAGCTAAATAAAAACATGTTTAAAATATAGTGACATTTCAATACAACTATTTTAAATGTTTTAGAAGACAAAATTCATTTGTAAAATTAAATTTTTTATTGAAATGCAACTAAATTTCAATATTCTTTATAATATACACACGTACCATATATACAAATTAATATCTGAATATTCATACTATATGTAAACTTTTATGTATATGAAAATTATTATCTTAATAATATCTTTTATAATGTTGTACCTTGCTGAATTTAACAATAAAACTTCTCACAGTTTAGGAAATACTCAGAAGAAAATATTTTGAATGATCAACCTAAAGAAATAAATAATTACATTGTTGACTATACTGCTGGATTTTATTTGATGGCTACATGTTGCATCTATGTTGTTTGTATGTATAAAAATATCACCATGTAATTATCAGCATTGTGTTTCAATTTAGGTAAAAATTATTTTAAAAGTGCATATTCTTCTAAAGTTTGTTGAACTGATAACAGTGATTCCATGAATTCACAAATCATTGAGGATAACAAAAATACGCGCACCACAACATTGTTTACCCATGACAAATCTAAAGTTATCTCTGTTATATCTCAAGAACATTTGAATATGACATTTGAATTTGGAATTTGAAAGCAATGTTGTCTAAGTCAATCAATTTATTGATAATATAAAAAAGTCTGTGGTTGAACAAAAATTAATTGTTATAAAACAAATGGCCAACAAATATAATTAGAAAATATAAGAAGAATAATATGAGCCCAATAATATCCATTTTCTAGTAGAAAGAAATATTATTTACAAGATACATATTCAGGCTAGAGAAACAACTCAGTGCTTAAGAGTACTTGGCTATCTTTCTGAGAACTCAAAATTAGTTCCCAGAATGCATACCAAACAGCTCAAACTGCCTGTAACCTCACTTCCAGGGGATCTGTGGATCTCTTCTGCATACAGGTAACATACATTCCTGTAGGCACAATTTAAATATCAATAATAAACTTTATATATATATATATATTTGATATATTTATCAAATTTTCTTGTATTAACTTTCATGTCTTGCTTACTAAATATATCATAGATACATAATTCATTTAGAGTGAAGAGCTCGATCAAGTGCAGTGGGGTAGAAGGACTTGCCTACACACTTATGCATACTTTTTCCTTATTGATTTTCATTGAGCTCTACAGTTTTCTCTGCTCCCTTCCTGCTTCTTCCCTCCCCTCCAACCCTCCCCCAAGGTCCCCGTGCTCCCGATTTACTCAGGAGATCTTGTCTGTTTCTACTACTCATGTAGATTAGATCTATGTAAGTCTCTCTTAGTGCCCTCATTGTTGTCTAGGTTCTCAGGGATTGTGATTTTTGGGATGGTATTCTTTGCTTTAAAAACAACTTATGAGTGACTACATGTGATTATTTTCTTTCTGGGTCTGGGTTACCTCACTCAAAATGTTTTCTAGCTCCATCCATTTGTCTGCAAATTCCAAGATGTTGTTATCTTTTTCTGCTGTGTAGTACTCTGTTGTATAAATGTACCACATTAGTTATTCATACTTTTGACAAAATGTATTCATTTAAATAGATTTTCAAAGATTTTTTTTGTATTTCCTAGAAAGTATGTTTTATTGTTAATTACAAAAGTTATTTTAGTGAAATATTAATATCTTTCCTTATATAATACATTCTAATTAATTATAGTAAACATATCTGATTTATGTTCAGAGGTTGTAGAACACCACAACATTAATTTTATTTATTAAACCTATATTTGATAATGTTTTTGCAACAAAAACATACACAATAACATTTTAATGTATTAAATTCTTTAAGCAGATTAAATTAGTTGAATTTTCTGCATTACTTTTTCCAAGATAATTCATTTTTTCTTACTAACAGTGGTAAGGACAGTATATGGAAATATTAAAATGAAGGCAAGCAACTTGGTTCATAGTGAGAAGGTGCTTGACTTGCAAGCCTGGTAACTTGATTTGACCCTTATTACCCATAGCAGAAGGAATGACTGACCCAGAGAGAGTTGTGGGAGGGAGTGGAAGGAGGAGAAAAAGTGGGAATTTTGATTGGTATTATTTATAAAGTTATAAAAAATAAATGCTTTAACCAGTAAAAAAAGAAAAAGAAAGAAAAAGAAAATGACCTACATGGAGCCCAAGATTATGGGAACCTTTTTTCAATCGAGGGTCCCTCTTAGAGAACTCTTGCTTGTATATCAAGTTGACATAAAACAATCTGGTACAGATCTATAACTTAATGTATTTTCTCACATATTTTCTCTGAAAATTGTAAAGTCTGTCATTTTATATTACTCCTAAATCACTATCTTTACTTTAAGGCTAGACTTACCTCATTGCTACTGTGACTCCTTTTCAAACAGTGTTTTACCGAAGTGTTTTTTTTTTTTTTTTTTTTTGGTTTTTCAAGACAGGGTTTCTCTGTGGTTTTGGAGCCTGTCCTGGAACTAAAGGCGTGTGCCACCATCGCCCGGCTCAATTTTCTTCTGAACTGGTTATGTCCTGCAAATGACGACATTAGCTGACCTGGAGGAAATCAGTTTGGCTACAAGATATTTTGTAAATATTTAAATTAAGAGAATACACAAATCAACAATTATTCACCTGCTGATAAGGTTGCTATGAGTGTTAAGGGAAAGGATATTCTGGAGCTGATAGAATGAACCTCCATTCATTCAGCATTCATTACGGTTACGTTTTCTAATTTCCTAACTGTAAATATTTTTAACGTGCATGTGAAATGATACATTTTATATTTCACTTCAGAATTCTTTCTTTAATGCAGGAACAACTCTCTCTCTCTCTCTCTCTACTTGTTCAGCTGTGCCTCCTTTCAATATTGTACAATGAAAAAATCATTAGAACGTTATGAACACTGTTCATTGTAGTTCAATAGGCTGAGATTTCATTGTTTTTTGTTTCACAGTAATTCCCATGCAGCAAGGAGAATAGTTGCTTGGGCTAGTTCCAATATTATAATATGAATTTACATTTTAGAACCTGACAGTTTCATTCAGGTTGAAAAACTTAGCTTACCATGACTATGGGAAACAGCTCATCCTACAGAATAAATATGGAGGAAGAAGATGATGAGATTTATTGGTCTTATTTATTTATTTCTATTTAGCCTTCTCTCAAAGCTCTTGCACTATGAGTGGGAAACTGCAGAAACCACAGAATACTTGAGCTTCTACAGACAATGACAAATGGTTGGATACATTAGCCTGTTTTCAGGGTTGTCAAATACACATGCTGAAATTGCAGTAAACTCTAAGAAAAATAAAAGTTCATATATAGCTGTGAACAAAAACAATGCATTTTAAAGACAAAATGACTTCATGTTTAGTGTGTTTGCTATGATTTTCTTTTATATGTTTGCTATGTTTATAATTTCAATAGATGGGTTTACTGGTTAAAGATTGATGACAGACATCAGGAGGGAATCAACTGGTGCCTATTGTCATTTGATATATAACCACACAGCCAACCCCACCCCCACAGAAAGAGAGAGAGTGAGAAAGCTTGAAATAAAATTATATATATATATATGTATATATATATATATATTAAAAATTTCAATATCCAGAGTTTCCATATGAACATATACATTGTGAATGACTATTTTCATCAGAGTAACTAATCCTAAATAGCATTGGCTATCCACTGTATCTCTGTTGACATCATTGATGATGGAAGGTTTTATCTTCAGAATCAGGGTTGCAGGCACTTTAAGATCAGTTCAGGTAACTTCCACTTAATTGTCCCATGCTACTTTTGCTTGCTTTCATTTTCTGTCCTATTATACATGGCTAAGGCATCGTCTGTGTTTTACTGACAAATCTGATTTTGTCGATGTCAGACTGGAGAAACAAATGATTGGCAGAAGCATAACCTTTCTTTCGGGGAGATCCAAGATCTGCAGCTCTACTGGCAGTGATACAGCAAATGTTTTAGACATATTCATCTTGGCAGGAAACAAATGTTCTTCAGAGCCACTTTAAGTTTTATAAAAAAGAGAATGCCATATTCTCAGTGGCCGTTGAGAATGTCAGGTTTGAGGTATGAATAAACAAAACAAATTCAGATTTTCAAAGCAGTTCAGTGGAATAAAAGTTTCAATATAGGACAGATAGGCACTCCATCTCAGTACTCAAAACATGATAGGGGAGAACTTCACAATAAACATTTATTCATTTGATAATAATATTTTGTTACAAATTCTGATTCATTATTCTGCTTCAGAGAGATCTTTGCAAACTCTCCTTGGAGTCTGGAGATCCTTTGGAAGAGAGAAAATGTTGTCATCAGTTTTCCTTTTCACGTTTTGTATATATGAATATACACACCTATAAAGAAACAAGCATATTCATGGCAGTAAGTGACATATACCTAGAAGGCAATGTGTTTGGCATAGATTAGCTGTGATTAGTTTAACGGCATGAACATCCATACCCACAAAGTGGCATACTTTTAAATGTCATAGACTTTTCAAGTTACACTGAAAAACCAGTTCCAGTGAGATAATTTTTGAATATGAGATGTTTTTTCTATTGAGGCATTACTAAAATTAATAGAAAACGTGGGGAATGAACAGTCCAAAATGTGTGAAGGTATCAAGCACAAACAAGTCGCCTAGTTTGGAACACATTATCATGAATCACCAGCAGGAGCTATTCTCTAGATTCACAGTATTTAACCCTTGTTGCCTATAGCAGACTATGTGCAAGACAAAGTACGTGTCACTCAATGTGGCTTGAGCTTTCAAATTGTTGGTTTGATAGATTAATTGGTTCCTCACTAGACCACACTCACAATGGTTAGATTTTTTTACAAACATTTTTCTGAAAATTGACTACCATAATTAAACCAGATTGAAGAAGAGTTAACTGAGCAGAAAGCAATAATATTGAACAAGGTTAAAATATCTCATTTTTCCAACCAGACTAATTCCTAAACAAACCTGTCTGTTGACTCACAACTCAGGTTCATCTCACAATCCAGGTTCATAGTGATTTAAATTATTTAGAACATCACATTTTTCCTGTCATTCAGGAAGGGAAGGCACGTGTTACTTTTGTTATTGTTTTGTTTGGCAATTATGAATGAAAACATGGAGGAACATAGGCTTTCAATCAAAGTAGATAAGTACTACATATAGTAACCTAATACAGAGAGTCCATAATAACTTCTATAGTCTCCACCTTATCATTTTTAACTTATTCATCACTAAAATATTACAAATCAGAATGGAAAGTACACTGATTTATCTTTTGTCATGATATCAGTCTGACCACTGTTGATTTCCTTTATATAGGAAATCAATCACTGGCAATGTACTTTGCAGGTCCTTAGTATTTCCTGTGAACATTACTGCGCCTTGGCTTCATAAAAATGTTCATAAAACATTTTCTAAAATTATTTACTGTAAAATATTTTTTTTCGTTTTTCAAGACAGGGTTTCTCTGTGGCTTTGGAGCCTGTCCTAGAACTAGCTCTTGTAGACCAGGCTGGCCTCAAACTCACAGAGATCCGCCTGCCCCTGCCTCCCGAGTGCTGGGATTAAAGGCGTGCGCCACCATCACCAGGCTTGTAAAATATTTTTTAAGTGAAACTCTTTTCTAGTAATTTATAAATACAGCATAAATAATGGTAGAGTGGGGCTAGCATAAGAGAAATTCCTTCTGATCTTAATATAGTCAGCTGTATATGAAGATCTAAAACCCTATGGAAGAGGGGAATTAAAGATTGTAAGAATCAGAGGAGATGGAGGACACCAAGAGAACATGACCCAGTTAATCAACAAAGCAGGAAACAAGGACGACACTAAGAGAGCTATACATTGATACCCCTGACAAGGGGAATATACATTATCTTCTAAATTGGGAGCATGGGGGAGGGGAGTGGCAAGAAGAGGGGAGGGGAAAGAGGACAAGAGGGATTGGGAAGGTCGAGTTGGGGGAAGGTGAAACAGGGAGAGCAAGGAAAGAGAAATCTTGATGGAGCAGGACAGTATGGAGTTAGCAAGAAACCTGGAACTAGAGAAATTTCTTGTACTCCTAATGGTATTCTGCTACACTCATAGATCTGTTCTTTGTTTAGTTGTCATCAGGGAGGCTTCCTCTCATAGCAGGTGGGAGTGGGTATAGAAATCCGTAATCAGACATGAGGGGAGAGAATTTAAAGTAGAGGTCTCCATAGCATCCATCCCCTCAAAGATCTTGAAAGAAATTCCCAGGAATGCATAAGAGTGATCCCAGTTACGAATATAAGCAATAGTGGAGAAGGTGACTTAACTGTCCTTTCTCTATAATCAGATTGATGACTCCCTTAACTGCCATCATAGAACCTTCATGAAGCAACTGATGGAAGCATATGTAGAGATCCACAGCTAAGAAATGGACTGAGCTCCTGGAGTACATCCCTAGCGAGGGAGGAGCAAGAATATGAGCAAAGGGGTCATGACCATGATGGAGATACAAACAGAAACAGCTGACCTGCGTTAGAGGGAGCTCACTAACTCTGAACTGACAGCAGACGAACCTGCATAAGACCTAGCTAGGACATCTGACTGTGGGTGACAGTTTTGTGGCTTGGGCAGTTTATGGGGCCACTGTCAGTGGAACCAGTATTTATTCCTAGTTCATGAACTGGCTTTCTGGAGCCCATTCCCTATGGAGGAATGTGTTAGTCAGCCTAGATACAGGAGCAAGAGCCTTAATCCTGTCTCAAGTGTTGTGACAGACTTTGTTGACTCCCCATGGAAGGCCTTACCCTCTCTGAGGACTGGAAAGAGGAGCTATGGGAGGAAGGTGAGGGGAGCAAAGAGCAGGAGAGGGAACTGGGATTGGTATGTAAAATTGTTAAAAATAAAATCAAACAGCACAAGCATAGGAAATGGTCCAAGGAACACTTGCACGGTCCCAGTGCCTTAGCCTGTTGGCATATACCTGTATTATTAGCAATTGGAAGATCGAGGAAGGAGGATCATAATTCATGGTCATCCATAAAAACAAAGCAACTATCAGTTAGGATTGAGAATGTTTGAAATGAAACAAAAATGTATCCCCCACTACTCTTTGTATTAATTTGTATTTTATGTTCAATCTCAGCTCTAATAGACATTTTATGTATTAAACAAAATTATTTATATGAGTATATGTTAATCACAATCCTTTGATAACTCATTTCAAAAAAGAATTCACTTACCAGTCATATTTTAATGCTGAAAATTATCTTCAGTAATTATTTGTAACTAATTGGGTTATATAAACTCTGAAGATAAGACAATTTTAGAAGGATAATGTCAATAAAATTGTGTTAAATGAAGACAAAGCCATTAAAAAATACTTGAGAAATCTCAACTGGAAACTCCTAATGGGAATAATGTCATTTCCAAGTAAAATGACATCTTAATTTATGCAAATATTAGAATATTCAAAATCATACAAATTAACTCTTAAGAAATTATTGTTCTTTATACATCTTAACATTTTTAAATTATAAGAAAATAAAATTATAAGAAATGACTTAATGGTCAATATATAATTTGTACTTTATCTTGTAAAAAAAAAACTTAAAGAATAATTTAAAATGACTTACCATCCATAAAACCAAATGCTGTTTGTAAGATCCAAAAGCTTTGGCTACACATAGACAGATGTCTGGAAGAGAGAACAACAAAGAAAATCTGTCTCAAATGGGATAAAACTTGAGGACTGATACCTGAGGTTGCCACACACACACACACACACGGGGGGGGGG
>NC_022031.1:34987343-34991435 GCF_000317375.1 Microtus ochrogaster
AGGCTGGCCTCGAACTCACAGAGATCCGCCTGCCTCTGCCTCCCAAGTGCTGGGATTAAAGGCGTGTGCCACCACAGCCTGGCAAGATTTTATTTTTTTAAAAATTGTAGAGCTGATCTTACTCTTTAGTCATAAATATATAAGCTTGTGGTATTTACTTAGTTAAGAGGTGTGCAAAGGTAATGAAATGATTACCTAAAAGTAAGGGAACACTCTGCTTGTGTTTACTGTTAGTTGGTATAAACACTTTATATTTTTATATGTTGAATTGAAATAGATTCTTCTCTTACACAATCCATCTCTACCATTTCCTACCCCTATTCATCCCATTCTCTCACCCAACTTCCCTCTCCCCAAGGTCGACCCCTGCTCTGTTTCCTTTTCAGTAAAGAGCAGGCCTCCAAGAGACAACAGCAAGATTATAAAACAGGATACAATAAGATAAGGCAAAAGCTGAACACTGCAACCCAGTAGGAGAAAAAGAGCCCCAAGAGCAGGCAAGAGCCAGAGAAATACCTGTTGCCATCAGGAGTACTATGAAAACACCAAGCGGACAACTATAGCATATATGCAAAGAGTTTAGAACTTTGCAAGCCTAGCAGAAGCCTCTCTGATGCTGACTGGACAGGGCACAGATTTATGAGTATAGCAGAAAATCATTAGGAATAATTTCATTGATTTTATTTTTCCCCACAATTTGTGTTTTGTTCCTCCCCTGGTCTATTGCTACATACTCTCTGGTTACTGGCTATCCAGGAGTGTAGGGCCTGGGCCAGACCACTTGTGGCATGGTTCACAAGTAAATCCAGATGGTCACTCCCACAAGTTCTGTGTCACCATTGCCCCAGCACATCTTGCCTCCAGGACAGATTATAAGTCAAGGGTTTTGTAGCTGAGCTATTGTTAAGGGTTCTCTTTCTGTAGCTTTTCTAAATCAATGCTATAAGAAGGTAGGGGGTGAAGTCTGCATACAAGCACCAGCTCAACATTTATAATTGATGTATAATTGGTAAAATATAGGCTCTTGATTAAAAATTGCAGGCCATAAGACTAGAGTGGTGATTCAGAGATGAAGGTGACATACAGTTCTTACATGGAACCTGAGCTAGCGCCCACTCACATTAGGCAATTGAAAACTACTTATCACTCCATTTCTAGGGAGATAATAAACTCAAGTGTTCATACTGTCATTCACACACACGCATAATTAAAAATTATATAATCCTTAAAAGACAAAATGCAAACACTACAAAATTCTAGGTCTTTAATGTAGACATGAATTATAAACTCATGAATAAGGAATGAGCTGTGTCATTTCTGGTCCCCCTAGAATATTTTCCACCATTGTCTTTCTAAGTTGTATGCCAAAGGCTTTAAAGTTTAGTCTGATGTCATTTACAAGTAAGTACATAAACTTAGGTATATACTTGTCAAAATATACAAAAAAATGTTATCTGTCCGGGGAGACTGCTTGTTCATTTCCTAACCTCCCAGATTCCCGAATTAATCACACAGAAACTATATAATTTAAATCACTGGTTGGCCAATCACTTAAGTGTATTGCTTGCTTGCACTTACATCCTAAATAACTGATTTCTATTCTTTTATACTGTACCACGAGGTTTGTGGTAAACAGGCAAGGTTCCAGCTGGCAGCTTGTGTCTTTCTGCTCTGACAGCTACATGGCTTCTTTTGACTGCCTACTCTCTCCTCTATTGGCCTGGAACTCCTGCCTTGCCCTATTATGCTAAGCCACTGGCCAAAACTGGTTTATTCACTAATCAATAAAAGCAAAACATATCCAGAAGGACTTCCCACACCGGTTATTGTATTTCTTTTTTTTTTTTTTTTGGATTTTCGAGACAGGGTTTCTCCGTAGCTCTTTTGCTTACTGTCCTGGAACTAGCTCTTCTAGACCAGGCTGGCCTCAACTTCACAGAGATCCGCCTGCCTCTGCCTCCCGAGTGCTGTGATTAAAGGCGTGCGCCACCACCACCCAGCCAGTTATCGTATTTCTAAATGGAATTTAATTTTGTGATCGTTCTGTGTCTCCATTCCATATTATAGCACCCAATGGCATTGTGTTAGCATACACATCTTTGTTTCAGCACAAATTGTGTTTTCTAATTTTCTAGTTGCTTCCTATATTCTAGAAACACTATTGGTCAGTGAGGAAATGAATCATAGCACAGTGGAAACAAAAGACTCATAAAATCAAGTTAATTCTGACATTCAAGTAATAGGATACAGAGTAGAACTAGGACTTCTTTGAGTGCAAAACAACAACAACAACAATGAAATTGTTGTCAGCATTCATTTTCTATAACCATATTACGTTTAATCCTTTATACCTATATATAATATATATGCAATTTTATGAACTAAAAATCAAATATGATCCCTTGTGGAAAACTTCCTCAATGTTATTTACCCTCTCACCCCTGTGGTTACCCCATATTATGCTTTTGTTATGCCTTGCATTCAGTCCTAGAATTTTTCTCCAACTAGTATTAATTTAAAGATAATAAATGTCACATCAATTTAAACAAATGCGTCAACCCAATGCAAGATGACAAGAAGAGAAGTAGAGTTTCTGGGAATGTATCAGAACTCTCTCTAATTTTCATTTTTGATTACAAACTCAATCAAATCTTAAAACTAATGTCAATTTTCACAAAGGAAAATTAATCAAATATCATCAAAAGGATCTCCTCTATTAGAGATCTATAAAACTATACTTGAATGTTTAAAGAATAAAGCAAACCTATTCACAATGTTAATGAATTGTTAGTTGAAAACTAATGAATATCTTAATTATGTTATAAAATTAATAGGAATTCTGTTATACTTTGAAGGTTGTCCAAAATGAACCAAAACTTTAATGAAGCTATTTCTCATTTAAGAAGATAAAATATCAAAAGGACCATTGCTATTATGAATCATTTAATACAATAGAACCCAGTGTATCTAACTATTGAAGGTGTCCTATAAAGACTTAAAGTAATGTTCAATGCAAATAGAAATAGATTTACTGATAATGGGAATGAAAAGTGTTTTTCTAAGTTGAACCACAAAAGTTTTGGTCTGAATACATTCCTTTGTTTGGAAAGCAGATATTTCATGACCTTGTTACTAAACTTTTCTTTTGTTATTATTTTTTAGAACAATCTTTTTTTATTTCACATAGCAATCCCATTTCCTATTCCCTCCCCTCCTCCTGCTCCCCACACCTTTTCCCATACCACACCCCACCCACTTCACAGAGAGGGTAAGGCTTCCTGTGGGAAGTCAACAAAGTCTGTCATATCATCTTGAGGCTTGTATACCATGTTTGCATTTCTGGGTATGCGTTACCTCACTCAGAAGGTTTTTCTAGTTTCAAGCATTTCCCTGCAAATTTTAAGATGTCATTATTTTTCTACCACTGAGTAGTAGTCCTCCATTGTCTAAATTATACAAATTTTCATTATCCATTTTCTTTTATTATTTATTGATTTTAATGAGCTCTACATTTTTCTCTGCTTCCTTCCTTGTTTCTCCCTTCCCCTCCAACCTTCTCCCATGGTTCCCAAGCTCCAAATTTACTCAGGAGATCTTGTCTTTTTCCACTTCCCATGTATATTAGATCCATGTATGTCTCTGTTAGGATCCTCATTGTTTTCTAGGTTCTCTGGGATTGTGATTTGTAGGCTGGTTTACTTTGCTTTATGTTTTAAAAAAAACACTTATGAGTAAGTACATGTGATAATTGTTTTTCTGTGTCTTGGTTACCTCACTCAATATGATGTTTACTAGAACCATTCATTTGCCTGCAAGTTTCAAGAAATTGTTATTTTTTCTGCTGTGTAGTACTCCATTGTGTAAATGTACCATATTTACCTTATCCATTCTTGGGTCAAGGAACATTTAGGTTGTTTCCAGTTTCTGGCTATGACAAACAATGCTGCTATGAACATAGTTGAACACTGATGGAGGAAGGTCATTGGTTGATGAAATAAAGAAGCTGCTTGCCCTGATAGGTTAGAACGTAGGTGGGAGGAGCAGAATGCTGGGCGGAAGAGGAAGTGAGGTCAGACTCGACAGCTCTCCTCG
>NC_022031.1:34994655-34999780 GCF_000317375.1 Microtus ochrogaster
TTCCCGGTAAGCGCACCTTGGGGTGTGACACATATGATAAGAAATGGGCTAGTCCAGGTGTGAGAGTTAGCCTAGAAGACGCTAGATAGAAATGGGACAAGCAGTGATTAAAAGAATACAGTGTCCCGTGTAATTATTTCGGGTAAAGCTAGCCGGAGGTGGCCGGGGTTCTGGGGATGCAGCCCGCCACTCATATTACTACAGAACACGTGTCCTTTTGGCACAATTTGTGAATATATACACAAAAGTGGTATTGCTGGGTCTTGAGAAAGGTGGTTTCTTAATATTCCAAGAAATCATCGTACTAATATCCAAAGGGGCTATACCAATTTGCACTTCCACCAGCAAAGGAGGAGTGTCCCTTTTACCCCACAACCTCTCTATCATAAGCTGTCATGAGTGTTTTTGATGTTAACTATTCTTACAGGTATATGACAGAATCTCAGAGTTGTTTTGATTTGCATTTCTCTGATGACAAAGGATTTTGAGCAATTCCTTAAGTGTCTTTCAGCCATTTTAGATTCCTCTGTTGAAAGTCCTATGTTTAGGTCTGTACTCCATTTTTTATTGGGTTATTTGTTCTTTTGATGACCAATTTTTGAGTTCTTTATGTATTTTGCAGATTAGTCCTATGTCTGATGTGGGGTTGGTGAAGATATTTTCCCATTCTGTAGGCTATCATTTTGTCTTGTTGTCCATGTCCGTTGCTTTACAGAAGTTTTTCAGTTTCAGGAGTTCCCATTTATTAATTGTTTTTTTTCCAGTGTCTGTGCTGCTGGAGTTATATTTAGGAAGTGGGTTCCTGTGCCAATGTGATCAAGTGTTTTTTCCACTTTCTCTTCTATGATGTTCAGTATGGCTGGCTTTATGTTGAGGTCTTTGATTCATTTGAACTTGAGTTTTGTGCATGTTGATAGATGTGTATCTATTTTGATTCTTCCACATGTTGATATCCAGTTATGCCAGCACAGTTTGTTAAATATGCTTTGTTTTCCCATTTGATATTTTCTGCTTCTTTGTCAAATATCAGGTGTTTGATATGTTCAGAATAATATCTGCATATTCATTTCAGTTCCATTGGTCCTCCTGTCTGTTTTTATGGCAATACCAGGCTGTTTTCAGAACTGTAGCTCTGCAATAGAATTTGAAGTCAGAGACTGTAATGCCTACAGAAGTTATTTTATTAATTCTAGATTAGTGGGTTTGGGAGATTATAGGAGCCAGAGGAGATGAATCACATCAGGAGAACATGGCCCACTAAATCAACTAAGCAGAGATTACATGGGCTCACAGAAACTGAAGCAACAAGTCTTAGGCCTGCATGGGTTTGCACCAGGCCCTCTGTTCTTCATATATGTTATGGCTATTATCTTGCTGTTTTTGTAGGAATTCTGACAGGAACAGGTGTGTCTCTGATTCTTTTGCCTGCTCTTGGGTCTCTTTTTCTTCTTATCGGGTTGTCTTTATAAGGGAGCTTTTGCCTTGTCTTATTCTATTTAATTTTGTCCAGTTTGGCTGTCAACCCTTGGAGGTCTTTACTTTTCGGGAGAAGAAATGGAGAGAGAAGTGGATCTGGAGAAGCATGGCAGTGGCATGGAGCTGTGAGTGAAAGAGGGAGGTGAAACTGTGGTTAGGATGTGGTATAGCTAGGAACCTGGCAGAAGTCACCCTGAAATGGTGGCTTATGACAGAGGGGTTGATTTTTGATAAATGATGGGAAGTGTATGGAATTGAATAAAGGGCTAAATTACATTAATAACCTATTTAAAACATCATATGGAAATCTACTACTGTAGAAGACACACACATACACACACTAGAGGAGTTAAAATTAGTTTACACTATAATGGGATATGACCCTACTAGACACCACAGGCTAGGAAAAGCATGATACTCAGAATGACCTACCACTGCTGAAGCTCTAGGCCATTCATTACATTCTCAAAGATACTCAAACAATTCAGGCTATTGCTCATGCCATTGGTTATCCTACAAAAATTGATGTTAAGGTCTTGCTGCTGAAGATAATGCATGCTGTAAACATGTGAACACAGAACAAAGAAAAAGGCAAGCTGATTATTACCTAAAAACTTCATTACTACTTCATAGTATAGGATGGTTCTATGAAAACTAGCACAGGAGAAAACTAAACAGCAACCTTACTCAGCTATGAACTCCATGAACTACAACAATGACTGGGCTGACAAGACATTCCCAGTGTGGCACTCTAGCACAAATGTTATGATAGTAAACAAACACTTTATGATTTAAGTCCTGATATAAAAGTTGAAATAAATTTATCTTACCAGTATCAGGCCAAGAACCTGTGGCTAGTCAGGTCATAGGATCTGGTGGTGGTGGGTGCCTGTTAGTTTTATTCTGTTAAATAGACAATATAAACCACTCAAATGACTTACTATTATAGTCTCAAATGCTCAGATGAATGCATTCTTCAACCTTCATTTGATTAAAAATAATTGGTTGTGTAATGTAGAATTGGCTAGCACATAACTTACTCTGTAGACCTGCCTGCTATTTACTTATAATAGGATTTCCTGATCTAGCCTTCAGAATGCTGGGTTAATAGACACGAGACACCTTGCTGGCTGTCTATGAATTCTTATCCCTCTGGCTGAAATTTTATGGCCATTGTCCTAGTTTGCCAATCTTATCAACTTTAGACCCTCCCTCCTTGATTAATTTTGAATGTAAATCAGGTTTAGTCTTAAATTGAAAGGGTTGTCTGCTTCCTCCTCTGTGTGGACATCAATGTGACTATGTAGTATTAAGGTGAAAAAAATTAAAGATAAATATCTTCATATAAAGTATTCAGTAGTTTCTAAAAAGTGTATAAAATTATTATATCAAACTGTTACAATAATCTCAAAACTCAATAATTAACATTTTCCCTTTAAAAGTGGAAATGTTGAGCTTTCGTTAGTTGGTATGGGCTGTTCGTGACAAACATGATGAAGAAAGTAACTTCAAAAAGTAAGCTTTGATTTAGCTTAAAATGGTGAACTTTCAACACTGTGACCATTATCTTACCATTTAAACGAACACAGTGCAGAAGGGTTTGGTGTTATTTTAACAAATCAGTGGTCTGCAAAATATCATAAGCACAATATTAACACAAAAAGATTACAAATCACTTTCAGGACAACGTAAAGTATTTTGACAGCAGAGTATTTTTTTTTAAAAAAAACTGTGTTTAGGAAGTTCCTCTCTTTTCTTTTATTGGGTAGACTTTATAACATTTTGTGAGGGAATGTAATTTTAGAGCCCAAGACCTACCAAAAATATCCTTAAATACACAGAAGTCAGGTTCAATTTGTACATCTCTCTTTGCATATTAGGATTGAAGATAATATTCGTTGGAGATATCAAAATACCATGGTATTAAAATAATTTTTTGTAGATATCAGACCGATGACAGCTCTCATTGCTCATGTTAGAAAAATCTAATTTCAGAGCCAGTTTCAAATTCCTGCTGTTTCAGCGGGGCTTGCAGAATATGCTGCAAAGCATCTCTAAAATCCATAATTCTAAACACTACATTAAAAGTTTCATTGTTTGCAGATGCTTCTGAAAATGAACAAAGTTTCTCTGTCAATGAGTCCTCAGGAAATTTAAAACACGATGGCCAGTCTTATATACCTGCAGTGTCTCAATCTTTTTGGAACACGGTATGTATGGAATATGTTCGAATTAAAATACTTCTTACAGTATGAGTTTACATATGGAAATAGAATGAAAATTGACTGAAAGAGGTGGATATGATCTGAATTATAACCTTTGACATAAAAATGTTGTAAAATAGAATAACTGTGCTTTATACAAAAAAAAGTAAGAGTTAGATAATTCTCTCAAGTCCCTCTTTTCCAAACAAGCTTATTCCACTACAGGTAGAATTCTTTCCTTGGTAGTACAATGTACAAATTCCCTTAATTTCCTATAAAATGTGACATCAAAAATAAAGATCTGTTATGTTTTTCTCTTCATGAACTTGAAAACTCAATTTGCTGTGGAAGAATCCCTTTGTAAAGTGTAAAGATTTGCCATTCAAATTGTGATATAAAGTGATGATTGACTGGTAGCCAGGCAGGATGTATACGCTGGTGACCAAACAAAGAGTGATGGAAAGGAGAAACGTGGTATCAGAAGTCTCTAGCCACATGCAGAGGAAACAGGAGATGAATGTGACATACTAATAAAGCTCTGCTGTGTGGAAAAGCATAAGTAAAAATAGGAATTAATTTAAGTGTAGGCGTTAACTAGTAATAAGCCTGAGCTATCAGCTGAGTCTATGTAAGTAAACCTCTGGGTCAATTATTAAGGAAGCGGTGCTTGGTATTTGGCGACATGTGGTCAGAATAAGAAACTTCCATTTATATATGGTTCAAACTTTCGGTTACAATATCCACAGGAGAGCTGAAAAAACTTTAAAATAGGATTCTAAACATACAAAACAGACGCAAGCACAGCTTCTTGGTAACTGTCTTTTCTCTGGTAGGCTCTGTGTATGGATAGTGAACAGAGACATGGCTCTTTTAGGAGACTGCTTCCTGTTTTTATTTATTTATTTATTTATTGAAAATTTCCACCTCCTCCCCTCCCCCTCCCTCTCCAGTCCTAGGAGCAGTCAGGGTTCCCTACCCTGTGGGAAGTCCAAGGTCCTCCCTGCTCCCTCCAGGTCCAGGAAGGTGAGCATCCAAACAGACTAGGTTCCCACAAAGCCCGTCCATGCAGTAGAATCAAAAATCAAAACCCAGTACCATTGTCCTTGGCTTCTCAGTCAGCCTCCACCATCAGCCTGTTTGTGCTGGTAGCACAGAGTGCTCTTTAGAGAGGTCCCGCTATGGAGCACTTGAATGTGGTTTATGGGGAAGTGGCTGAAGCCTAGTTGGTGGCATTGTGGAACTAACAGCTTTCAGGAGTGGGAGCACTAAGTATGACCCTTGTGGCACCTCTGCCATGAACCTAGGATCTCCGCAATCGCATTAGGATAGATTCAGCTGCCAAACCTGCCACTTTGGTCTAGTCATGCCGCTTAGGAGTTTAAAGAGTCATGTGGTAAAGAGAGAGAAAGAGAGAGAGAGAGAGAGAGAGAGAGAGAGAGAGAGAG
>NC_022031.1:34999880-35004819 GCF_000317375.1 Microtus ochrogaster
AGAGAGAGAGAGAGAGAGAGAGAGAGAGAGAGAGAGAGAGAGAGAGAGAGAGAAGAGTTAGATTCAGAAAAAAGAAAAACTCTAAACATATTAAGTGTGTTAATATATATGAACAGAAAGTCTTTAAGAAGGGAATCGAGTAATAAAATATATAATAAGTCTCATAAAGGTGTAAAATATACAGAGATTATGGATCCTGAATTTTGCATATTATTGTAATGTCTTTAAATTTTTTGACGGCTGAAAGACCTTAGATTATAAAAACTACTATACTAAGCCACTCTATATATTTTTAAATAATCTTGACTCCAAATTTATGCCAATAGGTATGTTACTTTGGGGGTAAGTTTATGTTTTTATGGGAAATAAGAGGCTGTGGATTCATTCTAGGTTAAGAAAAATCAGGTTTGATTGAGGAAGACCACTTGAAAATTTTGGCTAAGAACATAATGCTCACCTTCCTAGACCTGGACCCGTTCCTAGGGGAGGACCTTGGACTTCCAGCAGGGCAGGGAACCCTGACTGCTCTTTGGACTGGAGAGGGAGGGGGAGAGGGAGGGGGGATAGAGGAAGGGAAATGGGAGGAGGGGAGGAGGTGGAAATTTTTAATAATAATAATAATAAAGAAATAGATGGAAAAAATAAAAAATAAGTAAAATTACAACTGGAAAAAAAGAAATATAACCAAAGAAACTACAAGACAGGAGATGTGGATTTAACTCGCAGTAGAGACTCTTTGCTTTTGCATTGGCTAGGGTCTCCTGGTGATATTTTGGCAATCTGAACTTTGGCTTTAACAATTTGATCTCCTGTATTCTACTTGTTGCTTATTTAACCACCTTTTCTAGTACCTTCAACAGTCCTCTCCCATCAGAAGTGTGACTATGTCCGTGCCATACTTAAATTCGAATTACTTGTTCTTTAACCTTTGCCTTTCCCATTCTTTCTTGTCAAAAAAAATTGAAGTAGGAAAAACATCTCTAAATATTCCTGTCTTCCCTAAATGTGTGTCATTATTGTGAACTCAAGATGTCCAAAGTGATTCAAACCAGGGGTTTTTGTTTGTCTGTTTTTTTTTCTTTTTTTTTAAATACTTCACTAAGCACTTTACTTGCAACATACCCTGACTTTTTAATGCTAATTGTATTAAATGTGTCTATGTTAGTACCCCAAATTTCTAGAGAAAATGAAACTATTTATTCAAATTCAGGACCATTTATAACTGTAAAAGCTATATGAAGAAGAAAACTTGCTCATTTATAACATCATTTGTCTCTTCACCTAAAAACTTGAAGGAGTTTGAGAAAGCACTTATAATTCCCACTAACAGGGAAACTATAGAACCAAGTGAGATTAATGGCGCTGCAAGGATTTTAGACTGCTTGTGTAGGCCATTAACAAAGTGCTTGCAAATATACTTCCCATTTTTATTTTAAAATTCAAAACTAATGGCAAAGTACCAAATTCTGCTACTAACAATTTAAAGTTATTTTACATTTTAATTCTATATTGCAAGTAAGTTTCCCAAGATGTTTTTCTCCCAGCTAAATATAAATAACAATAAGAATGAATAATGTAATTTTACAAAATTACTTGAATTAGGGGCAATTCTGAAATAAACATGAGTTGAATGAATGGATTAAACAGTTAAAAACTTCTAAAGATGTTTTAGTTGTGCTTTAAAGGCAACAGTTTCAAAAGAGTATGCTAAAACACAAAATTCTGGAGTCTAAAAGATGCGTACTATTCAAAGTAAGCACTGGGCACTTAGAAGAAATATTTGGTGCCTATGTCCATTCATTGCATCAAACAGAAATCCATGTAATACAGTCTATCAAATAGAAAAAGAAAATCCAGTCAACTGTGTGCAAATTGAGAAACAAATACTAGACTAAAAATGTTGGGAGTCGTGCAGCCTAGTTTTAGACCAGTATATGACTACTTGTTCTGTGGATCTCCAGATAGGCAAAGTCCATGGAGACAGGCACACCCTGCAAGAACCAGTGGATTTAGAATACTGCACATCTTAGTGTGATGAGTCTTTTATTCCACACGATATTATCTTTAGTTGTTAATAATCTTTGCGGAAACCACTACTCATGTATAAAAGGTAATTTCTTACCTAATTCATATTTACCTTCACAGAAGTAGGTCAGAACACTCCTGTACATATTTCTATTTCATTTTATATCAATATAAATGATATATTCAGTGAAAATCAAATTGTATTTCATTCTATGAAGTATTGTTTCTTTAGAATAATGGTATGCATTTTCTTTTTGAGTTTTACTTAATACAGGTGGTTAATTTTTCAAATTGACAGTCTCAAATCTCCAGAACAATAAATAATTTGGGAAGTTTCAGAAGCATAGTTGATTGAATAATTGAACTAATTCTTCAAATTACTGAACCCTAGTGTCTCCATCTGTTTAAAATTCTCACAAGGATATTTCAGAATGAAAACACAGGTTTTGCATTGTTGCACAAGGAATCCCCAGTCTCCAATGTACTGAAAATACAAAAACACTTGAAAATAATCTTATGAAATTTGTTGACTTGTTAGATATGCTGTTATGTTTAAAATAGAGGCTAAACAGGAATAACATATTGAGAATCATAGTCACTCCAAACATAAACATTTCATAACACTATTTGTGTATTTATTCAAATTAATTTTCAAGCAGATGTGAAGTTTGTGTTTCAAAATTAGATATTTTCTATGAAGGCAATAAGATAATTATAAAAGTACCAAATCCATAGGAATGATATAATAAAATTAACAATAATCGCTCAGCATGCAACATTGCAGTTTATTAAAGAATATTGATAAGAAACTCATAAAACATGAAGCTCTTTACTGTATTAGTTGAAGTTGGTATATATATATATGTGTGTGTGTGTGTGTGTGTGTGTGTGTGTGTGTGTGTGTATGTATACACCATGAGAAGGCGTGGTTTCTGTAGTTTTGTCCGTGTCCTGGAACTTACTCTATAAACCATGCTTGCTCAAATTCACAGAGATCTGCCTGTCTCTGCCTCCTGAGTGTTGGCATAAAAGTCGTGCACCACCATTGCTGAAGTTGGTATTTGTAATGTTAATATGAAGCTAACCCCAGCTGATCAATGAAACTTAAATGGATATGATTTGTATTTTTGTCTTATGAAATGTTAGCTGAAATCAGCTGCTATTACACAAAAAAAATTCAATAATGTCATTAAAGCATTTAGGACAGCTACAAAAAATATAGAGATTGAGAGAGAAGGCAGGATGCTCATCTATTATAAGGAGAGGTTCTGGTCAATATTAAATGATTAACTTACAGTGGTTAAGTAGTTTGGGTGATTCAGCTTACTGTACATCACGTTTTCCATAGTAAATATCCTAACTTACCAACTTAAAATATGTGTAATTTTTCACATTTTTATTTATCCTTACTTCATTTAGGCTTACTTCTCAGCGAAGAGTTCAAAACTATGGTGAAATGTCATGTTTGTTACTTTTACATGTACCAAATTTCTCTAGGTATAGCTTTTATCAAAATCACCTTACCTCCAATAAAATGCATAGAAATTATTCAACATATATCAAATATAATATTTATTATAGAATTTAACTATTTATTTCATGCTACAATGCAAAATCTGGTTTTGACACCCAATTCTCTTCTATTCACAAATCCTAACAGTGGCAAACAAGGATATTTCAAACTGGCAGCCCTGTAAATTAGTAGAATGTCTGATGGTTAATAGTTTGGAAGAATTTGCTGAATTAAATTATTTTATTCCAAAGACAAAAAGTAATTAATTTAAGCAATTACATCCGCCATAATCTGCACTGTTTCTGGTTAAAAGTAATAGCAATATATACAATTTAAAGAATGATTTTTATGTTTTTGGAATGATTGTAAAATAATCATCCCTTCCTATCTCTTAATGATGGATAATCTATGGAAAAGTGTCATTGTATTAAAATGACTTAGAATATTTACCAATTAAAATGTTCAGTATTATGCTTTTGAGGAACGATGAAGATTATCTGTCTTCTCTCTGGATGATAATCAATGCTACAATTTTAAAATGCCAAATGAAGCCAGGTGTGGCTGTACAAAACTCTAACCCTAACCTGAGGAGAGTGAAACAGGATTACAAATCTGAGCGCAACCTGAGTGTCAAAGGAAGTCTTCATGTCAGAAAAAAAAAAAAAAAGAACAACAGAAAATAAAATGAAACAGAAAATAAAATGAACAAAAAAATTCCTCAGCGACAGAGCAGCGGAATGAGATCAATCAATCATATTTGGATTTACTCATTTTCCAAAGTCTCTCTTTAGTATTTTGTCTAATGTGGGAAACTGGTCTTCAAACATCTCACTAATTCTGAGGTGTATTTCTCCTAGGAAGACAGACGGAGTTAAAAGGTGTTTTCTGTATGTGACTGAAAGGTCATTTTGAATACTTTTATTAGAGAATAAAAAATAGCTTTTCTTGTTCAAAGGCAATGACTCAAAACATTTAATAGAAAAATCTCTATGTGAAATTGTATTATTTTATTTGATATTAAATGTAATTACCTGGGGCTTTGGAGATGGTAAAGCAGCTTGAATCAATTGTTGCTGTTTCCTGACTTAGGTTTTGTTCCTAAAAAACCCTCATAGTGGCCCTCATCTATTTCTAGGGAACTGATAAATTCTTCTGGCCTTTGCAGGAACCAGGCTTGTATACGGTCCATAAACATATATGCAAAGAAGCAGTCCTACACAAAAACATAACTAAGATGAGCAAGGAAGTCAGGACCAAGAGGGGTGCAACCACCCACGGAGACAGTGGGACTGATCTATTGGGAGCTCACCAATGCCAGCTGAATTGTGACTCGAAAAGCAGGGGATAAACCCGGACTCTCTGAATATGACGGACAATGAGGGCTGCTGAGAAGCCAAGGAC
>NC_022031.1:35005049-35042971 GCF_000317375.1 Microtus ochrogaster
TCATGATGTCTCTTCAAAAAAATAAAATGCTAATTAAAAAAAAAGATAATTATCAGTAAAATAGAGTTTTGGCTGAAAACATAATTTATGACTAATCATGAGACCCACGATTGTTGAATTTCTATGCACAATAAACTTGTTCTACTCTTCCATCAACACTTGCTCAGCCAGGTTCACTGTCATTCTATTCATAGCTAGGATAAACACAACCTGAATGTCCTTCAACTTAAGAGTCAATAATGAAAACATGATGCGTATACAGTGAAAGTCTATTAAGCTATAAAGTAACATAGAAATCGTGAAATTTTCAGAAAAGCACAGTAAATTTTTCATAGCTGGTGAGTCCATAAAACCTGGAAGAGAAACTGTTACCACATCTTTCATAAACCAAAAGAATCTCTACCTACATCCTAAATACTTATTTTTAAGTTCACAGACAGTGTAGCCTTCACCCTTCATCAAAAAAAAAATCTTTCATTTGCAACGATGGAAATCATTCAAATACACACCTGCAATAAATGCAGAGTACTGACAATGGAGCTTCCAGCTCTGGCTTGATACTTCTACAACAAAACTCCTACTCCTATGTTTATTTAAGAGAAATGTCACAAAAACAAGCTAGGAAGATTGCAAACACCAGAGGACTAGGGAATGTGCTATTTAGTGCTGTGTTCTATGCTCGAGAGCCAAACTGCATCTAGGAAATCTCAACCTTGTGGTTGCCTGACTAAGACCTAAACAGTGAGCTAGATAGCCAGTTGAAATGCCAGTGTGTATAATGGAAATCTCATACAGCCCTAATCCTGGATTAAGCTTTGCAAGCAATTACTGCCTGTAGAGAGAAGGAGAATCAGTCTTCTACAGGGACAAGCCTCTTAATTGGTTATTCAATACCAAGAGGCCAGCCCTAAACACACATACATTTGAGAGAATAGGCTGTGGGTTTTTAATTGTTTGTTTTTGGTTTCATTTTTTGTTGTTTTTTGTAACAATAATAATGAAAAATGGTGAGGTCATCAATTTTAAATGAGTGGGGGTAGATAAAAGAAATTGGAATAAGAAGAAATGGGAAATTGATGTACATACAGAACTTATACCTAAAATTTTTAAACGGATAAAAATAAAAGATAAAATGGAAAATAGCAAAATGAACTACTATATTAGTTTGAAAAATTAAAGTTGCATAATATTACATAATATTTAATGTACCTGAAAACACAAATAAATAATTGATCCCTTATAACATGTTAAATGTAGATATTTTTTATAAATTGTATAAGATACACTAAAATATATGTTAGAAATATTGAATAATTATACACACCAGAGACTAATATTTTCTGTCTACAAGAAATCTCTTAGTAAGTTAAAGTTGTAGCAGATAATGTTTCTCTTTTAATTGGCAAAATTACTATTCTTAGAATCATAATAATTTGAGAAACATAAAGCATTCTTTTTTATTCCAGCTCCTGAACTCAAAATGATGGACATTCCATGGGAAATACTTTACCAAGAAGAAAGATGCCTAGTGACGACTTAAGGGATGTAAAACAGCAGGTTAACTTGAGATGGGTAATTTTATGTGCCAACGTATCTATGCTACTTGCTCCTAGGTACTTGTTCTAATATCAGTGCAGATAATATTGAAAATCTAATGCAATGCTAAGATTGTTTAGCATTTAATTGAACATATTTTGAGGATAATTTCTAATTTGACAATATACATGATCTCTGGACAATCAGTTAAGGGTCTTGAGAGTAATTAATAGGAGTGATTTCATGGAGGCTGCTCTCAAATAAATTGTATGGATTCCTGAAACCCTAGATACTAACAAACCCTACATTATACGGTCCTTGTTCTTGTATAATGATAAAATGGAAATTCTTATCTAGATGCAAAGGTCAATAATTAATATCACATTAAAAGTATTTGAATTTGTCTTCTCCTTCAAAAAGCATTTTACTGTAGGCACCTTTTCTTGTGGTAATATAACATGATGCAATGTGAGTTTGAGAAAATGAGGTAAAGGGAATTACTCTGAAGTTATATCACCTTGGATACTACATACTCAAAAACAAGCACTCCACTGAGGTCACCGTGAAAGCTGAGATAGCTGCTGAAGTTGTGGGGTACATATGGCATGGGCATGCTACCCAAAAAAAGGTCATATCTGTGGGGTAACAGAGCAGGATGGCTGAGATTAGTGGTTCTATTGTACATGTAACTTAATAAGATGTTAACACTTTCTTTTACTTCTAGAATTTCCTGTATAATACAGGATTACCATAGGCCAGTGATAACTAAAACCATGACAGTGAGAATTCTGTTGAGGAACATGAAATGCTGTTTTCCAAATACAGCCTCAACTCTTTTTTTGGATTTATCATTAAATTCAGATATGTCAAGCCAGAAATTACTGAGATAATTATATAAAGTAAAGAATACTTCTACATGTTGCACACAAAATACTATATGATTACCATTATATATAACCTTTTATAGATATCTTTTTATAGATAATTATTTTTGATTTTGAGTATGTTTGTATGTCAGTGAGTGCACATGCATCTGGCCATTGAGCAGAATGCTGTCATCAGGGACAGAATCTAGTGTATCCTTTTATTGTGACTATCTAATAGACCATGAATGTGCACCAGTGGTTTCATTTTCATAGTGACCAGGTATAGGGAGGGAAGAAGATCATTACTTGTA
Organism: Microtus ochrogaster; assembly: GCF_000317375.1. NCBI lineage: Eukaryota > Metazoa > Chordata > Mammalia > Rodentia > Cricetidae > Microtus > Microtus ochrogaster. The sequence goes on from NC_022031.1 coordinate 35,007,763, forward strand.
CACACAGAAAGAAATCTGAGGGAGAAGTAAGGCAAGAGAGGAGTTTGGGCAATGTAAAAAGGATATATATGTTTTTATTTTTTAAACCATTACTTGTTAATGTTGCCAAGAGCAGATCAATAATTTATGTTTACTGATATACATACAGCTTGAACTTGGACCATATAAGTCGTAAAAACTTGTTAGCATCATGTATTGTATCTGTGTCATCTTTTGCATACGTAGGTGACTTTCACAATTCTTTCCTTGTATTTTCAAACCTTTAACTTTTGATTTCACTGTCCCATTCTGGAAACAGCTGTCCGTCAGTCAATGTCTATATGACAAAATGTTACCACCTAAAAATCTGCTTGCTAAAATTTCCTTTATTTTTGTATCTTTCTGGCATTTCCTTCTACTAACCTGTCTCCTTTTATTTATTTCTTTGTTAATATAGCAATATCAACAAGTGAATCTAAAATGTCATGAAAATAAACTGAAATCCAAACCACATACATAGCATAATGTAATAAATGGAAATTACCAGCATTCATAACTAGTGAGTTATGACGCTTGTCAAGTCCATAAGCATACATTACAGAAGACAAAATTCACCAAATAAGTATTTGGGATTTTGATGTGGAAAATGTTTGCTCAAAAATAAATGTTCTACATTATAACTTCCATCATAAGAAATCATTTATTTAACTTTCCTGGTAATGTTAAGTGGCAGAAATGTAAAGGCTGCAATAGCAAAATTCATCTTAAATATGATGGGAGCAGAAGAAGCATAAATAATATATTAATTCAGAAACATAACAAAAATTTCTGTTGGTACACAATTTCTAAGTATTGAAAATAACAGTCACATTTTAGTTATGTAAAACTATTGGACCAGACAGTGTTGGTGCACACCTTTAATCCCAGCATTTGTAAGGCGGAGACAGGCAGATCTTTGTGAGTTCAAGGCCACCCTGGTCTACATAGTGAGTTTTAGGACAGCCATAGATCAAAGAAAAATGCTGTCTTTAAGAAAAAATTCTAAAATCTCTCAAGAGCAACATCATACAAAAATATCTTGAATGTAACTCAACACAAAAGTTTCAATTTACTGAAAAGATTAGGTGACTTTTTGTATTCATTTACTGTGAATTTGTTATATGGTCCTAGAGCATGAACTTTGTTGATGATAACATTGGCTCAACTTTTAAAATATTTGATAAGGCTGGAACATTAAGCAAAAAAAGAACCTCAGACAATTACACAACAAGGTTGATTATTTTAAAGAAAAAGTAAAAAAGGTGAGATTTTTTTCTTACTTTTAGATGTTTGCTGTAAGCAGAAAATTGCCATGTTAGAGAAGGTAAAAATTACCTTTAATAATTACTGAAAATTAGCCTCTGCTGTAATATTTAAGACATAAGATGCCAAATTTTGGAGAACTGGAGAGTCTTCAGTCAAAAACTGATGTCACATACTTACTTTACTGAAAGCAGAACATCTTTCTAACAAAGATGTTCATAAAATCAAATAATTGTTTCCTGGGAAAAGACCATGTAAAAATCAAATCTATGATAAGTGTTTGAAATATAATTATAATGAAGATACAAGATGTGACTTCTATTTGCTCCAGTCATAAGTCTGTCTCTAGCAATTTAGCTAAATGCAAATGAGAGAATAGAATGATAAATGATGTGTATCTGTACATACTGTATCATATCATATTAGATAGAGCTAAAATTTTTGACGTTACATTTCTTCAATCTTAATATCTTATCATTCAAAAATAAATAGGGAATCAAATGTAACTGAGGAAATTGCTTAGTGGTTAAAGTGCTTGCTGTGGAAGCGTGAGGACCAGAGTTCAGGTCCCCAGAGTCCATGTAAATCCTTGTTGAGTGTGTGCTACCTGTAATTTCAACTTGGGATAGCAGATAGATCGGGTCCCTAAAGAAAGGAAGCTATCAAGATTAGTTATATTGGTGAGCTCTGGGTTTGACTGAGAGTCTCTGCCTAAAGGAAAAATGCCAATTTTCTGATGCTTATTTTAGTTCAAAGCCAAATTAGACTAGAGGCTTTGTACGAATTTTAGCTCATTTAAATCTTTTTCATATTACCTTTGTCTAGGTAAACTATAACTCTTAAAAGCATTTTATTCAAAAGAAACAAGAAGTATGAGAATAATGTGCTGCGCACCGCCCCCACCACCACCTCCCCACCACCACCCCCTCCCGGTCTGTGCTCTATGCTCTAGAATCCAGTTAGTGAGCTTCGGGCAAGGGGCTGGAGGTTGAGGAAACACACGCAGAGACAGACCAACACACCGAACTCAGACCAACACGCGGACTTCTAATCACTGCTATAAATGTTCTTCTTTAATAGCACCATGGAGGCTTAAATACCCTACAGTCAATGGCCAACAGGTGAAAATCCCATCCTCTGATCCTCTAGGCTAGGCACAGCTTCTAGTAACTTCAATTAGAAGGCTCTAGCAGGGAAGAACAGCTTAAAGCCAGGACTCAATTAGTCCCAAAAATAATGGATATGAGTAGTCTGGAAAATTAGTATCTCAAATAATAATAAAACTGTCCACTATGAGTAATGAGTAAAAATTATTTATTTCAGAAAAGTACTTTCCATGTTCCTCAGTCTGACATGAGTCCATCTACTTTCCCTGGAATTAATAAAATCATAAATGAGGAACAGAAGGAGAGAGAACATGAGCATGGAAGTCATGACAGCGAGGGGGGCACCCACCCACTGAGACGGTGGGGCTGATCTACTGGGAGTTCACCAAGGGCTGACTGGGACTGAAAAAGCATGGGATAAAACCGGACTCTTTGAATATGGCAGACAATGAGGGCTGCTGAGAAGCCAAGAACAATGGCACTGGGTTTTGATCCTACTGCATGTACTGGCTTTGTGGGAGCCTAGCCTGTTTGGATGCTCACCTTCCTAGACCTGGATGGAGGGGGGAGGACCTTGGACTGCCCACAGGGCAGGGAACCCTGACTGCTCTTAGGACTGGAGAGGAAGAGGGAGGGGAGTGAGGAGTGGGGGAAAGGGGAGAGAAAAGGGAGGTGGGGAGGAGGCAGGAATATATAAAAGACTATAAATAAAAAAAATCCCTGAATCCATTCATAAAAAAAAAATAAAATCATAAACCCTGAAAATTACCTTTGGGTTAGAAGAATATTCCAAAATTATGAAACAAAGCATAATTTTAAGGCTGTGTCTATTATATACACACAAGGAAAGGGAGGAGCAGAAAGAGGATAAATTGATAACTTGGTATCATTAGTTCTTTTATAGAAACCCATTTGTACAATGAGGATTCCCTCCATTTCTCTAAGTAGTGTATAGAACATTTTCAGCATTGACACTTCACTGGTCTTATTTGCTGTTAAGTGATTTTATCAGGGTTGAATACAGTGTCTTAATTGTTGCAGTGTCAGGTAACTAGTGGTTTCTAAGACATTAGAATAATTATAAAGTCAAATTAGTATAAGTATTTACTTAAATAACATCAAAGATAGGATTAGTTTCTCCTTCCAATTTCCTTCTGTTTTTGTTTGTTTGTTTTTAAATAAAGTATTCATAGATTGGACTATTTATTTAGATTTATTTGTTTGTTTGCTTATTATGTATACAGTGTTCTGCTTGTATGTATTTCTGCAGGTCAGAAGAGTGTGCCAGGTCTCATTATAGTTGGTTGTGAGCCATCACATAGTTGCGGGCAGTTGAACTAAGGACCTATGGAAGAGCAACCTGTGCTTTCAACTTTTGAGCAATATCTCTAACACCCCTGTAAATTCTTATTTTACATATTCCAATATTTGGTAAATGAAAAATAAAGGTAGAAATATATTCTAAAAATCAAGACATAGCGTTAGACTTCTCTGCATGGAGGTGTTTGCAACTATACACATACTATAAGTCTCATGCAACTAGTATAAGTTACCAGAGTGTAACTTGTTGAGGTGCAGCTACACTACATATGATCTGCTTTTTTATAACTATGAAAGCTGGAAAAATTTTTTTATAAACCTACAAGTTCTTAATCTATAAGTCTAGTACATTATGGCTGTTTTGGGGGACAGAGTTTCTTGTTGTAAAATGTGAGATCCAAACTTTTTTTTTCTTTGGTTTTTCAAGACAGGGTTTCTCTGTAGCTTTGGATCCTGTCCTGGAACTAGCTCTTGTAGACCAGTCTGGCCTTGAACTCACAAAGATCCTCTTGCCTCTACCTCCTAAGTGCTGTGATTAAAGGCGTTCACCACCACCACCTGGTGAAATCCAAAGTTTTATATGTGAAATAATTTAACATATGTTACTGCACTCTGCTTTTCTTCATGTTAATATTTGAGTTTGTATTTCAGTTACAACATCCTCACTTCTATTTCCTACATCAAACCTTCATATGTACTCCTGCCCATTCTCCCTCAAATCCATGGCTTTCCTTATTCATCAGTTGCTATTGCATGAATATATATATTTGCATGTACAAGTATCTCTAAATATTGAAAGAACAATGTTTTCGGTGTAAAGTTTTTCTCTTTTTTCTAAGTGCACAACCTTGATGGAAGTTAAAACCACAGAAAGGGTCCATAGCTTAATTGTAAAGAGATCATTTAAGGTAAGTGCTTGTTGGCAGGGCAGAATATGAATTCTAATTAGCATAATTAAATTCTGGATTTTACTATGCCTACAAGGCATTTTTCCTTTGGATTTCAGTCTATGTAAACTAACAAATTATCTCTGTATGTAAACCAGTTTAGGGTTTTGAGTAGATGATTGCTCCTTAATTGACTAAATCATTTTGTTAAGATTTGGGAAATGTTTTTAGAAAGCCCCCTGGTTGTCTAACCTTCTCCATAGTTTTTCATGGATGCAATATCTCAAAGTGTAAGATAAAAGCCCATCTCCAAGTCTCTCATAGGGTTGAATGTAGATATAGGACTAAGTCCCAACCAATGTGAAAAACAGAAAAAGCTTCAGAAAAGACATTAAGGACACTTAACCTTCTATCTTCTTTCTCATTTGTTTGGAATGTTCATGAAGCAGAAAGTGCCTTCAAGACAAATGATTCTCCTTAGTGAATATATGGAAATGTATAGCACAGCTATATTTTGAATTTCATTTAGTACTATCTTTACCATTATGTTGTGGACCTATGAATTTAATGTTTTAATCATTTATTTTAAAATCATATATGGAAAGGCAAAATGAACCTTAATTTACAGTGATCCTTCATCCCACCCCAAAACCCTATGAACACATTTTAGTTGCTTTAGATGTTTTACCCATATTACACTAGTCAAATAATTTATTCACTAGTGTTCTATACATTTGATTGTCATGGGAATGTCTATGAAGACTCCATGATTCAGAACTAATCTTCATAATATATTATCAAGTGTCTTTCATGAGGATGATTCTGTTTAAAAAGCTTGAAGTACCTCTTTGATCATATTCTCATTCCTCCCACTCTTCAGCTGGACTTTGGGAGCTGAATCTAGTGCTCTGCTGCAGGGTTTTGCCTCGGTATCCATCAGTTGCTGGTTGAAGGCTCTATGGAGATTAAAATATTCACCAGTCTGAGTACCAGTTCAGGCACCTTCTCCTCCATTGTCCAGGGTCTTAGCTGGGGTCATCTTTGTGTATTTCTGGGAACTTTTCTAGAGCTAGGTTTCTTGTTAGCCCCATAATGGCTCCCTCTCAATCAAAATAACTTTTTCCTTGCTCTCATCACTGTCCTTCCTCCAACTCGACTATCCCATTCCCCAAGTTCTCCTTCCCCCTCAGTCATGGGAACACCCACTGAAACAATTTGTCTGAGCTAATTGGTGCTCACTAACTCCAGCTGGACATGGAATGAACCAGCATAGGTCCAAACTAGTCAGTCTAAATGTGGGTGACAGTTGTATGGCTGGGGCAGACTGTGGGGTCACTGGCAGTGTCATCAGCATTTATCCCTACTGCATGTGCTGGCTTTTTGGGAACCTATTTTCTTTGGATGTCTACCTTGCTCAGCCTAGATATAGTAGGGAGGGCCTTGGACCTTCCCCAAAGCAAGGTGCTTTATCCTCTCTAAGAAGTGGGTGGGGGCTGGTTTAGGAGAGGTAGGTGGAGGTAATGGGAGGAGGCAAGGGAGTGAGAACTGGGTTTGGTAAGTAAAATGAAAAAAGGTAGTTTTTTTTAATGACCCCTTTTTTATTGATATATATATAAAGCTTGGAGTACTATGGTGATGGGTTTTTAAAAGTCCCTTTTCATTGATCACTTTAGCTCCCAACAGATTTCTTACACTGATTCTAATAATTTTTTTCTCCAAAGATTCTTATCTGTGATAAATACATTTTAAGTAGGTAACCAAAACTTTCGAATCTCCTAAAATGTTTATTTCAAGATTGACATCTCCCTAGGGATACAGAGGAAATGATATAAGGGGATATTGTTAAGAATGGGGGAATAACTAGGGAAGGTGAGACATATGGAAAGTAGGACTCTTACATAGCTTCCTTTGATGTGGGATTTCCCTCTACATGCTGTGATTATCATTAACGATTAAAGCAATGCTGGGAGAAAGGAGGCAGAGTCAGACAGAAGCCGTGTAGCCTCTCTGAAGCCAGATAGAACTTTAGCCGGTAAGCCACAGCCACGTGGCAATACACAAATTACTAGAAATGGGTTAAATTAAGATGTAAGAATTAGCTAATAAAAAGCTAGAGCTAATGGGCCAAGCAGTGTTTTGCAGTGTTTTAAATAATATAGTTTCTGTGTGATGATTCCGGTTCTGGGCAGCCTCCCACCTCCATTCTTTACTCATTGTCCAGGGAACCGGGGTTCCTTCATCACAGTTCCTGTGAGAATTGCAGTTAGATGCCATCAATCCCTCTCAGAGTTATGAGAAAAGCTTTGTCTCATATGTTTTACATATGTTTAGGTCTCCAGTCAGTTCAAATTAAATAAATGAAGATAACTCTGTGAAACCTGACTTTTCTAAGTGACAGAGTTGAAAGGGTGATATAAACAGAAGATAGCACCAAATGGGTCTTGTTAAAGTCTTTGTATAAGTAAACTGCAGCATTGTGGTATGGGATCAGATGCTTAGGCACAATGGTAAACTCTGGAATATGAAAGTACCAAACCCTGTGCTAGAAATGGAGGCCACAAAAATAAAAAACCACTTAGACTTACACATTCTAATTACCACAGATGACACTCTGAATCTAACATGGTTGAATACAACACCCTACTAATGTTTATCTAAGTTGCTGATATGCAGAACCTGAATTAATAGCATATTTAATGAATGTACAAAGTATATGGCAATTTTTAATATACTGTGATAAAAATAAATTCACAATATGAGAAGACATAGTTGAAATGCACATTTTAATATAAAAGATTTCTTTGGAAGTAGATGTTCTGCCAAGAGTACATCTTATCCAGAACATTCTGATACCTACAGATATATGTTAGAGCATAAAGGTTTAAGGAAATTCATATTCAGTTTATCATGTGCAAAAGAAAATTTGATATCTCTTATAAAACTAGAATTTTTCTCAGAAAACATTTTAAAATGGAAAAGATGTCTGGAGTTATATATAAAACATGAAAATACTTCCTCTTTCTAAAAAAGAATAAGAAGCTGGAATGTGAGAATGGGAAACAGAAGGCATTTGTTAATTTTCAAACTGAAGACAAATGCTGAGATGCCCTCTTAATCTATCAAAGCCAGGTTCTCCCAGTATCTCTCAGTCACCACCTACTAGAGAGTAAGACTCACATACCCCACACTCTACCCTAAACTCTCTAGCCCAAGTTCTGGAATGCCCTTCCCTGAGAGGCTCTTCCCTAAAAATTCCAAACATTTTGGTTACCCACACTTTTTGAGCCTTTGGCCTCCTGGCTGCTGAAACTATTTACCTCTCCCCTTTCACCTTCCCCACCATGGCCCAATTACTCCCACATGTTTACTCTGGACTCCCCCAGATGCCCCTGATTCTGACTATGTTCTCCCACATATATACAATAACATTCTCCTTTACCATATCTAGGAGATTTCATGTCTTTTTCTTTATTTTTAAGTCTTTTCCTTTCATTTAGCACTATTGTTATTATTTATTTATTCATTCATTTATTTATTTATTTTGATGAAGGTATAATATGATTTAACAAGTTATGATTTAACTATTTAGGTGATTTGTAAATAGATGCTACACCTTTTAGATTTGCCAATTCAAGTCTCAAAAAATAAACGAGAAAGAAGAATCTGAACTATTGTATTCAAGAATAGTAGAAATCTTTAGATATAACTCAGTGGCAGAGTGCTTATCTAGCATGTGCAAGGCTCATGGTTCGATCCCAATTATTACCTGAAAACAAAAGATCTATCAAGGTGAAGCAGATGGCTGAGTAAGCCAAGGGTCTACTTCACAACCATTAGGACCAGAGTTCCATTCCTGAGAACTTGCTTAATCTGAGCACTGCCGCTGCTATCTATAGCTCCCATGTGCCTACAGGAACATGGGAAGTACAAACAGGAGACCATTTTTGAAACTGAGTGTGGATATTGTCCTCTAATCTCCATAGATGCTAATAGTGTGTGCCCTGGCATATTCATGTCTATACTCTCACACGTAAACACCACTTCATACGCATCATACCCTCACACACACATACCCCATACATACTGTAAGCATAAATTATAAAAGATACAAAAACTACAGAGAAACCCTGTCTCGAAAAAACAAAAGAGAAGTAATTGTGTTTTGATTGCTGTATTACAGTCAATAGGTAATATGTATTTCATTTCTTGTTGAAGGATTGAGGGGAATTCACCAAAGTTTAAGTAACTTGGGATGCTTTCAACTTCTGTATCATAATCTAACACTTCAATATTCTGCCATTAAATTATCTTCTTTGGACTTGAAATTTTTCCATAAACTCTGTTACAAAAGAACAAAGACATTTACTGCTTTCAAAAACTTAAAATTTAAAAATATATATATACAAGAAAACTTTTTTATCTAAAGGAATGTTCCTATCAACTCTTCGAGTTTCTATCCTAACCACAATTCAACTAAGTTTCTGGTTGCCAATTTGTCATTTTATACAACTATAATTCTGCATTTCTAAAACTACAGTAAGTTTTAAATTTGAAGTAGAGTGAACACAACAATAATAGAATATGTCTTTTCTCCACCAGCCTCAGCCGTGCATTAATTCCTTCTTGCTATCAGACCTAAATGAGATGAGGCAGAACCTGACCGTGTGTGAGGAGGCTTAGGGAGCTTGAAAGTTATTGTTGATGCTTACAAGTAGGGTAAAATTAAAATACCATGGAACAAAATAATGAGCATTCCAGCTATGAAAATTTTTCTTCACTTAATATTGAGGCTTTCAACAAATTTAAATATTATTTTAACATTGTTGCCCATTATCATGACACTTCTTTAACCTTCAATTTTAGAAAATCATTTGACCTAACCCTTTTGGGGGAGAGACTGTTAATTTTACTTTAACTGAGCTACTTATTATTATTTGTACATATCTGTGACTGGTAATTGTGGTGAGAATTGTCTTCTATCTTTATTCTTTCAATATCTTAGTTCTTTGTTAATTTCATGTATTTATGTAATACACTCTGGATACCTTCAGTTTCTCTTATCTTGCTCATACTACCATTATACTCCACTTTCATCCCATAAACCCCATTCCAAAAGCTATTATCTTTTAATTTTGTTCTTTGACACATTTAGTTTAATCAGGACCATTTGCCTGGCCATCTGATTGGGATTGGCCATTAAAACCTAGTATATCAACAGGATGTAAACAAGTGAAATCAACGATCCCGACTCCCTGTATTTATCAACTGCAAATAACTTGGTAGTAAGTGGCAGGGCCCCATGAGTTACTTCTCTGTCCAAGATGAGCCAATAATAGGGCCTTGTTTTTGTACAGTAATGTGCAGGCATCTGCAATTACTGTGACTCTGTGAATTCAAAGCTTGTCCTCTCCAGAAAATGGACATTTTTAACCCTTCTGATGTCTTTGGCCTCCTACAGTTTTTTTGATCCCAATTCAGAATATCTTTTTATCCTTACAAAATATGGTATAAATTTACAATAGGAATAAACAGTACACCACTACACAGTTTCAGAACCTCTGTAACCATAGATCTCAACATTCACTCCAATTTGCTAGGAAGAAAGGCTTCCTGGTTAAGGCTGAAAATAGTATTTGCTATTGTGTACAAATCCAAACTATGCAGAAGAGAATTTGAAACCATACCAGTTCAGCCAAGCAACACTATTAAAGTCCTTTCTTCCCAGGCACTATCAGCTTCCTTATAATGGTCCTCTGATTGGGCTTACAATACCAGGAACAGATTCTTTTCTGTTTACTTGCCTAGAAAATGAATGAGACAGTAGCTGTTTACATGGACAACTGTGAGACCAATATTGCACATGTGAGAATGTGTTGTCAAACATATTTGTATTATATTATATAGGGTTTACACCTGGGTTAGAACACTAATGCCATTCCTCCGTAGCAGCTGGAATTGCATCTCCTGGGACTATGAAAAAAAAATAGTGAGAAGTAAGATGGCCCTAACTCAGTTCCAGTTTGATTTCTGGACATAATGGACACACAGTTTCTCATGTCTTCAACAACAGGATCTTAACATCTACTTCTGATGGACGAGCAAGAGCAATGGAAATAGTCTACATTGTTTTAGGGCATCTTAGGTCTACTTGACCAACAACTCAAAAGAAGATATTCCATGCTATTATAAAGCTAACTTATTCTTAAAATTCCACATTAACGCTTGACAGAATTTCAATATGGTATCTCCTTAGAAACAGAGACTAAATGAGTGGAACTCACCACTGTTTTTTTTTTCTTTTTAAACAAGTATGAACCAGTAATCGACATAATGTTTAATGTTTTAGTACATATGAATTATATCATAATGAATTTTTTATTTAATGTTCATAGATACATGAAGTACTACAAATATTCAACCTATTGACTTTACCTTTTCTTTTCCCTGCTTGTTCTCCTGGTGCATTTCCTCTTTCCATGTAATATCTCAGCTAGTTACATGTCTTTATTCATTTATTATAATTATTATTAGTTGTAGTAATTTTGCTGATAATCAAATGTATTTCATTTGAGTATTGAATGAGAGTGATTCACAGGAGCAATATTCTCCTTATGAATGTGTGTACCTCTGAAGGAAATATCTCTTTCTCACTGACTACTATTTGTCAGAACATACTTGGGGAGAAGTAAGACATCATGAACCTCTCTCTCTCTCTCTCTTTAGCTAGCATTATCTGTCTATAAGTTCTAGGATTGGAGCACATGGGCTCCACACAGTGACAGTATATTTACATAATCAGGCCCCTTCTCCCTCAAGTGACAGGATTCTAACAGACCCAATGCCATGCAAGGCATATTCTAGTAGTAACAATTGCTCTGAGATCAAGAGTACAACAGTGACATCATGTTCTGAACACAAATTTCCATCCCATGGGAGTTTGTCTCTTGGATTTTGCATTCTTTCTGCCATGTATTCTACGATGCTCTTGACACTTGGGGAGATGCCATAGAAACCGCGTTTATAGATGCAAATTCAACATTCCTTTGCTCTGAGAACTTTGAAAAGCTGTGATTCTCTGAAGTCACCATGTCCACCACAACAACACCTTTTAATCAAACCTGATTATACCATTAGCCTGTGGGTATAAATGTTAACTGTTTAGATGCAAATTTAATATGTACATCATGTTTATTTAAACAAAACAATAGCAGTAACTTCTTCACCTACAGAAGAACAGCAACATATTGACCAGATTTATAGTATCAGATACTCCTATAGAAGGGAAGTCTAGTATTTTCAAGGAGATTTATTACCACTATTACTGATTTGTCATTATAGCACTAGTGAGCTGATTATGCCTGACTTGTTGAGAATATAGCTCACAGGGCCCACAGTTAAGAAAGATTTATATTGACAATTCTTCCTGAGCATATTGCATAGCACTTTCCAACACTATGAGAGCTAGCCATCAGGGGGAAAGATTAAATCCTAGTTCTGGTTTGATTTCTCTGTGTTCATTGACCAAAGCATGAGGTAACTTCAGTAACAACCATTTAATTCTGGTGGAGAATAAACAGCTGTGGCAAATGATTGTCTTCTTTTAAGAAGCTCAGAGGCATCTCTGACCAACTAGTTATAAGGAAGTGACTCAGCTCTTACTCTAAATCTTTTATTTAATAAACTTGGAGCCGCTTATACTTCCACTTAGGCCTGCATTCACAGACTTTTATATGTCTCTTGTGATTAACTTACCTATGAGGTTTCAAAAGATCTTTTTAATAAATCCTTTTTTTGAGTTGATCCTCCCTCATCTTTTCTTTCTTTCTCTCCCATCTCCCTGATCCTTTCAAGAATTAAATTTGTTCTACCTCTCTCAAGTATCCCCTTGTTCATGTCATAGTCCATTTCCTTTTATCTTCCCTTTAATTTCTTTCACCCCCTTCCTTCCCATGACTCTTTTTCTAGTTTCCTGGTCTTATACAAATTCATTCCCATCCAAATGATATGCAAAACGTGATGCTAGAATCCACAAGTGACAGAGAGCCTATGATATTCTCTTTCTGTCCCCATATAATATAATATTTTCTAGATTTATAAGTTCCTCCAATATCTATATTTTCTTTTTCTTTCCAACTGAGTGCAGTTTCATTTAATGTGTGTACTACATTTTCATTATGCATTCATCTCTTGATGGAAATTTAGATGATGCTATTTCTTAGATATAGTGAAAAGATCAGTATTGTGGGAAAAATGGTCCTGTACTGATTTAATAAAACACTGATTGACTAGTAGCCAGGCAGGAAGTATAGGTGGAGCAATGAGAACAGGAGAATTCTGGGAAGAGAAAAGGCTCAGTCTGCACTGGTCAGCCAAACATACAGGAAACAAAATGAGAAAACCTCACTCATAAAAGCTACCAAGCCAAGTGACTAATACAGACAAGAATTATGGATTAATATAGGTTCTAAGAGTCAACAAGAAACCTGAGCTAATAGGCAAACTAGTATATAATTAATGTTGCTCTCTCTGTGTTTCTTTGGAACTGAATGGCTGTGGAAACCAGGCAGGACAGAAACCTCTGTCAACAAAATGGTGCCAAGGTGGAGAACTAAAACCACTTAAAACCTGAGAGAGTTTGGACAGAAATTCTAGATACAAAAAGAACAGAGTTAAGCACTGTTTCTTGTTTACAGCATTTTCTCAGGTGGGTCTGTTTGCTAGAGGCAAGCACCTCTCATTTAAGAGTGGCTTTCTGAATCAGCTTTATCTGAAAAAACCTTTTTTTTTTATTTTTTTATTTTCGAGACAGGGTTTCTCTGTGGTTTTGGAGCCTGTCCTGGAACTAGCTCTGTAGACCAGGCTGGTCTCGAACTCACAGAGATCCACCTGCCTCGCCTCCCAAGTGCTGGGATTAAAGGCGTGCGCCACCACCGCCCAGCAAACTTGCAGCTTTTTAAAGAGGAACAGCCATCAAACACATAAATGGTGTAGTTAATGAATAGTCAACATCATGCTTCTTGGTGGTTGCAGTGATCTTGAAACTCAATAGAGTTGTGGCAATAAACATGGCTCCTGCCATTACCTCTGCCAGGAAGATAGACTCTTAGAAAACTAAGGATTAAAGCCACAGCTTTAATGCTAGCCATATCACTTAGCAAATTAAAGAATCATGTGATCAGAAAAAGGGAGATATACAATCAAGATAGATTCAGATGAAGTAAACCTCTAAATGGTTTATAGTGTCTTCAAAAATATATGTATGCTTGGGAGAGAAAAGAAAAAAAAAATAAAAGTCCTTAAAATTAGAGAGGGAGGGAGAGAGAGAGAGAGAGAGAGAGAGAGAGAGAGAGAGAGAGAGAAGTTGGGGGCAGTGGCACACACTTTTAATCCCAGTGCTTGTGAGGCAGAGGCAGGTCACCCAGACACAGAGGAAGGAAGATGAGAATGCCTCACTGATAAAAGGTGCCAAACATGTGGCTAATACAGACAAGAATTATGGGTTAAATGTAAGTTATAAGCGTTATTAAGAAGCCTGAGCTAATAGGCCACCCAGTTTATAATTAATGTAGCTCTCTGTGTATTTTGGGGGGAAACTGAACGTCTGTGGGAACGTGGTGGGACAGAAACCTCTGTCAATAGATTAATAATGAACATGGGTGAGGAACTATCTCTGTAGTAGGATGAGTTCATGCACAGCTTGATCTTATACTATATCTATTTTTAGCTTTGTGAAAACCCACATTTATTTATACAGTAACAACACCAGTTTGTATCCCACTCAACATCAAATTGTTTCTCATTTCTTCACATCCTCACTAGCATTTATTTTCACTTATTTCTTGTTTATAGCATTTCTAAGGGGGTTGGTGTGAGATGGAATTTCAATGTGTTTTAGTGTTTACTTATTTATGACCAACGTTTTTGTATACTTTAAAAATACATTTTTTAATTTTATTAAAAACTTGCTATTCAGCACCATTTTTGAAAACAAGACCAGCTCTTGAGGCAAAAGAATAGTGTAGAGAATGAGACTGTAAAAGTCAAAGGCAGATACTTAAAAATTAGTACAACAAAGAAACATGAAATCTTTGCTTTACAATGGCCCAAGATAAGCTTGTGTCACTAACACAGGTACAGAGGTATTCTGTGGCTCAAAAACTAATCCAAGGGTCTTTGCAATACTAAAAAAAAATTTACAAAGTATGTGGAGAGTATCATAATGGCATATGCCACACATGCAGTTATATGAAAAATTACATTTAATATAAAAAGTTCCATTTCTCCAAATAAATAAAATAGCCCCTACAAAGTAACATAAAAATCCTAAGTCTTAAATAACAGGCCATTTGATCTAACTGCATTACTGCCATGTACTGCTTCAGTCTTACACAAATGCCTTTTTTTCTTGATCTACTGTCACTGGTTCTGCTGGCATTATGTACCTCTGCTCATATATTTTTGCCTGGATGAACAAGAAATGTTCAACTTCCAATAGTAGTTACTGACTACTGATATTATCAGCTACTACAATCAGTTGATCGAAATCTTTCCATTCTATTGAGAAAGCCATTTTTCCAGTTTAGGGTTACTGAACTGAAGTATCTTCTCTTAATAAATCATTTTATATTAAATAAATATCTTTTCTAGAGTATTCTTAAGGTTAATCTAGTTTCACCTTTTCTTCTTTTTCAAGAGCTTTGTATTAAATTATTTTAGACAGAAATTCAACATGGTATCTTTGGATTTAAATATTAATTTTAATGTATAAGAACATAAAATATCAAAGGAGAATAGTAGAATGTAGATTACTGAGTACTGTACTGGGAATTTGAGAATTTGTGGTGCTTTACAGTTCTTTAAAATTACAAATGAGCTTATATATACAAATAAAACTATTTTATAATGTTTTAACATTCAAATTTGAGTTAATAATTCAAGTTTTCACAAATAGAAAAGAACCTAGAATTTTCTCTAATGAAACCAAACAAAATGTTTGTGGGAAGCATAAGAAGTTTTGTCATTGCAGAAAAAGATATGAGTAGATATGTAATCAGAAATAGGTAAATGATAAGATAAATCAATAGGTAGAGGTATGGTAAAAGGTAAGGTGTTGGCAGAAAAATTTGAGGAGAAAATTCATTTGACAATGCAGTAGAAGAGTTAAAGGAATAAAATACGTGCCGAGAAAACTGAAGTGAGTTTATCAGTTTCTAGGCTGCTCATGAACTGAAAAAGAATAATATTTCTATGGTGACAACTGGATATTGACTAGTAATAAAAATACCCTAAAAATCTGGATCAACATATTAAGAATTGTTCTCTTACTGAAGACAAACATACACATAGAAAAGTCTAATACTTGACTAGCAGACACAGCATACCATTATATGTCGAATGACTTTCCAAATGTCCTTAAATGCTAGGTACTATATAAGAATTGCTGTTTTGGATGAAACTTGAATACTTTTCTGTTTTGCCTTTTGTAAGCTCTTCAACTAATGACAAATTGGATATCTCCCAATGTAGTTAAAGTTTAGTTTTGTAGAAAATCAGTTTGTTTTCATCTTATTCATCATTTTTCACTTTCCTGATTTGCACAGCAGTGAAACCACCTGCTAGATATTTTATCAAATTATCCAAAAGAATTATGTAGTCCTTGCCTTTATTAATATCCTACCTTGATATTAGTAAGTATGTTCTCTTATTTGACTAACTTGAAAGTTGTTTTATTTATTCTTGCTTGAAATGCTTTTTTTTTCCTTGAAAGCCTGGTGCACCCCAGGCAGTGCAATTTAAGGGTAATTGTTGTTCCTGAAGTGGGTAAAATTACAAAACATTAAGATTTCAGAGATGTCTGATATAATCACCTGAAAATCTATTTCCTACTGGGTGTTATTATTAACAAAATAGATGTACTCTTTAAATATTTAGAAAAATACAATTGTAACAGTTAGAAATGATAATTATCCAGCCTAGGGACAACCAGGCTCTGATTGCTACCAACACAGGAGCAAATCTGCTAGAATGATAACTGAAACATTGTCAAAACAAGGGCAAGCTGTCATGTGGCATATAGAAGAACACATACATTTCATGTTGGAAGATGAGCTTTGAATGTTACTTTTATAACTGTTTATAAGAAAGTTATTTTGAAGTAAAGCTTTTTATACCAACACAGCTTCAATCTGAGTTATCATACTTTAATGATGAAGTGTTTTTCTGATTTCAGACAAACTAGGAGTTACAAACATATTTCAAGATATTTAAAGTTAGGTACATATGATTATTTTCTTTTTGAAACATGCTTGGGAGCTGGAGAAATATCTAAGTTGGCCCATAGTTTGCTACATATGCATAGAACATGATTTTGAATGCCCAGAAGCAAAAATGCTCATTTAATGGTTTGATGCTGATCAAGTCAAGATAACATGTAACCACAGCATTTTAGAGTAGCAGGCAGAGACAAAGTTCATGAAGTAAGACTAGGCAAATCAGTTAACTACAAATTCAGTGAGAAACCTTAAATCTTAATAAATGAATGCATTATATTAATAGGTGTGAAGCAATAAAGAATATCCATTTAGTGTCTTTCTCTGGTCTCTACATACCAACACACATACATATATACATGGCCAAATTTATGTACACATACACACACCCTGGCTAAGGAATAAATGCAGCACTAAAGAAACACATGCACACACATGACAACACACATAAGTGCACATATACACACTAAACATAAATGCTTTAATGACATCTATTTTAGTGTATCAAATACTTAAATATTAAATTTTATGTATCTTTATACATTTGAGGTCTCATTTTCATATAACTAACCCCTCTTACATGCATAGCACTATTCTTCTTTACAGGCATACTTACTAAGCAACTAAACATTAATCTTTACTTTTTGATGTAGTGTGCACTTCTATGCAATAACTCCAGTCTACCCTAATGTTTGCTTTTGCATTCAGAAAGTAGCTACATTTTCCCCAGAACTTCATGAAAGCTGAACCATGTTTTCACCCACTTTTTGAGCTTGACTTATTGTTGCTAAATAAATTAATTGTACATTTACATCCTATCTTCCTTTGTATCCTCTCTCTAACACTTCCATATCTGCTCTCTCCAACATTAACAAAAGTAGCTGAAGAAGGCACACACAAATAAAAATGCATTTATGTTCACTGGTTGGAAAAAATCCATATTTTGACAATGTTCACATCACCAAGAGAGCATGCATATTCCATTATATATAAGACCAATACTTTCACTGGAGAATTAGAAGATTCCAAAATTTATATAGAAACACACACATACATGCAAACACATGCACACACACTCACAAAAACACTACTGAATGAAACCCATCTTGAGCAAGAAAATAAAGTAGGAAACATCAAAGTATAAGAGTTATTGATTCCAGAATACATTATAAAACTATAGCAACTAAACAATGTAGCTCTAGTATAAAACAGACACATAAGACAAAATAGAATGTAATTACTAGTCCAGGAGGATGCTCAAATATCTACACCTAACTTATTTTGTGCAGAGGTGCTAACACTATATGATGGAGCAAGGTCAGTCTTTTTCGTAAGTGCTAATGAAAAACTATATATCCACTTACAGGATGAAACAATATTTCCATTTCTCATCACTTTGAAAATAATCTCCAAATGGACATAACCTATGAAACTACTAGAAGAAAAATATAGCATCAATGCCTGAGAAGACATTTATGTGTGAGCTTTTTCTGGATAAGAACCTTCAAACAGAAATCAAAGCAAAAGAAGACAAAACTGCTCATTATTTTAAGTACGATTTTTAGTTCAAAGGAAAATTTAAACAGAGACACCTTGCAGAAAGTATTTACTAAATTTTCATGTGAATAAAAATCACTGTATAACTTATAGATAACCCAAGTCAACTCCCTTTGAGGTTGTGGCCTACCAGCAAAGTTTCAGCACGTCTGGTCTGTATCCAGTGGCAGCTCCATGGCTTCTCTCTGACTCTGCCCGTCTTTCCTGAGTGAGATTAAATTTTTCAGATTCTTATGTGACAATATTGTACTATTTAGACCATGATGACCTTGAAATAAATGATCTATTCACTTCCCCATATGTGAGTAGCTGGAAACTAATTGCCATGATTTGAAAGAAAATGGCCTCTACAGGTTCATGAGGACTGGCACTATTGATAGATGTGGCCATGCTGGATTGTTGCATATATGTTGGAGGAAGTGTGTTACTAGGGGGCTTTGAGGTTTCATAAACTCAGGTAAGGCCTAGTGTGTTTTATTCTCCAACAAAGCCAACACAATTTAAGTTGGTATTTCTCCTTTCACCCACATGCTAAAAACTACATCTCTAATAATTTACATGTATTTGGAATTACCTGTTAACCTCATGTAATTGATGAATTTCTAATGAATATAGAAAATATATTTTATATGTTTACAACCCTCATATAATTATTGAATTTTATTTTGGAGTGTAAAATAAGATGCATTCAATGAGAAGCCCTTAGATACCTGAAAAAATGAATATTTTCATGGTTGTATTTTTGTATTATTTATAAAAGTTGACTTATGAAAGCAAATGCTATAAAGTAGGTTGATATTATTGTTTAACTTCTGCATTCCAATTAATCTTCTGCCCTCTTTGGTATTTCTATATATATATAAATATGTAAGTGTACAATAATATTTAAAGGAGTTATGAATCTGATAAATACTCAAGGGATATAGAATGTGTTGAAAGAAGAGAGGAAGTTTACATGAATAAATATAACATTTGTACATAAAATTCTCCTAGATTAATAAAAATATTTTAACTTGAATAATGGTAAAAAGCATAGATTTTAGATTCGTCATTAGTGTTATGCCAGTAATGTTTAAGCATTTATATTTGTATTTGGTTTTAACCTACAAATAAACATGAGCTGATTGCAACACACCTTTATTCTTTATCTCTCTCTCTCCACCCCGCCCACAAATACAGACACATACATGTGTGTGCATGCCCATCTGCATGTGTGTGTATGTATCTATGTAGCTATGTATATTTTGTTCATGTAACAAACTATATAAAATGCAAAGAAAGTTAATGTACCTCATTGTCTAAAATGTTTGGCTTTTTAAATAGAGAAAACACTTGGATAAATCCTATAATTTCTACTGAAAAACACCTGAGATTGTAAATGCTTATTTTTGAAACACCACATCAAGATAACAAATAAGGTACTAAAGACACCTCTGCAGTCTTGTCACTTCTGTGGAAACCGAGTTGGAAAGATACTAGGCCTTTCAAATCATCACTGCAGCAAACACTGTGAACTTCACTTTAATAGTTATGTTATGACATAGATCAAATTTAATAAGTAAAGTGCACCATGGAAGCAGCAGGAAATTCTAACGGTAACTTTATTGATAAATAGATGAACATTCTTGTCACAAAAGTGGTGAAATTTTTAGCTTCAAATACCCATTTTACTTGAGCTTATTAAATTTGAGCAACTTTAGAGAAGAAATTTTAAAGAATCTGAAAACATACTGCAAATGGCTATTACAGGACATAACCGGAGAATCAAAGTATTATGTTGGAAAAATTATTATATTGATTTCACAATTTGTATCTATATATAAAAGATTATGAATGAATTCTTAGACATTGTCAACAAAAATAAATAAAAAACAGTTTATATACATAATTCATTTCTTTGCTTAATTTTTAGGTTTTGAAAAACAAAGCACATTATATACAGTAATCTATATGTATGTGTGCAAATATATAATTATGTTATAGTTATATCTTCACATTTATATATAAATAGGCATATATTTTATATGTATTTATAAAGGGTATATATCATTATATATTTATGTATTTAATATTAACTTGAAAATTCAAAATAATATCTCCAGCTTTTTTGTACCGTAACATTTTCATTTTGACATGTTAATCTTTTGTGGCTGAATGTGAAGTTAAGAATTTATTTTCCACTTATATAGTCTCAAAACAAATGTAGGATCATTTCATACACTATTAAATAAGGATGGATATTCCGTGTCACAACAGTTAAATTAGCTTGTTTATTCATAGTCTATAGTTACTTGTTCTTATTTACTTTTAGTGCCTTTAATTTGCATTTAGTTTATTTAAATGTAGTTCAAATGCAAAATTGTACAACTACCTGAGTAAAATATGACATTTTAATAAATGTTCATTTTAATAATTATTAAATAAAATTAGAGTAAACAAAATACCACCTCAAACATTCATCACAATTTTATGATGATAACATTCAAATCACCTGTATATTTTTTTCAGATGTACAGAAAATTACTGTTATCTGTAACCATTCAAGTGTGCAGATTTTTGGTCCTCTAAAACTGAATTTGATACCTATGGTTCAACATTATTACCCTTCACCAGCCCATGGGTGCCATCAATGTTTCAACAACACAAAATTCACAAGATTGTGAAATGGAAGTAGAACAGATAATTATTGATATAGTTGAGAGGTCTGAAATGGGAGGATCAAGTAGGAATAGGAAGGCATAGTGAGAGGGAATACGGTGAGAGACAAATACAATTAACTTCGGGGGTAGTTTAGAAACCTAATACGGTTGAAACCTTTATATATATCAAGGAGATTTAAAAGAGAACACCAAAGAATGGGGGAGAGTTGGAACTAGCCTCTCTTGTCATCACTTTTAATATTAGGATTGGGTTATATTTAATGGGGTTGAAGAGATGGCTCAGTGAATAAGAACACTACCTGCTTTTCCAATTGAAATAACTTGAGTAAGGATCACAGTAAGCAGTAATAGTTATCCTAGAACACTCCATATAAACCATGGCATTGAACTTATAGAAATACACCTGCTTCTACCCCATAAAGCCTGGGATGAAAGGCCTGAGCCTCTAAGTCTGAACCCCAATTCTCCATTATTTTAAAATTTGACATTGTTGTGACTTCTGAATATTTTCAACTGGGTCTTTCCTCATAAGTGATTATAAAATGTGAGAAAAAAATGGAGACAATGAGTCTAATTTACAAATGGAGACTTACTTTTGTAAAATTGGAATTTGATTATTGCTTAGTGTTAAATATCACTGAATACTAGGTGTGTGTTTTTGTCTCTGTGGCCTTTAAGGAACTCAATGGTGTGCCTCAAACTGCAAAATATCAGTTCCCACTATCTGACAAGTATTCTATAACTAAATCAACAGTATGATGAGTAACATTAAAATCATATGGACATTTGACAGTTTTAAATTGTTTTCACAAATATAGTTGCCTCTATGCTTTTCAACATAATTTAGGGTGTCCTTATTATTGATTTTGATGGTTTCACTTTTAAGTTCATAATTATAGGCATTTTTTTCTTGAGCCCTGTCAATCATAATTTTTTCTTTAGTTTTCTCCCTTCTTTTATGTGATATCGTTTTCTAGTTCTCCTTTTTGGACATTTCATATTTGTTTACTTAAATGACTCTTCATGAGGAACACTATATCACAAATTCGCATCCACACATATCATATATTCTTCATTATGTTTCTTATTTTAGAACAAACCATAGACAAGAATACTATATTTAAATAAATTAAAATCTAGAACTTTTAACTTTTAGAAGACGATAAGACATTAACCTCTTAGATTTCAATAAAAGACTTGTTTAAAAACCTTTTATGGAAACCATTATTGCCTATTAAGAAGCATTCTCATTTTTAATATTAATTTTACATATTAAGACAAGAATACAAGCTAGGGGATATCACTACATTTTCTGCATTTTTATATCTACAATGTGTATATATATATATAAATTATATATTATATATCTATATATAATATATATTTATAATATATTATATATAATTGTATATATTATATATATATATATAAATTGAATGGGTTTGTGTCCATCTATTACCTCTGAACTTTTTACTATTTCATGTTTTTATGAGAGAACATGAGATATTTTAAAACTTTTTATGTACTGGAAGAAATTTCTAAGCAAATGGTTATTATTTTAGATCAGCAAATTTTTATTTTTTTATTTTCAAATATTTTATAGTTTTACTGAACCACAGAAATATTTTATCTTCAAACAATTTTCACAGTAATTATGAATGTTTTATTTTACATGATAATGGCTATTATGATCAGGGATGTGGTAGGTCCTGTAGTCCAATATTTTTAAGAAGTCACTACCATGATGTATATTGTACTTACCACCCTAAAACAAGCAGATAGAAAAAAAAAACCTCACTAGTCGACATGGTAATTCCTATAACATGGTCAGTCTATAGAATTCATAAAAAGTATTCACAGGAAGTGATCTAACTGTTCAGTCTTTGACAAATAAGGAGAATTCAGATAACCATAGGGAAAGAAATAGGATATCCTAGTTGTGTCTCCAAGAGAAAAAGGCTTAAAATCATCTTGAAATCTCTTCCCTGAGATATCAGAAGTGTTTTAATATGTATATTGACGAGTAATATCCATACAGCAAATTCAGTTTGATATTTTAAATTAATTTGTCATAGTGAATTTAAACATTATACTTTGCATGTTAATGGCACTTAGTTTTCATAACCCTGTTCTACATGATTCATGAAATCCTTCTCTGAGGAATGTAAAGGGAGCTTGAACCATCCACCAAGTGAGAAATGATTAATGTCTTAATGTATCAATATAGAATTATATTTTGTGATCAATTATTAATCTCTGACTTGAATTATTCTATATAAAATGGTTTACTAGTGTTGAGGTTGTACATTAATATGAGGTTTGCACCTAAGAAATTCTCACAGAGACAGTGAGGTTCTGGAAAAGGCTTCAGTATTTAGTATGCAATACACCCCCAAGTTATGAGATAATACAGCTGAGATTTGGGTTCATGCTAAATTTAATCTCTCACAGGGGAAAGAGAGGTCTACAGAAGCCGGTATCACTTGTTTAAATCCCTTCAGATTTATCGAGATTACAAATTGCATCAAGATTAGCGTTCAGGCACAAATGAAAATGAAAGTAGAGTCACTTTAAAAATGAAAGTATAAATTAAAAACAAAGCAACACTCACCGCATAAAAGCTTTAAAATATTAACATGTTTAGCCCTTGAATTTGTTCAAAGTACTCTTTATAAGTGAGAATTAAAACAAGAGGATTATGAGGTTTTTGGGGAGAGAGCAAATGCTTGGGGAAATCAAGATTAAAAGAAAAAAGTCTGCCTTTGAGTAGATTGCTAAGGACAGTACTCATTTTGGATCTATTTTGAAAGTTTAACACTATTGCACGGGCTTTTCTTTGATATAGCCAGTCAGTTACAGTCAATTGCCACCACAGATTCAATTATCACGAATTCTATTTCCATTTATTCTTTTCACTGTTAAGAAGAAAGTCTAGCTGTCAAGCTGACCTGTCCTGTTCTTGACCAGCAGGAACTGGCCTCTCAACATTATTAAACCCATCTTCCATTTATAAATATCTCAAATGTGACTTGCAACCTAAAAGAAGGGTTTGTATCCTGTACCTTCTCCCTGGCGCAGAAGTGATTTTCTCTTAGCAGAAAACATACAGCATTCTTATGAAGATTTGAGAGGGTGCCAATATTCACATACACCTTCTCTCTTTCCTTATAAACCAATCCCTCTATCTTCCATCAATATATGTGGGGGAAATTTCAAAGCTTTGTGTATAAACTATGAATTAGGATTTAAATTTAAGCTTTTTAAATGATTTATGGAATATAAGGCATCAAACATCAAAGGGTTTCAGTGGGGCCAGACTTGTACAGTTTGGGATAAACAGGTGCAATTGCTTTCTCTCATATTGGTTTCTAGCTTTAACCTTTAAAAAGTCATTTTGCAATATTTCAACATACTTTTTCTGCTTGAGCAAAAATTTTAATCATATTACTAGGTCATAAGATTCAAAATATACTTTTCCCCATATGGTTTATCATATTCTACATACCTATAATGTATGATTTATTAGGCACCATGAAATATTTTATGCAAGCCATACAATTTCTTTCATAAATCTTGAATGAGCATAGAGATTGATTTTTGAGAATAGACAAGTAGCCAATAGCATCTTCCTGACATTTCCAAAAGCATCACTCACCGTCCATCTCAAGCTGTCACCCTAATAATTATGCCCTTTTCAACCTCATGTGGAGATTACTAGAGCAGGCTCAAGTATCATTTTTTCAGTTTAATTTGCTTTCAACTTTTTCTTGTTGTTACACTTACCATCAAAAATCATTTTACACTGAAGTATTTTGCAATATGGAAAACTATAACAGATTAAAATATATGATATTAGTCTTATTACTCTTATTAATGATACAAAGCTCTACACTCTACATTAGCCTCACAGTTCTGTAAAGGCAAGACTGAGGTCAAAAATCTATTGATGGCTCCTTGCTGACTGAGGTCATCCCTGCTCAAGCTATTACATAGCAAGAGGCTGGGATTATATATAACTTTGCATCATTTTTGGCTTCTTCTCATTTTTTTAAAAAATACTAGGAGGCAATTACTGGGACTTCACAGAACCAAAACTATCTCCAACACTATCTCCAAAAGTCTCTGTCTTTAACTGCTATTATCAGATACAATTTCCATCTTAACATTTGGAAAGAAGGATGGCATTTTAACATGTGGAAGCTTGAGGAATGCACTGAATTCACAACCTACCACTGCCAGAGCAACATTCTCCTTTGAGACACTGTCTACCATAATTTTCCTTTTGATCGCTGCCGTACTGGGATGAGAACAATGTTAGCAGGATTTGATGGTTACGATAAAGTTTTAAAAATTTCATGAAGCGGTTTATGAATAATAGAATGTTCTTGGACTAACCCACATTCCAAATTACTATTAACAGTAAACACTGTATACCAATAGATAATTCAACAATTTTGCTACCCCTTCTTTGGAAGTGTACGTAAGAACATAAATCCTTAAAATGAGAAGAAAAGAGTTCTTTATGTTTCCTCTTCTCTACAACCTCAAGAGGCAGTATCCTTTTTCCATAGATTCTATCCTGGGTCCCCAGAAGGAGCTGTAATCTGTTGTCTTCAAAAAAAGCAGTGCCACTACAGAGTGAAAGACAATACACTGCATTAAGCCATTTGTTCATGGGCATTTGTCACAGTATAGCAGAGGTAGAGAACTGGCATAGCTATGCCAGCAAAAATTTCAGAATACTCAGTTTTCTGGGAGTTAGATGAATAGCATAACAAATATTTCACAAGTTAATAAAATGTGTTAAAATTGTAAGATAATGATGCAAAAAGTATGGAAATGAAAGTGGGCAATGAATGAAATAGAAAAAGATGCAGGTTCACTCAATGGGCTTGAAATTTTCAGTATGATGCTTTAAATACTGGAGTGAGATGGTTAAATCCTCACTACATAAACAGTGAAACTGGTTTCTAGGTCTGTGTAAAGGTATTGTGAGAAAGCAAGGCTAAAGTACGAGATACCAACTGAAACACTTGCATAATCCAAATAAGAACAATGTGCCCTTACTCTAAGTAATAGATAAAAGAGAAGGGCACCGGAAGAAGACTTAATAAATACAATTGAAACTTTCTCTGGGAATAGGCTTTGAATACGAATGACTGACCCACACCGACACCTGCGTTTCTCCTTTGATTGAATTAACATGTGCAAGCTTAGGGAACACACTGAAATCATATCCAAACCACCAGAGGAACAGCACTCTGTTTTGAGCCACTGTGTTCCTCACGTTAGTGGAATATGCGTTGGTGTCAGTTTTGGAGATTAAACATTTAATATCACGAGATGGGACATATCTAAGACCAAACAGTAAGGGAGAATTGCCAGTATCTCATCAGTGGATGTTAACATAGGTGCTTCCATGAGAGCTAATGCAGTCAAGTTGGAGGTAACTGAATCAAAACGGGCACACTGTATATGGAGCAGGGACAGGAGAGTTAGCATATGATTTTTGAATTCATAGATTCAGATACTTTTATATTTAAGCCACATCTATTCATTTTAGTTTAATTAAATTTTTTATTAAAATAAAATTACCTTTTTGCCCCTCTTCCCTTTTCTCCTTTCAACACCTGCCATGCTCCAATTCCCATAAAATTCATGGGTTTCTTTAATTTAAATAATGTTATACAAACATATATAAATATAAAACATGCATATGACTTCTAAACAGAGAAATACATAAATATAACCTCCTGATACCATTTAATATTTCTCAAATATATACAATTTAAAGGCTGGCCAGTTAATATTTGGATAGGCACCCGAGTTATATAACAATTGTTTCCATTGATACTAAATATGGCACCAAAATTCAGAGATATCTTGTCTAAAAAGAGAATTGTACTGTATTTCCATGAGTAAATGGTAAGGAATGTAAAAGATAGATCCCTCCCTCTAAAAGTTGTGTGGGTGGATATCACTGTGTTAAACAGAGGAGTCAAGAGTCAAAAAGGCAAATATCTCATATTTCCCCTGCCAGGCCTAATCTCGAGTTAAAGAAGACATAAGCACAGGAAAGTAACAGAGGAATCACTATGAAGAGAACTAACATTAGGGGACAGGGGACATAAGAGAGGATGATGTAGTCTGAATACAACAAATTGTACTCTGCATAAATGAAAGTGTTACAGAAGCAGTCCTGGAACGGTGGTTCACACTTTAAAGCAATGGATGCGAGAGTTAAGTTATTTTTCTGTTGCTCTGACAAAACACATGGCCAAGGCAATTTATAGAAGAACAATTTTGGGGGGTTTCTTATTCCAAAGAGATAAGTATCCAAAATGGCTAGGGAAGAGCAGGCATGGTGGTGGGCACGAATGCTGTAATAACAACCAGAGAGCTCATGTTTTGAACTTCATTCACAGAGTAGAGAGAGCAACTGAAAATAGTGAAAGGCTTTAATTTCTTAAAGCCCACCGTTAGTGACATAATTCCTTTAAGAAAGCCAGACCTCCTAAACCTCTGCGAATGATGTCAATCCTTCAAATACATGGGCCTACGAGGGAGATTTTCATTCAAAGCACCAAAATACTCTTACAGAACATTTCAGTTCAATTCACAGGATCATTTGGAGCCTGTCCTACTGAAATCCCATATCCATGGAATTGAACACCTTTTAACGGGCTCTATGAGTAGTACACCAACACACACGAATGCATGTACTCATACCGACACACAGGCACAGACATAGACAAACATGCACACACACAGCTATACATGCACAGAAATAAAAATGTCTTTAAAATTTCAAATATTATTATTTGTATAGTGAATATATGCAGTCAAAAACCATATTATGGTTTGTAACTAACAAAGAATGGAGAAGAAAAGAAATTGTCCAGTTTGAAATATTGGCCTTCATGATGAAACGTAGATTTTACTATTAAGGGAAATAAATATTGTTCAAGCCAATTCTTATTTTCTGTGCAGACGGATGACTCTTTCCAGAATAAATAATATAATACCCTAGTGTCAAAGGTATTTTGAATGATGAATGATTAGGCAGTATAATCCGATCTGAAATCTTTATACTAAATTCTATGGACAGGTAGGAATACAATGTTAAGGAAGGGTTAAAGAGTTTTGAATGGAATCTACAGTTTGAGCGACCCCCTTATGAGATATTTGATCCTTTTGTGAGAAATAAAAGCCATGTGCAGTTAATAGAGATTGGCTTGACTATATTTGGTGGTTAATCTATTTTGGTCTATCAAATTTGAATATTCATTAAAACATGCCTGCAAGATAAGTCACAAATAGATAAGAAGGCATTTTAAAGGAATGATAATAAACAGCTGATACTGATAAAATAAATAACACAATAAAATATATTAAATTAAGCCAAGATCCAATTCAAATCGTTACTAAGAATTTCAACATTACTTTTTAAGTTACCTCTGTGCTCCACAAGTAGCTTGAGAATAATGCAAGTAATCATAACTATTTAGGTTTCTATCCTGTCTTGAAATCGGTGTGAATCTCTACAGTACACGATGCCTTTAGGAAGAATTTTTTATCATTACAAGCTATCTTTATGCAGGAAACACTCAGTTTTATGCCTCTCTATTTGGTAATTTAGCTTTGGCAGCAGATGATGTGATTTTTGAGTCTGTCTACAGTGAATAATTGAATGTCAAAAATGTTTTAAATTAAGTTCTGACAAAGATGAAATGGTTTGTGGGGAATCTAAATGTTTGCTGAGTTCTTTGTCTTCCTTTCAAGGCTGCTTAATGATTGCAAGTTTATATTTGCAGTTGCAGAAAGAGCCGGGGTGCCATTTAGGATTCTATGGAGGCGCTCCAGCTCCTCCACATCTGTTCTGTTTTCTTTCAACAGCGTTAGTGCAATGTAAAGTTGCATCAGTGAAAGAGCTTCTGGCAGGATGGAATTATTAGTATGAAGTACACTTTATTTCTGTTATATTAAGAGTTAGACGTAGGAATCTGGGCTGGGTAGTGACTCTAAACTGATTCATGTAAGGCAGATTTTTAAATCAGAGATATATTAAAAAGTTGATTAAGTAAAACATAAAAAAGGTGTGCAGTAGACTTGTATGCCATCAGCCCACATAGGTTCTCCTATAATTAGATTCAGTATAGAACATGAGGAGGTTAAAGGAAGAAAGATAAAATGTTGGCTGGGACAGATATTGGTTTAAAAATAAAACATGGATTTTAGATTAAGTGGAGTAGTGTTTAAATTGAAACTCTATTACTATATGGTTTATGTCATCCTTGACAAGTTAGGAAACAGTGAACGTATATTTTCTTCTTCATAATTTAGGAATACTTTATCATGTATCCTATCTTTATAAGTCTAAAGTTTTATATATAATTTATCTTTTTTATAGCTAAAGAAAACTATGATTATGACTATCAGTCTTCAACTCCATCAAAGTCCCCAGAAGGATATAATATTATTTAAGTAAACAGGAAGTGCATTGTAAGCCACTTTTAAAATTCTAGAATTGACAGAGACATCTCACTGTCTAAAAAGTCACCTAAAGTTCTTCTGTAACATTGGGACATACATATTCAGCCTATAGACCCATAGTATCTGGCAGACTTTTCCATAAAACAGGAAATCTGAAAGACTGTCTTGTCTATGTTGTCAGTTTGTCAGTCATTTTTTTCTGTGTTCTGAAGAATCTGTGGAAGACTCTTTCATGAAGCAGGAACACCGAAGGTCCATCCCATCTTTTGTAAAGTTTATTAGCCATTTTTCTGTGAGTCTTGCATGTTTAGTTCAGACAACATACCATCAAGTAGTCCAGGCAAGAACAGTTTCTTGCCCAAATGGCTCGCCTCATGACATTGAAAGCAAATTTCATAAAATGTTTCTTCAATACCCATCAACCTCTCAGAAGTAATTGATGCTACCATAAGTAGACATGTCTCACTGTTGAGAAAAGTTTAAGTTTTTTTTCTAGGTCTTTTTTTAAATTTATTTATTTAATTAAGGATTTCTGCCTCCTCCTCGCCACCGCCTCCCATTTCCCTCCCCCTCCCCCGATCAAGTCCCTCTCCCTCATCAGCTTGAAGAGCAATCAGGGTTCCCTGACCTGTTGAAAGTTCTCTGTTTAGGTCTGTATTCCATTTTTTTATTGGTTATTTGTTCTTTTGATGACCAATTTCTTGAGTTCTTTGTATATTTTGGAGATCAGCTCTCTATCTGATGTGGGGTTGGTGAAATTCCCATTCTGTAGGCTGCCATTTTTTCTTGATGACCATGTCCTTTGCTTTTCAGAAGCTTTTCAGTTTCAAGAGGTCCCATTTATTAATTGTTTCTGTCAGTGTCTGTGCTACTGGGGTTATATTTAGGAAGTGGTCTCCTCAAAAACACTGATGAGAAATTAGGCTGGAGGAGATGTGTGGTAAGGAAATACTCCTACTTTGCTGGTGACAGTGCAAATTTGGTACAACCTCTTTGGATATCAGTATGGCGATTTTTCAGAAAATTAGAAAACAACCTTCTTCAAGATCTAGTAATACCACTTTTGGGTATATACCCAAAGGATGCTCAATAGTTCCACAAGGACATGTGTTCAATTATGTTAAGAGCATTGTTAGTCATAGCCAGAACATGGAAACCACCTAAATGGTGAATAAGAAAATATGTGGTACATTTACACAATGGACTAGTACACAGCAGAAAAACCTAATAGCATCTTGAAATTTGCAGGCAAATAGATGGATCTAGAAAACATCATTTTGAGTGAGGTAACCCAGATAGAGAGACAATTATCATATGTACTCACTCATAAGTGGCTTTTAGATAGAAAACAGAAAACCAGCCTACAAATCAATAATCCCAGAGAACCTAGACAACAATGAGGACCCTAAGAATTATATACATGGATCTAATCTACATGGTAAGTAGAAAAAGACAAGATATCCTGAGTAAATTGAGAGCATGGAGGCATGGGAGAGGTTGAAAGGGAAGGGAGAGGCTGGGAGGGGAGCAAAGAAAAATGTGCAGCTCAATAAAATCAATAAAAAGCAAATAATGATGCTATGAACATAGCTGAATACATGTGATTGCAGCATGTTTGAGCATCCTTTGGTTTTTAATCCAACAACGGTATTGCTGGGTCTTAAGGTAGATTGCTTTTCAATTGTCTGTAGAATGGTCATACTGATTTCCCAAGCAGCTGTACAACTTTGCATTCCTACCAGGAATATAGGAGCATTCTCCTCGCACAAAATTCTCTCCAGCATAAGCCGTCACAAGAGTTTTTTATCTTGGCAATTATGACAGGTGTAAGAAGGAATCTCAGAGTTGTTTTGATTTGCATATCTTTGATGGCTAAAGATGTTGAGCATTTCCTTAAGTGTCTTTCAGCCATTTGAGTCATCTGAAGAGAGTTCTCTGTTTAGGTCTGTTCCCCCCACTTTTTAGAATGCAAATAGATCCACATCTATTGCCATGCAAAAACTCAAGTCCAAATGGATCAAAGACCTCAACAAAAACCAACCAGGATGAATCACATAGAAAAGAGTGTGGGAAGTCTACTTGAACACATTGGCGCAGGAGACAACTTCCTAAAAATGATCCCAGTTATCACAGTCAATTAATATCGGTGTACTCCTGGAATGGATCCAGCTGGCATACCCCAGCCCAAATCTCAATAGATAATGAGTTCTTTCATCTGGGCAGAAACTTTCTTTTTTATAGGCTTAACCAGAGCCTCCTCACAATCCTCAAGGATTCAAGTAGAGCAGGAAAGCTTGAATTCAAATAAAATTTTTAAATCATTAGTGACTCTAGATGGAAACTGAGTCTCATGTGGGCTACCACAATATATTATATATAGTCATTGTACTTATTGTATATAGTTTTTCTTATATTAGATATAGCCTTCTTTATTTAATCTAAAAGGGAAAATGTAGTGATATTTCATTTATGTTTCAATAAATAAAGGTTACATAAAGATTATAGAGTAAAACAGCCACACTGGTCAGCAATATAGACCAGGCACCGGTGGCATACACCTTTAATCTTAGTAACCACACTATTTTACCCCTAAAAAGCCAGTGAGTAGTGGTGCCCACCATCAATTCTAACAACAGAGAGGAATATACTACAGAAATACAAATCCTTACATGTTTTGACAAGTGGGGCTTCAGAGACTCCAAAATCAAAAAGAAAAAAAAAAAGCTACTACTTTTGCTCTTACTGGTCATGATATCTAAAAGTTAAGACTGTATTTCTGAACATACCAATTACTTTGGTTACAGGAAATAAACCTTGAAATTATCATAAAACTTTCTTCCTGTTGGCTTGCTTACATAGTGCTATTAGGAATTACACAGTGTGAGGAACAACAGATGAACTTGTGAATGAGTGACCATTATTGACACGAATGTGGTCATGTCAAGGATCCCAGTGACTCAGACTCATGGGAATATCAATACCTTTCCTGTGTCAAGTTCAGAGAAATTGTCAAACTTTCCTTAATATGAATGAATGTAAATGTCTATGAATGGTTGACATTTACTTAAAATCAATATGTGCCTACGATGTCAACCACAGTTTTTTATATTGGCTGTTGACATGTTATGCATAAACTAAACATTGGTGGTTCCTGCTCTAAAATGAATGCAACCCATGTCTCTTCCCCAACAGAGATATCTTACTGAGATTAGATAGCACGGCTCCTCTTCCTTCATGCTGTATATAAGTGCTAGGTACAATAAAAGTTCTGTGTTTCCAGGATGCCACTGTTATGTCTCCATCCAGTACACTGTTCCTCTGATCCCAGAATTTTCGTACATCTAACTCCTTCATTCATCATTGTCCTATTCACATCACTCGCTAAATTCTACAAAGGTGGCAAAGCAGGCTGCTTTGGTGTGGGGGGAAGCAATAGTCTTATCCACATGGACTCTAAATGTTACACTGTTGCTGACCCTGGACAAGTTATGTCCATTGGTTTAAGAGTGACCTCATGGTTTTGAGACAAAAAAAATATTTTCTGATTGTCTATGAAGCCTAATCCACAGAAAGGATGTTATACGTGGTTCTGTGAACCTAGTCAAAAATACATGGCTGGGATTATCATCATTTATAGGGAGAAACTGTTAATTCTGTAAGTGATGCTTCTGTCACACTGTATTCTACATTTAAATGTACATTTAAAGATAGAGATTCACTCTGTTTTCAGACTTTGGCCAGAGGAGCTTCTTTCTTCAGAGATTGGTGGTTAATACAAAGACTTACAACTCTGATCAGAGGTCCACATACAAATAACATTGAGAACTCAGGTGCAGAAGAGTCAGGGGTCACCGACAAGGCACAGTAAGATCAGAGGGCAGAAATAATGGAACACAGAATGTAAGAAGAGCTGCAAAAGACTGACTTTTCAAGATGACATAGTGAGTACATGCATCCGTCAACAGTGGTTATGATTACCTGCACAAGCCCTGCAAAATATCAAGCCATTCAAGATTCTACCATGGATGTGGGGTGGACACACATGTCCCTCTCTATTGGAATATTAATTGATAACTTATGAGTAGGGAGTAAAGGAAATCTCTCTTTTGGACATATTGCTGCTGAGAAGTTCCTCATTCTATAATGCATTGGGGAGCAGTTTTCTCGATCTTATCCCCAAGAAATTAACACATTTTGTCCTTTAAATTGCTTTCAATTAAATGTGTTCTTTATTCATATATGAATCCAATCATTCTGATTACTCTTTCCCCCATATTTCTTTGTCTTCATCCTACCCATACAAACCCCGCATAAATTATCCAAACTCTCTGTGTATTTTCCATTGCTACATGGCCTTTATTTTACTCCATTTAATTTCTTAATTTTATTTCTAACTTTTGGTGTTTTGACACACGACTTCTCTGTGTACCTTGGTGAACTGAGATTTTATACTATAGAACAGGCTATCTTCAAACTCACAGAGATCCATAAGCCACTGCCTCCCATGTGCAGGGATTAAAGGCATGCACCACCACACCTGACTGACTAATAGATTTCTCTTTTTAAGGACTTTCTCCATCCTTTATCTTTTCTCTCCCATGCCTACATATATCTTTAAATACACGATAAACCACTTAGAGCTTTTTTTTCTATCTGAATCTGTCCTTATGGTATATCTCTAATCATTTTCTGATCAAGTGTGTTTGTAATCTGCTAAGCGATGTGGATAGGATTAAAGCTGAGGCTTTGGAAGCTGGCTCCACCCCATTTATTAGTTTTTTTAAGAAGCTAGATTTATAGACAAGGTAATGACAGGAGACAAATTTATTGTCACAATTGGGTGGAGCTTCTAGGTCCATGCGACCACCAAGAAGCCTGATGCAGGCTGTGCATAAACGCCATTTAATTGTTTCATTACAGAGCTTCTTAAATGAAGTTTTTGTGCTATTGCTTAGTCACAAAGGCTCTGCTTGCCACCAGCAATCAGTCTATTAAAGAAAATATGGTTACTAAGAAGCTGGACTTGACTCCTTTCTTGTCTGTCTAGAATCCTTTTTTTTAAAGCATCTCATGTTTTATGCAAAAATTATGCTCAAACATTCGGGCACCATTTGTATATAGACATTTCTGTTCCTCCTGGTTCTGCAGCCCTTCAGTTCCAAAGAAACATGCAGAGGTTTCTGTAACTACAAAGTAAATGTTCTATTATTTCATGTTTCTTATTAACCAGCTCTTACAACTTTAAAGAATTCATAATTCTTCTCTATGTTTAGCCACAACCTTGCTTTAAAAAGTAAAACAGGGAGGTACAGATATGATAGGATTAAATGATAGATTAGTGAATCTACTCTGATAAGAAGGGAATCTATGCATATCATAAAACAAAAAGTTAGATTACTGAATTACTTTTTTTTATTTGTTTTATTTTTTTAATTTATTTATTTATTGAGGATTTCTGCCTCCTCCCCGCTACCGCCTCCCATTTCCCTCCCCCTCCCCCGATCAAGTCACTCTCCCTCATCAGCTTGAAGAGCCATCAGGGTTCCCTGACCTGTGGGAAGTCCATGGACCGGCCACCTCCATCCAGGTTTAGTAAGTTGAGCATCCAAACTGCCCAGGCCCCCCCAAAGCCAGCA
>NC_022031.1:35046325-35054754 GCF_000317375.1 Microtus ochrogaster
CATTGTCCGCTATGTTCAGCAAGTCCGGTTTTATCCCATGCTTTTTCAGACCCAGGCCAGCTGGCCTTGGTGAATTCCAGATAGAACATCCTCATTGTCTCAGTGTGTGGGTGTACCCCTGGCGGTCCTGCCAAG
Source organism: Microtus ochrogaster (assembly GCF_000317375.1). Lineage (NCBI taxonomy): Eukaryota > Metazoa > Chordata > Mammalia > Rodentia > Cricetidae > Microtus > Microtus ochrogaster. The sequence continues at coordinate 35,046,461 of NC_022031.1, forward strand.
CAACTAATAGCATGACATGTTTTACACTGAATTGGATTTTGTATATTTTATAGAAACACTGCATATGATACAATTTGAGATTAATTTTTCTCAAAACATAATGTGCCTATGTTTCTAATCTTGTTCAAGGTATTGTACCTATACAGCTCATTTAACAATATAATGCAAATTTCTAGACTTTGACAGTTCTTCTTACCATCTATTTAGGATAATTAAAAATGAAGGTTAGTAACTAGTCTCCTATTATAATCGAACTTGTTTCAAATTAGGTATGCTTTCAAGGTCAAACAAAGATATATTTCAGTTAGACAGGTCAGCTTGAGACACTTCAGAAATCCACAGAATATGTCATTAAAAATGTTTTAATAACATAGGCTCTTTTTTATGACAATGAGAGATGTCTACTGACAGCATCAGACTACTTCAGAGAAGATAATAGGCATCAAAGAAACTAAACATTTAGTTTACTTCCTTTGTGGGAAATGAAAACTACGGGGCTAGAAAATGCCCTTGTCTTGATGCCTAGAGTATGCTGTCCTAACTGAACAGATGGGCATAACATTGTCCAACATTGTCAAGACAAGGCGGTAGAGCTTTTCAGAATATCCTGCTTCACAGAATAGTCTGTTGAATATGGTAGACCTGTACCTGGTCGATAGATGCCCCATTGTTGCAGAGGTACTTTGGGTGACTTTCCAGGCATCCAGCTGTTTCTTCCATTTCTCACATTTTTTGGAATTCACTTGTTCACACTTCCTGCTTATTCAGTTAACATTATTTCCTTCTTGAAACTCTGAGAGAGACAAAGACTAGATGTTTAGAGTTTTCCTTGTTTACCTAATGCAGAAATAAAGTTATGATAGAAAGTAATTTTGTACAATTTTTTGGAATCACCAAGATATGATACATATGGAATGTCTTCTCAGAATTTGTCAATCAAAATGAACTAGACATTGTCTATGTATTTTTTCAGAGAGTCGCTGTATTTATTATATATAGTTTTCCCTCTATTAGTTATAGCCCTAGTTTTATTTTAGACAAAAGAGAACTGTGGTAATATTTCATCAGTATTATAATAAATGATGTTTACCTGAAGATCAGGAAAAAAAACAGTCCCACTACCAGCCCTTCACATCAGTCATTACTGACATGCACCTTTAATCCTAGTAGCCACAGTAGTTTGCCATAACAATGATGCATTAGTGGGGCACACCTTTAATCTCAGCCATAAAAAGATGTGTAAGTTGAGAGGAGATAAGCCTTAGCCTTTCAATTTTTTTAGTTTGTTTTTAGTTTATATTGATTTTATTAGACTATACATTCTTTTTTGCTCCTCTTCCTACCTCTCCCCTCCCCATCCACCCTCGCCCATAATCCCCATGCTCCCAATTTACTCAGGAGATCTTGTCTTTTATCACATTCCATGTAGACTAGATACATGTATGTCTTTCTTAGGGTCATAATTGTTGTCTTTGGTCTCTGGGATTGTGATTTATAGGTTGGTTTTCTTCACTTTATGTATAAAAACCACTTATGAGAAAACTCAAGTCCTAATGGATCCAAGACCTCAATATGAAGCTAGCAACACTGAACCTCATAGAAGAGAAAGTGGGAAGTACACTTGAACACATTGGCGCAGAAGACCACTTCCTAAATATAACCCCAGTAGCACAGACACTAAGAGAAACAATTAGTAAATGGGACCTACTGAAACTGAAAAGCTTCTGTAAAACAAACGACATGGTCATCAAGATAAAATGGCAGCTACAGAATGGAAAAAGATCTTCACCAACCCCACATCAGATAGAGGTCTGATCTCTAAATTATGAAAAAATAATGGTCATCAAAAGTAGAAATAATCCAATAAAAAATGGAGTACAGACCTAAGCAGAGATATCTCAACAGAGAAATCTAAAATGGCCAAAAGACACTTAAGGAAATGTTCAACATCCTTAGTCATCAGAGAAATGCAAATCAAAACAACTCTGAGATTCCATCTTACACCTGTAAGAATGTCCAAAACCAAAAACACTAATAACAATTTATGCTGAAGAGGATGTGGAGTAAAGGGAACATACATGCATTGCTGGTACGACTGCAAGCTTATACAGGCCCTTTGGATATTATTATGGTGATTTCTTAGAAAATTAGAAAATGACCTTTCTCAAGACCCTGCAATATTTGGGTACATACCCAAAGGATGCTCAATCATACCCCAAAGACATGTGCTTAACTATGTTCATGGAAGCATAGTATGTCATATCCAGAACCTGGAAACAACCTAAATGCCCCTCGACAGAAGAATGGATAAGGAAAATGTGGTATATTTTTCACGATGGAGTACTACACAGTAGATAAAAATAATGACATCTTGAAATTTGCTGGCAAATAAATAGAGCTAGAAAATATCACACTGAGTGAAGTAACCTGGTCCCAGAAAGACAATTTTCGCATGTACTTACTTTCATTTTCAGGATTACTGTGGCCATTATCACCATTTCAGACTTAGGTAGAAGTAAGAGTCAGTAACTGGCTGTTTTGCTTTTCTAACTATTAAATTCATATGAGTTACATAACTTTCTGCTGCACAAAAGCATTACCCCACAGCAGTTCCCCTTTTTCTTTGAAAACAAACCCAAATCTAATCTATTTGGTTTAGCTTCTTTTTTCCTGACTATTGTCCAAAACTGCTTGCAACCAACACACTAAAAACTGATAAACATCCATAATCCATTCTTGGGGAATGTGGGTATTATTTTCTATGCTACTTTCTGGTAATCGGGGAGCTGCTGATTATCTTATGTGTTTCCAAAGACTATTTAGGATTGTATTTAAGTCCCGACTGAAGTATTCTGTGAGGTTGGCTCATCTCAGTCAGCAGTCTTGAACCTGTTTTGGATGTAGAACTCAGAGGAAATTGCAACTTAAGTGTTCTGAAACCAGGAATCTTCTGGCCATCTGTTCCTATTGGATGTTTTCCAGTGGGTTTTCCTAGATCAAACCTTATTTTTATTGACAGAGAATGAATCATGCTCTCTCGTTTCCTGTGAAACTAAAGAAAAAAATCTCTTCTCCAAAGTCAAGTATCTTTTGACTTAAGCTTTGAAGGCAAGTCTTTTTCAAAATATAAAGGTTGGATTAATGCAGCAACAGTTATAATCAAATGTCTTTTAGCAGTTGTTGCTCCTTCTAATTACAATGATTTTACAGATGCAGTATAAATGTCCTACATTTTCACAATTCAGGAACCTTGAATTAGTTTAAAAACATTTAAAAAATTTTGAGGTTATAATTTAACTACAACTTGTCCCTCTCTTTGCTATCTCCGAACCCTCCTATGTCTCCATGGTCTATTTTATTGGTGAGCTATTATTTAAAAGAAAAAGAAAAACCAATTTCCTGTAAAATTGTCCATTTGCCTAGAATCTTGAATAATAATAACTAAATTTATAAATCTGTAATTTGTTTTCCATTTTTCAGACATACATTAATGCAAATGACACAAGTTAATCTGTTCTGTTACCTATATGAACCTTTATTTTTTAATTTATGACAATTTTGCATAATTGCAAAGATATATTTATGTTTCTTTTTGATTCTACATAATGTTATATTTTCATAGTTATCTTGGTGATAAATTAAGGATTGATTACTAATATTACTACATAATAATACTAAGTAACACTATTAATATTATTTTAAATCAGAGCTTTGTAAATTAGTATGTATTGTTTTGTATCAAGACTATTGTAGTTCCAAACAAGGTTCTATATTTACTTTAGATTGAGTTTTATCAAAATTTAATTGAATAAACAAATATAGCGAATTTGCTATTCAAGACACTTGAGGAATATGAATTGGAAGACTGCTAAGTGACAAAGGGTTAAATTAGTTACATTTAAATTTTTGTTCTTTGAAAATGTAAATCATGACATATTACTATATCTGTAGCTTAGTAATATATGACTTAAAGTGAATCTTCACCTCAGCTTAAATGTTTGCATGGTGTAGAATTAAAAGTAACAATTATGTCATAATAAAATTTCATAATTTTGTATGTAAAATTTTATTTCTTATAATTATTTCTTATTAATATTTAACTAAATCAATATTTACACACCATTTTGAGCATTTTAAATCTTCGTACTTAGGATGAATCCCATTATTCAATGCATATACCTCACAGAAGCAAGTTTCGGAAAGAATGTATTTAAAGAAATAAACTGCTCAAACGACTTTTAGGAAAAAAAAATCTTTTCTCCCAGTTCATTATAATATTTCACCAACACAATATTTTTGTGGAGATAAATCTGTTTATTTATAGGTGGTTGAGTCAGTTTAGGAAAAAAAAATCTCATGATAAATAAGACTATCAACAATTCTCTAATACAACATTAAGAAAAGTGACTCTAAGTTTAAATGATAAATTTGTAATTTTTAAAATTTTTTAAAAGCGAAGTCACATTTACTTAGTTATGGTTTAGCTGTTGCTTGCTGACTATTTTTAAACTATTGGCCAATAATGTGAAATATTGAATCCACTTGATACCTTAGAGTTTGAGAGGTAGAAAATTTGATATTGATAATAGAACAGGGTCAATATGTAGAGAGAAATTTATGCTTTATTAAGGTGCATTATAATATATGCATTGTGCCAACTTAGTCAATTCTCAAAGAGGTCTCTCTCTCTTTCTCTCTCTCTCTCTCTCTCTCTCTCTCTCTCTCTCTCTCTCTCTCTCTCTCTCTCTCTCTCTGGCTAAAAATCATAAATGGCTTAGGATAAGTGTTCTCAAGCAGAGATGACTTCCAGAACTTGCACAGGTGATTCTGATCTACTTTGCGTTCTCATATTAGGAAATAAGTTAATGTCTTATCCCTATCCTTTCCTTGATCTCATCACCATTGAAGAATAAAATAGAATAGATAAACATGAATATCACATATTTGGTAAAAAAAAATGGTTCCTTCATCATTCCTAAAACAGTAAGCCTCACACTGAAAACTCATTACATGTTGTTATTTAAAAGTGAATTTATTTTTTTATCCATTTTTTTTATTTTTCCACTTAAAAATTTACACTTGCTCCCCTCCTCCCAATTCTCTTCCTGCTCCCCCACTTACTCTCCTCCCTCCCCCTCCCTGCTTGAGAGATGAAGAGAACCTTGCCCTGTGGCAAGTCCAAGGCCCTTCCTCCTATATCCAGGCCTAGGAAGCTGTGCATCCATATAGACTAGGATCCCAAAAAGTCAGAACATACCATAAAAACAAATCTCAGTACCTTTATCAATGGCTTCTCAGTCAGCCCCCATTGTCAGCCACATTCAGAGAGTCCCGTTTGATCACATGGTCATTCAGTCCCGGTCCAGCTGGATTTGGTGAGCTCCCATTAGAACAGGCACACTGCCTCAGTTGGTGGGCCAACCCCTCAAGGTCCTGATTTCCTTGCTTGTCTTCTCTCTCCTTCTGCCCTTCAACTGGACCTTGGGAGCTCAGTCCGCTACTCTGATGAGGTCTAACCCAGACCCAAAAAAATGAATATGGTATGTACTCACTCATTAGTGGACTCTAGTCATAAACAAAGGGCATTGAGCCTATAGTTCACAAACCTAGAGAAGCCAAATAACAAGGTGAACCCGAAGAAAAACATATATCGATCCTCCTGGAAATTAGAAGCAAACAAGATTGCCAGGTAAAGGTTGGGAGCATGGAGGTGGAGGTATGGGTGGGGCTGAGGTTGTGGTAAGGGGAGAGTGGGAGAGGGCCAGGAGAAGGGAAAGACTGGAGAGAGCTTGGGGGAGTCGGAGGGTGGAGATAGAAAAAGGGTGGATTTAGGAGCAGGGAGGAAGATATCTACATTAAGGGAGCCATTTTAGGGTTGGCAAGAGATTTGGCTCTAGAGGGGATCTCAGGTGTCCACGGGGATGTCCCCAGCAAAGGAGAGGGTGTCTGAACTGTCTTTTCCCCACTATCACACTGATGATTACCTCGAATATCGTCCAGCAATGGATTAAAAGTGAATTTATTAATATGATACAGGACTGATTTTATGTCTCATATCAATGGAACAGTGACTGACATCAAGGCTTTGGCAGCTGAATCTGCCCCCACTCTTTGCTTTCTGAGAGTCTAGCTTCATGGTGAAGGGACTGGGGATGGCAAGTTTTTGCCACAACTCTGTGGAGTTTCTAGGTCCTTGCCACCACTAAGAAACTGTCAGCTGCTCATAAACACCATCGAAGTTTTTGGTGGCAGAACCTCTCAGAAGAGTTGTGAGTTTTTTACAGCTAAGGTTGACTCTAAGACTCTCTTAAAGAAAAGGCCATAAGCAAACGGAGCCCACCAGTGACAATGCCGTAACAAAGAAGCCAGACTTGACTGTGTTATTTTGTCTCCCATTTGTGCAAAATAACACTTTTTCTATCTTCTGGGTTTCTTCAGTGAATCTTATTAGAAGGGCATTAAATCAATTTTGTTTGCCATTTTAATAAAACAATGCCCATCTAAATCATCCAAATATATCAAACTGAATAAATGTATATTCTGACTAGAATTGCTTTATACACTCCTCTTTGTCTCACTATTTCTTCTATTATTTTTATATTTTTCTCTTTTTCATATTTAATTTTTATTTATTTTTATGATAAAAAGTATTATTTCAATTTAACAGAGAATAAAATGCTCCCTTAGTTTATTAAAAATATAAATTATGGGACTTATTCTTTGTAGTTTATTTTCTAAAATCTAGTACCAAAGATATAAATTAGAGAAAAGGAATCTTATTAGGGGTTCTGGGACTAAAAATTGTGAATGATTAAAAAAGAGAAGTCAAATTAGAGGGGCATGGGAATGCATATGCTGTTAAGTCAGTGAATGACTCTGCTCCCTCTTTGGGAGCAATGGGATTACTCACCAAAGGCATTTGGAGTTAAGGTTAGAAAGCAGAATATTTTGTCCTTGGGTTGAATAGTTAATGGAAGTTTTCACTCTAAGTTCATTAGTGGCTTGTGGTTTGTTCCGCATGTGAGACTTCAAAGGGAACAATATTTAACTAGTGACTGCAGGCAGAAACTCTTTCCAAGGAGTGGGTGAAGGTAGATAATACCCTCACCCCCAGTACCCATACATTTTAAAATAAAAGTGAAAGCATTTCTTCTCATGTCCATTCCTGCTACCAACAGAAATTCTGATCCATAGTCTTCAAATTACAACTGCTGCTGAGAGATATTTCAACTATTAGGAGTGTTTGCTACTTTTCCAGAGGACCCAAGTTCAGTTACTAGCACTAGCCAAACTCTGATGGGCTCACAACTTCCTGTGACTGTCTCCTTGACAGCCAATGAAAGATTCTACACAGAAGTCATATCCACTGACAAAGACACATAAATGAGGTGAATTCCTATTGATTTAATAAATTAATATTTAACAAGGTATTTTAAAATGAAATATAATAAACCCTAAAGTCAAGATTAGTTAGCTAATCAAGTGAGGTTTTCAATTCTGTCCTCATGCTTATTCATTTGGAGGTAGATCTACTTTTAATTCTGTAGACTTTCATGTTGTCTCTTTGTAAAAATCATTTCAATGACAATTTCCAAGATGTGTTTTTTTGCACTAATTAACTTGACGTTTGTGACTTCTCCTAAGTGCTTTATATTTTTCTTTTATTTGCCCCTTTTGCCTCACCTTTTCTTGCTTCCTGCTCTTTTAATTAAGGGAGTCAAAAATTTTGTATTTGGCTCAGCTATTCCTTATTCTTTTTCATTTATTTTCTGAATTTTTGCTTTATATTATACTTTTATTGTTACTGGTTCATTATTATTCATTCAATATTGTGATAAATGTTAATTATTGATTTTCATATTATGTTTTGTAGTTTTCAAGTACATTTTTTTTTCATTATCTGATATATATTCATCTTTATCATCAGTTTTATTTTCTTTGGTAGTGTTTAGCTGTAATGTTGCAGAAATATAGGTTTGTGATGACTGGTTATTTTGTTGGCTTTTGTTAGTTTAATACTATGTTTATATGTTTCTAGATATCTTTATGTAATCATATTCAATGTCTATAAAAATCTATGAAATTATAAATCATTTTGTCTTCCATTGGAAGAAAAATATTAAGAAGGCTATCAATATCTTGGTGTAGTAGAGGCTATGGAGATTCATATATATGGATATGGATATATATGTATATATGTATGTTTCATATATATGTGGATATATATGCTTCATATAAAAAGTGTGGTGTGTGTGTGTGTGTGTGTGTGTGTGTGTGTGTGTGTGTGTGTGTGT
>NC_022031.1:35055664-35060686 GCF_000317375.1 Microtus ochrogaster
GTCAATATGTAGAGAGAAATTTATGCTTTATTAAGGTGCATTATAATATATGCATTGTGCCAACTTAGTCAATTCTCAAAGAGGTCTCTCTCTCTCTCTCTCTCTCTCTCTCTCTCTCTCTCTCTCTCTCTCTCTCTCTCTCTCCCTCTCTCTCTCTGGCTAAAAATCATAAATGGCTTAGGATAAGTGTTCTCAAGCAGAGATGACTTCCAGAACTTGCACAGGTGATTCTGATCTACTTTGCGTTCTCATATTAGGAAATAAGTTAATGTCTTATCCCTATCCTTTCCTTGATCTCATCACCATTGAAGAATAAAATAGAATAGATAAACATGAATATCACATATTTGGTAAAAAAAAATGGTTCCTTCATCATTCCTAAAACAGTAAGCCTCACACTGAAAACTCATTACATGTTGTTATTTAAAAGTGAATTTATTTTTTTATCCATTTTTTTTATTTTTCCACTTAAAAATTTACACTTGCTCCCCTCCTCCCAATTCTCTTCCTGCTCCCCCACTTACTCTCCTCCCTCCCCCTCCCTGCTTGAGAGATGAAGAGAACCTTGCCCTGTGGCAAGTCCAAGGCCCTTCCTCCTATATCCAGGCCTAGGAAGCTGTGCATCCATATAGACTAGGATCCCAAAAAGTCAGAACATACCATAAAAACAAATCTCAGTACCTTTATCAATGGCTTCTCAGTCAGCCCCCATTGTCAGCCACATTCAGAGAGTCCCGTTTGATCACATGGTCATTCAGTCCCGGTCCAGCTGGATTTGGTGAGCTCCCATTAGAACAGGCACACTGCCTCAGTTGGTGGGCCAACCCCTCAAGGTCCTGATTTCCTTGCTTGTCTTCTCTCTCCTTCTGCCCTTCAACTGGACCTTGGGAGCTCAGTCCGCTACTCTGATGAGGTCTAACCCAGACCCAAAAAAATGAATATGGTATGTACTCACTCATTAGTGGACTCTAGTCATAAACAAAGGGCATTGAGCCTATAGTTCACAAACCTAGAGAAGCCAAATAACAAGGTGAACCCGAAGAAAAACATATATCGATCCTCCTGGAAATTAGAAGCAAACAAGATTGCCAGGTAAAGGTTGGGAGCATGGAGGTGGAGGTATGGGTGGGGCTGAGGTTGTGGTAAGGGGAGAGTGGGAGAGGGCCAGGAGAAGGGAAAGACTGGAGAGAGCTTGGGGGAGTCGGAGGGTGGAGATAGAAAAAGGGTGGATTTAGGAGCAGGGAGGAAGATATCTACATTAAGGGAGCCATTTTAGGGTTGGCAAGAGATTTGGCTCTAGAGGGGATCTCAGGTGTCCACGGGGATGTCCCCAGCAAAGGAGAGGGTGTCTGAACTGTCTTTTCCCCACTATCACACTGATGATTACCTCGAATATCGTCCAGCAATGGATTAAAAGTGAATTTATTAATATGATACAGGACTGATTTTATGTCTCATATCAATGGAACAGTGACTGACATCAAGGCTTTGGCAGCTGAATCTGCCCCCACTCTTTGCTTTCTGAGAGTCTAGCTTCATGGTGAAGGGACTGGGGATGGCAAGTTTTTGCCACAACTCTGTGGAGTTTCTAGGTCCTTGCCACCACTAAGAAACTGTCAGCTGCTCATAAACACCATCGAAGTTTTTGGTGGCAGAACCTCTCAGAAGAGTTGTGAGTTTTTTACAGCTAAGGTTGACTCTAAGACTCTCTTAAAGAAAAGGCCATAAGCAAACGGAGCCCACCAGTGACAATGCCGTAACAAAGAAGCCAGACTTGACTGTGTTATTTTGTCTCCCATTTGTGCAAAATAACACTTTTTCTATCTTCTGGGTTTCTTCAGTGAATCTTATTAGAAGGGCATTAAATCAATTTTGTTTGCCATTTTAATAAAACAATGCCCATCTAAATCATCCAAATATATCAAACTGAATAAATGTATATTCTGACTAGAATTGCTTTATACACTCCTCTTTGTCTCACTATTTCTTCTATTATTTTTATATTTTTCTCTTTTTCATATTTAATTTTTATTTATTTTTATGATAAAAAGTATTATTTCAATTTAACAGAGAATAAAATGCTCCCTTAGTTTATTAAAAATATAAATTATGGGACTTATTCTTTGTAGTTTATTTTCTAAAATCTAGTACCAAAGATATAAATTAGAGAAAAGGAATCTTATTAGGGGTTCTGGGACTAAAAATTGTGAATGATTAAAAAAGAGAAGTCAAATTAGAGGGGCATGGGAATGCATATGCTGTTAAGTCAGTGAATGACTCTGCTCCCTCTTTGGGAGCAATGGGATTACTCACCAAAGGCATTTGGAGTTAAGGTTAGAAAGCAGAATATTTTGTCCTTGGGTTGAATAGTTAATGGAAGTTTTCACTCTAAGTTCATTAGTGGCTTGTGGTTTGTTCCGCATGTGAGACTTCAAAGGGAACAATATTTAACTAGTGACTGCAGGCAGAAACTCTTTCCAAGGAGTGGGTGAAGGTAGATAATACCCTCACCCCCAGTACCCATACATTTTAAAATAAAAGTGAAAGCATTTCTTCTCATGTCCATTCCTGCTACCAACAGAAATTCTGATCCATAGTCTTCAAATTACAACTGCTGCTGAGAGATATTTCAACTATTAGGAGTGTTTGCTACTTTTCCAGAGGACCCAAGTTCAGTTACTAGCACTAGCCAAACTCTGATGGGCTCACAACTTCCTGTGACTGTCTCCTTGACAGCCAATGAAAGATTCTACACAGAAGTCATATCCACTGACAAAGACACATAAATGAGGTGAATTCCTATTGATTTAATAAATTAATATTTAACAAGGTATTTTAAAATGAAATATAATAAACCCTAAAGTCAAGATTAGTTAGCTAATCAAGTGAGGTTTTCAATTCTGTCCTCATGCTTATTCATTTGGAGGTAGATCTACTTTTAATTCTGTAGACTTTCATGTTGTCTCTTTGTAAAAATCATTTCAATGACAATTTCCAAGATGTGTTTTTTTGCACTAATTAACTTGACGTTTGTGACTTCTCCTAAGTGCTTTATATTTTTCTTTTATTTGCCCCTTTTGCCTCACCTTTTCTTGCTTCCTGCTCTTTTAATTAAGGGAGTCAAAAATTTTGTATTTGGCTCAGCTATTCCTTATTCTTTTTCATTTATTTTCTGAATTTTTGCTTTATATTATACTTTTATTGTTACTGGTTCATTATTATTCATTCAATATTGTGATAAATGTTAATTATTGATTTTCATATTATGTTTTGTAGTTTTCAAGTACATTTTTTTTTCATTATCTGATATATATTCATCTTTATCATCAGTTTTATTTTCTTTGGTAGTGTTTAGCTGTAATGTTGCAGAAATATAGGTTTGTGATGACTGGTTATTTTGTTGGCTTTTGTTAGTTTAATACTATGTTTATATGTTTCTAGATATCTTTATGTAATCATATTCAATGTCTATAAAAATCTATGAAATTATAAATCATTTTGTCTTCCATTGGAAGAAAAATATTAAGAAGGCTATCAATATCTTGGTGTAGTAGAGGCTATGGAGATTCATATATATGGATATGGATATATATGTATATATGTATGTTTCATATATATGTGGATATATATGCTTCATATAAAAAGTGTGGTGTGTGTGTGTGTGTGTGTGTGTGTGTGTGTGTGTGTGTGTGTGTGTGTTTTCAGCTAAGTGGAGCATATACCTTCAGGAAATCAACTTGAAAACTGAAAAATTTTACTATGGTACTTACGTTGAACGTGATCTAATCTGTCTTTTGAAGCCAAAATATTACCAGACCACCACCAGTGGTTCTCCATAGTGGCTAGGACCTTGTGCTTCACACTTCTGCCTGTCTTATCGAACTGTTATTTCATGCAAATAAATAATAACAAATGGGCTGTGTGGTAAACTTGGAACTTCAATTCTGTGCCAACTCTTCTATAGGATCAAAAGCATTAGGCTGCTAACACTTCCTTTGTCTGACTCTTTACTGCAGGTCAAACTCATCAAAGGGAGAAATGATAGTAAGCATCTTTTGTCATTTCACCCATCTATCCCTGAATTAAGCCAATAAATGCATGCTTTATGAGGCAGTGTGAGAGGCTATGACCTAGGTTGTGCTTTGAATTAAGTCTAAGTGATGCAGAAAGGCAAAAGACAGTGAAGGGATTGGGACTGATGATAAAAGTCAGGTAACCACGCAAATCATGGGCACAGGACGGTAATAGAACAATGATTTTTAACAGAGCCCATCTAGGCTGTGGTGTGCCTAATGGCCTGTTTCTCCTAAATGTTTGATTTATTGCTTTGGCAATAAATAAACCTTACACAATGGTAAACATTCCCAACAATTTGTTAAAAACACAGAAAATTTTCTAATTAATGCTCTTTTCTTTTATAATTCTGGAGGCAAAAGAATTATATTCCATTTATACAGCTGACACTGGTGTCAACAGTGTAAGAATTTCCATCACTGAATATCATCAATGTTTAAATTAATAAAACTATATAAACCTATATTTTATTCTTAGTTTAATTTTAATGTATATATTTTACTTGATCAAATTCAATTTCAACTATAAATTTACTCATCTTGTATTGATTGTATGTAATGTGTAATTGTAAAACATTCTACATTAATAATGCAAATTTAACACACTTCCAAATGGTTTTATGTATAAACATATGAGGTGAATTACTCAATGTTCGACAACAAAAATTGGTTTAAGTGTCTTTGAAGAATGATTAACAATGGAAGTCTGTGTTAGTTAATTTGATGCTATCTACCTATCTCCTCTATATCTATCTATCTATCTATCTATCTATCTATCTATCTATCTATCTACATACGTGTGTGTACTTGATTGTGGTTGAGTGTATATATATGTATACATATGTGTATGTATAGCATGGTTTGTGTTGCTACTTACAAAATTGTAACTGTCCATAAAATTAATATATATGTTTTTCATTTATATACTACATATATATATATATATATA
>NC_022031.1:35061288-35071382 GCF_000317375.1 Microtus ochrogaster
TATATAATATATAGAATTATATATTATATGGAGACATATGTCTCACAAACAATAGTCTTCATATAGGTTTAAAGCATCTTCTTATTTTATGTACCTATACACAAAAGCAACATTCACAGATATCTATCTATCTTCTATCTATCTATCTATCTTCTATCTATCTATCTATCTATCTATCTATCTATCTATCTATCTATCTTCTATCTATCTATCTATCTATCTATCTATCTATCTATCTATCTATCTATCTAATCTATCTGTCTACCTATCTATCCTTTTGTTTATTTTTTTTCTATATTGACTCAAAATCATTTACAATGTCAAAATAGTGTAAAACTGCTGCAGTCATCCAAAGCAACAAAAAGTGTTCTAAAAAGTAATATTAATAAAAATATTCTTGTAAGCAACACTGTAGTAGCTTTTTTTTTTTCTAAATCATACATTATATTAGTCACTTTCAGAATTCAGTGAGGTTCTGGTGTGAAGTTTAATAAAAGTGAAGGGGTAAGAACCATAGCCTGACGACCAACTGAAAGTGAAGTGCTCTTCACTTGAAAAACTGTGCTTTTCCATATCACCTGATTTTGACCCTGCAAAAAAGTTTAAACACATACTGTGTGATCAACAACAATTTCCTTACTTCCTTTAATCAGTTTGAGAACAGCAGTCTTTCCCCCCCTGTCACTGGTGCTGGAAGTCAACCAAGCAGAAACAAGGACTATATAAACTCCTATCACTACTACAGTGAGCCATTCTGTCACCTCTGCCACAGGACAGTCACGCCCAACTTCTTAGTGACTACACATGTTAATCTCTCACTTTTTCCCACAGTTTTTGCTTTTACCTGAGGAGAGACTCTCAAAAAGAGTCTGTGGTTTCAGCTAATGGATTTGGGGTTTTTACCTTCTGTGTCCTTCACCGAAACTGTAACCGAGTGGTGTCTATTTTTAGTATCATGCTCTAGAAGAAAATGCTGCAAGTTTCTCAAATGCAGATATTTCCTCCTATACTGTATGGGAAAACTCACTGTGAATTATGACCTGTTCCTCAGGAAAACCATTAAAACATGCTGAAATTGCAATGGTTTTAAGAAATTGTTTATTGTTCAAAATTTACATTTTAGCAGCATTGATGAATTACGCACTATATTATTTAAGACATAGCTTGTGCACATTCCCTATGTGTGAATTTCAAAGGAACAGGGTGTAAGAAGGCTTATGACAGAGCCTTTTTTATTTAATAATAGTGAAACTTGTATATTTATCTCTTAAATTTGGTATGCCAAGTTATATTTAGTTTCCAGCATGATGTATCACTTGCTTCTCCCCATTGTTATAATAAAACATACAATAAAACCCTGTTAAAGGGAAGGGTGGTTTTATACCTCTGTCCATCATGGACTGTGGGTGACAGCAGTAGTAATGTGGCTGCAGCAGCAGAAGCATGAGACAGCTTGTCTCAGAGTCCTGTCAGGGGACAGAGAGAAAGCAATGCTTATGCTAAGCTGACCTCTTTCTTCTTTCAGTTTTATTGTTTTTTAGGTCTCAGCTGAAGGAATAGTAGCCCTGCCTTCAGGGCAAATCTGTCTTCCTCAGTAAAATTCTGTAGACAAACCCTGACAGTCACCCTCAGACTTGTGTTTCCCTCGGTGATTCTAAATACAGTCAAGGTGACATTACTTGTTAGCCAGCACACTCTGTGTGTGCATAATACCCCCAAATAAATCATACTGCATCCTTACAAGAAGTTAATGTAAATGAAATTCTTCTAGGTATTCCTAGTAAGTAAAAGTATCCAATAGAGACAGAAGCCACCAGATTGAAAGTCATCTCCAGAAACTCGTACTGGGAATAAAGCTAAACGGATGTCTGCGAAACAGCATTCCAAGGGTTCTCACCCCATAACCCTGGCAGTCCTCCACAGTAATTCCCTTAGGTTTAGTACTTTCAAGCTCCTGCAATTCATTCCTCTTTGAGATAAATACACACAATGTGTGACTTTCCATGTGATGCAGTCATTTTAAACATCATTCCTCCTATTATACAGGGAAAGAATGTATAATTGTGTTTCTAATAGCAACAGCAGCCTCTTTCTGAGGTTGACAGTAATTTTGCATGCATGTCCCCCTTGTTGTATGGTGGGGCAATCACTATGTATTCCCCTGGGGCTACAGGAGTGCCGACCACTTTCAAACCACCTGTCCTGATAGACAATGGATACACTACGCCCACGTGAACTTTTTCTGCATGGCAGCAACCTGTGCTTTCATATCACAGCTGTTTCACGATGTAACAATTGGATCTGAATAGTTTTTGGCATGGAGAGGAACTTTTACTGTAGGTGTGTCTGAAGACATAGGGAATAGTATGCACCTGAAGTGAAGAAAATTGAGGATTATATTCATAAAATTACCATAAACTTTGGTTTTCTTTATTATCTAAAATAGATATGATTTTTTACCAGTTTGAATGAATAAAGCTAGTATCCATTAATAAAATATAAAAATTCATTTATTCATGTGTTGATGACTCTATGAATAAACCTGTATATCATCATGTACTCAGATGACAGGGCATTATATTCACATAGCTCACTTTTAGGAATATTTGAAATATACTGTTTTGTGTGACAATCCATATCAGATGGGTATTGCTCTCACTTAACATACTGGGAATATGAGGAAGAGCATATTGGGATTGTATATTGGTCATTGTTTCACAATATACTTTCACTTTTCAGGAGACAGTACTGACTACCTAATCAGGAAGTTTCTCTAGCCAAATTTCTTGCTTCAAAGTACAATTCTAACTTAACCAAGAGTCTTTTTTTTTAAATCAAATTCCTCACCTAAAATTATGGACAAATAAGAAATGAGGAGTTCAATAAAAATATCTGTAAACCAGTCCTGCTAACTTCACAGGTCTGATCAGGAGTTAATGGAGATGATGTATTATAAAATAATGGAAAAGGGGTAATTGCCTTTATAAACAGCAAAACGTCTAATATCTTCTGTTTTCCTCATATTTTTGTTCTGATAACATGATGATGTGAGTTACAGTGCTAAGCTAACAACAGTAGGAAGAATTTCAAAAAAGTGACCTGCATATATTTTAGGGTATTATCACACATTATCACACCCAATCTCTAAACTTTGGTTTTTATTAGATAACAGATATCTTAAGCATAACTTTTTCTTCATTTGCTAATAGGTTATTGAAATGACAACTAAATTTTAAGATAATAATTTAAAACAGGCACTTATGATGCTAAAACTAAAAGTTCAAAATTGTTTCAAAATCTAACAAAACTTACATTGGAATATTTATAATTTTTTCTTTTTTAGTTTATTTAGTACACTCCCAGAATTTTATCATGTAAAAGGAACATATTTAGAGTTTTGTGCAGGGTTGAGGACTCATGGAGTGTTTTTGTTTCTTTTGTTCACTTAAAGGAGCTGTGTAGTGGCCACTGAGGAAACCTGAGAGCTGGAAAATTTATCCTACTCAGCCAAGACCACACCAGTCAGTTGTCCAGCACCAAATGGTCATCACCGAAAAGTAGATACAAGTAACATATTCAGACTGAAGTGGCTATATTTAGGAATATATATGTGTGTGCACGTGTACATATATATGTACACTTATACATTCATACGTGTGTGTGTGTGTATATATATATATATATATATATATATATATATATGCAACATGCAACAACAATTAAGGGAAACAGAGACAATGAATTCAAAGGAGACTGTGGATGCGTTTATGTGAGTGTTTGGAAGGGGAAAAGAAAGGGACAGATGATGTAATTATAATAAAAAACAAATTAATGAAAGCCAAAAATAAAGCTCATACACATATGTACATATTTGTGTATGTATGCATGTATATATGTAATCCAGAGGGTGGGCCCATGACTCAGCACTCTAGTAAATATTGCTTTTGCAGAGGACCTAAGTTCGATTGCCATTACAGTTGTCAAGCTCACAACCACCTCTAATTCTAGCTCCATGGAATCTGGCACCCTCTTCTGGCATCAGTAGGCACCTACACTCATGTATAAAAATAAACACACATGAGTACAAAAGTACATATGGTTGAAAATAAACATTTAAAAATCACAAATTCAATAAATGTACTTGAAATGTGGGGTCTTTTAGTTAGAGATACTGTAATCTAGCTGGATGTTGTGAGGCGTGCATTTAATCCGATGACTCAGGAGGCAGAGGCAGCAGGATCTCCTTGAGTTCAAGGCAAGCCAATTTAGACAGAGTTCTAGGACATCCAGAACAACATAGAAACCTGTTTTATGAAACAAAACAACAAACAATACTCTAATACTTAATATAATACAGGGCTGACCTTTATAGGAGCACTCACATCAGTTTTTTTTAAAGGCAGGTTCTAAAGTAAAAAGAAAAATTACACATGTATAATCACATATATGCATGTATTTATAATGATCCCTCAGATTCCGTGGATCAGGAAATGAGAGTCACATCGGTCCAAGGTTCTCTTGATCATGAAAAAAGGAGCAGTCTATCCAGTGTTTTCTGGCTCAGTTTCATGAATGCAGTCTGGATACTGGTTGAAACTTCAAGTTTTCCAAAGACAGGAGAAAGCTGTCCACATCGGCTTCATGCCGGGTCAGCCAGTCCATAGGTCCGTACAGACACGGAGCAGAAAGAAACTGGTAGTTGAGATGCATCCACTACACAGCTCCTTTAAGAGATGTTTTCACATGTCTTTTCTAGTCCTTCAAAGCATGGAACTTAAATTAAGATAGCAAGGTAACACTCCAACTCCTTTCAAAGCCTATTCTAGGAGGTTACCCAAGTTGCTTTTCAACACACTGTTAATTAGGAGACAGTTAATAAGCGCAGCCCAAAATCAAGAAGATACGGTTCAAGCTTCACCTTACAAAGCAAAGTGTATCAAAGTATCATACACAGTTTGTGTTGATCAAGACCATACCCCAGGGTCTTGATCAATATTTTCCTGAAGAAATTTGATCACAGAAGTTCATTTCAAAGTAACAATGTTTCTAAGAACTTCCCCAAGGCAACCATAACATAGAATAGCTCTGAATACATGTATCAGAAAACTCACAAAAAGACAAAGGGTTCAAATTTTAAAATATGCTTTGGTTTGTTTTTAAATTCCTTCTTAGTTTGTATTTATGTGACTGATTCATTCTGGTAAGTGTTAACTGTTGGTTGTCTGTGATATCGTTAACTGTTCACTTATGAAAATAGGTGTTTAAAATTCTGTAAAGAACTTTTCCACACAAGGACCTAGAGCTGCATTTCAAAATCTGTCCTTGTAATCAAAGAAAATTAGTAGGATCAGCAATCTGGAATAAGGAGCTGTTACAAGGAAAAATGAAATAATTATAGTTTTAAGCAGAAAGAGTCTGGGTTTTTCTTTTTTTTTCCTCTTCCTGTGTTGTGAAAATGGAATGCATATCAGTAAGACATGTTCTAAAGAATCACCACAACTGTAGAACCTAAAGATTATAAGACAGAATTTTGTGATCAATGAAACATACCTTTTTTAAAATTTCAAAATGTCAAGTTTTATTTATGGAATTAGGTGGATATTGAGGAATTTGGGGAAGTGTCGTAGTTATGAAAGTCAAATTTCAGGAAGCTTACATTGTTCATATACACCGCTTTATACAGTGTGATAAAGTCAGTCAGGAACTAGGACCATGTATGGGGCACTAAAATCTGCAATCAGTTGTGGGAAAACTAGAACAAGACACAGTGTTTTACTAGAAGCATGCCCCAGCCCAGGAGTATAAAAAATGTAAGATGCTGAGTTCCATATGCTGTACTAAGGGAAGATGGAATGTTAGAAAACCAAGCATCAGAATTGAAGTGCTCTTACATTGTAGCTGTTTTCTTTATCCACTATTTTGATTCCCACAGGAGATGTGAAATATCCTGTGCTTCATGAAGCCCAATCACCAAGAGCTGTACATCTGGAGAACGATAATTTTCCACAAGAGTAATTTTATGTCTGCTAGACAAGAGGGATGTAAGAGGAATGGTTGTTGCTGTTACAGTATCCTCAGGATTATAAACTGTATTATGCAGTCATGAACTTCTGCATTAATGTCATTTAACCTTTGGCAATATTAGTCTAGAGAGGATTTTGTGAAAGATGGTACATTAACTTTTAGAAGAGATTGTCTGGGATAATCCTGTTGTGATATTGAATGGCAGAGACTGAACTTCAGCACAGCTTCTAAGACAGAAGGAACTGTCTTTTTGCAGGACAAAGCCTACAGATAGAAGGACTGAACCGGAAATTAAATAGTTCCATAAGTCCTGTGAACATTGGAACCTAATGTTGCCATTCTTAAGGGATTCCCTTTTGAAAAGCACACATTTTGGTAAAAAGTCCACTATAGATTAACTTTCATCATTCCGTTTTTCTGTCAAACAAATGCATAAAATTTACAGCATATATATTAAAAGAAATACTTGTTCAAAATTCTGATAATTTCCAAACTACATGGGAACAAATGTTGAACAAATAGGTCAAAATTTGATTCAATTAGAATGTTAACAAGAGTTTGTAGAAATTGCTGAAAGCATTAAAAGAAGTAATCATTTGGTGGAATGAAGAAACCATTCCTTCTGGAGAGACTGCTATTCAGTCTTCAAAGTTATGAAAGAAATTAGGTAGTCAGTCTGGACCTACTGGGCACAAATCACAGGTAAGGTATTGCTACTATATTATCTGGAGGCATTTTGGACCATTACGTTGTCTGCAGTAAGGGAATAGGGACATTATTCTGCAGTGTTGCCCTCAACAGCCTAAAGAACCCAGTTCAACCAAAGCAGTGTCCCAGCCTTTGACCTTGCAAAGAATTCCATAACAAGCCAGCTTATAAGTCAAAGTTTGTGATTGTGTTAAAGATATTATACATACAATAAAGATATTATAATACAAGTGTAACCAGGAGAGGAGAAGTAAAGAAAGACATGCAGAAGAGATTCACACTCAAATAGGGCATGTTCCTCACAAAAGAAGAGTAAAGAAAGATATATCTGTGCACAGTAGATATTTACTAATAGAAAGTGAGTAATTATCAATAATTGATTAATTGATTATGTACGGCACTAACTGTATATAACGTTTTGCATGAGTCTCTGATTTTATCTCCTATGCCTGTTTGGAAAATTATTTTCTTCCTCTTTTCTTTTTTCAGGTCTAGGAAGGAAAATGTTCAGAAGTTCTCTGACCAGCTAGTTTAGTTGTTCACAGTAGTGAAAAACAAGAGATCCTGTTTCAATCAGAAGTGAAAGGCAAGTAGTGACTTGAAGGCAAAGACTGACTTTTGACAACTACCTGAATACTGTGGCTTATATATGTCCCTAGTCATACACATATAAACACAAGCAAGCACACCATACATGCACAGAATGATAAAAATAAATAAGAGAAACACCCAGGACATCATGATGGCTCTTCAAGCTGATGAGGGAGAGGGACTTAATCGGGGGAGGGGGAGGGAAATGGGAGGCGGTGACGGGGAGGAGGCAGAAATCCTCAATAAATAAATAAATTAAAAATAAATAAATAAATAACAGTAATTCATTTGGTGCTACTTTTAATTTTATACAGTAGGTTTTAACAATTTTCTTCATATTTTACAGTAGATTTTTACCAATTTTCTTCATATTTAACTTAAAACTTGGGCAACCATGAACACTAAGGGGCCTAAAAGTTTAGTAGGATATTTTATTATTTTTTTAAATTGTATGATATTTAGAATCTATCCAGTGAGACTTGAAATAGTAAAATTGCATTGTGTTTTAAATTCAAGAAATCAGTTTTGTCTGAAAGATTTGCCATACTCAATTTATAGTATAGACCATGATTAAATGCATCTGCTAGTGATACCTAAAACTGAGTTTATAGTATAATCACTGGATACTATAAAATATTGTGGAATACATCATAAATACTAACATGTTTCCAGTGTATGATTCATGTCATGCTGCATGTTAAAGTGAATCGTAGAGTTTACAGTATAGTTCTTTATAGTATTTCCTCTGAAATAGCCACTAGCATCTTTTATTTATTCTAAATGTGTCTCAGTGTAAGATAGCTAATCTAGGAACGGGTAGACTGTTCTAAGACCTAATTCTTGTGATAACAAGAGCTGAACTCTAAACATCTTTACCTATTCATAAATATGTCTACTTGAGTTTGTAGATATGAACTGAAGAAGAAAAGTTGTATTTTTTCACATGGTAGTCTCAGCTGGTTTTATATTTTATGCTTTGTTAAGCTTATTCGCCCAAGAAATCAAGGCAAGCTCTGCTTTTTCTATATGTGTTCCTACAGAGAATTGACATATGGAAGGGTTTACTATAACTCTTCAGATATTCGGGAGTTTTGAAACCTTAGTTCAGAATAAACTATCTAGGAATTATAGCTATGGGCAACAAAGCTGTTTTTAACAAAATAAAATGCATCAAAGGTTGGGAGAAATATGTCACATTATTATTTCTGTGTTAGCAGATTTGAATTATAGTAGCCTTCAGCATGCAAGGACTTCATTTCTAAGGTGTGATTTTTCTAGACAATCCATGGAATGAAACCACAGCAAAGCAAGTGAGCAAAGTTATAGTTTTTATTTCTATCTGGTATTATAGACAAACATATTTATCGGTATTTAAAAGAATCAGATAAAATTAGAAGGAGTTGCACCTGCGAAGGTTATGGGAGATACAGCTGTGTTCACAGAGCTCCAGAACAAGCTGGTTTACATGACCCTAAAGCAAAAACTGTTTCCAGAGGACAAATCTGCATTCTGTTACTAGTATTTTAGACCTTTCACCTAAGTATAACCCTTACGTCTCATTTTGTGAACAAATAAAATGTTTAATTTTTCAGTCACTGAGTTTAATAGACTCTAATGAATTTCCCATTAGTCTTAACTGTACATAAAATACTGGGTATTGTAATATGCTGTTGCCTGGGCTTTTAACTGAATGCAAACTTTAAATGCATTGTCTTCAAATGCAACAATGAGTACAAAAGTGTTCAGTGATATTTAAGGTTCATTAACTAATTAATTCAAAAGAAGCTGAAGCAAAATGATAACTGTTAAAACAACATTTATATTTGTTCAATAATGTTCTAAAATTGTTTTGTTATTTGTTGGTACGAATGCATAATACTAAAATCCTTATAGCAACCATATGTTAACTTGATTGATATTTTTAGTCTTTTTAGTCAATTTATAGGGTTGACATTAAAATTGAGTTGATTTGTAAATTGGGCACCAATAAGTAAACAGGGAAAATATTTGTCACTAAATATGATTATGTTAGAGTTGTTTCTTATATTTTTGTACTATAAAAGATTAGATTCAAGTTACTCTGGTGTCTATAGGCTCATTTTATCATGATAAATTGGACAAATTATAGGAAACTTCCATTAAACCTGTAGCAAAAACAATAATTTTGAATTCTAACTTTTCCTCCTAGTCTTTAAACAAGACAAAATTTGCTACTTCGAACAGATTTGAGAACAAAAGTGATTGAGACTAAACTAAAGTAGAGAAAGGAAAATATGAACTTAGATTCATTAGAATAAATACAGTTGGTCTGACTTGTGAGAGTCATTGTACTTTAGCAAGAAGGTGAACTGAGCTACATTACAGCATTTTATGATGACATTAAGGACTGGGGAGACAGATCAATGAATAAAGCATGGCAGTGTGAGAACCAGCGTTACAGTTCCAGCCCTCGGCCACATAAAATCAGAGTTGGTCTGGTGTCCCTGCTGCGAATTCAGTGTTCCAGAGGCAGAGATGGAGGATCGCTGTGGTAAACTGGCCAGCTGGGGTGACTAAATGGGAATGCTCCGGGTACATGACAAACCCTACCAAAACAAATAAAGTGGAGCATGACTGAAAGAAATATCAGACATCATTCTAGTCTTTTTTTTTTTTTTTTCGAGGCAGGGTTTCTCTTTCTCTGTGGCTTTGGAGCCTGTCCTGGAACTAGCTCTGTAGACCAGGTTGGTCTCGAACTCACAGAGATCCGCCTGCCTCTGCCTCCCGAGTGC
>NC_022031.1:35071482-35079689 GCF_000317375.1 Microtus ochrogaster
TGGTCTCGAACTCACAGAGATCCGCCTGCCTCTGCCTCCCGAGTGCTGGGATTAAAGGCGCGGGCCACCATTGCCCGGCCATCAGTCTAGTCTTAACATACATGTGTTCAAATGTGAAAAAATGCATACGCACCACATACACACATACAGATTTGATGTAATACATGTTAAATTATGTTTTAAAAATTTCAAAATTAAATTTGACATTGCCATGTATTTATAGACATATACATATATGTATATGCACACACACTATACACTATATATACACATCTTAAGTGTTTCATAGGCAGTACGTTTTTGATTTTAAGGATTTCATTGGGGTGCATATTTGAAACTTGACCCAATGCTATTAATATTAACACTGAACAGATTTTTGTTGTCAAGCCTCCTGTTATAACATGTCTTGAATAAAAATTGTAACATATTGGTTGAGGCATCAGACCTTAGCCAACTAACTACTGTAATCAAAGACTAGAAAAATCTCTATATGGAATTTTTCACAGTTGAGTAATTTCTAATAAGCACAGTGGAAGTCAAGAAAATAATAATGAATATAATGAAGTCTTCAAGTGGGCTTTGTTAATGGATCATTGATTTAAGTGAGAGACATCTGACTTAGGAGATTTAAAAGTATGAGCATTGTATGTATAATCGATCAGGAAAATTCATATTAATATTGTCAAAGATTAAAAATGCACTAGGAAGAAAATCTAAAAATATAAGGATAACATCAGTGGAAACAAATCAAAGGACAACACGATTATATGAATTTCGAACAGGAAGACACTGACAGAAAAATATTGGGAATATGCAGAATTAACAGTACAAAGGGACGCTTCATCTCCTCCTCATATGAGCAATGACCAAACTGAGCAGAGAAATGGCTTTCTTATCCAGAACTAGGTTATAAATAATTTTGAAAAACAAAGGTCATCTCAAGGAAAAATGAACAACTTGATGATTTCTGTGATACAAGAAAAAAAAAGAGTATAGACATTCTGTTTGGCATAAAACCTACACGAATCTGGAATTTGAAATTTAGGAATTTTAGTGCTAATAAAGAAAAGAAGACGGGCTGGAGTCTCCTGTGAATATTAAGGGAGAGTGTTTGAAGAACATTTGAATGTGTGATCCAAGCCTTCATTCCTTTCAACTACTGCCTCCAGCCCTGCCCCTTTGGGGCTCCGTGTCTCTGAGACACCTTGGGATACTAGATAGAGAAAGTAAGGCTGGCCACTTTCTGGGCACTCTGTGATGAACCTTGGGGGTGCCCCTCTTAATCGCATTCACTCCTGCTGCTAATTGGACACCACTATGACTCCCACTTTCAGTGTTCTACTCTTTTATTTTACTTTATTTGTAATTGTCAATTATAAAACTCTAAAGGCCCATGATAGTTGTTTTGAACTGGAAAATAAAATAATGCTAAGACTACAGAAATGTTGAACATGCCTTAATTTTCTTCGTACTAACTTATTCATATTCTCTAATCATGAAAACTAAGACATGTATTATATAATTTTCATATCTTCTTTCAACTGTAATTAAGATGTTTATTTAAAATGGGCATAATAAGTGATATAGCCATAGTCAGTTATAGGAAATATAAAAGTGACAAAATTGTATGCTTGTTACTTGAAATCCCACCTTCCCACTGAAAAGGATTAGAGTGAGAAATACCAGAGAACTTGGAGTTTCTGGGGGACAACTGATCCTGAAGGCATTTGACCTAACACTGAAAGATGTTCTAAGATCTTTTTAAATCTCATTTAAACTGGCATTTTATATTGTTAATAATTTCAATGTAGCACAAATACTTGAAAGTTTTATTGTGCTATTATAATATATAATAATTTATTTCACATATCCTCAGGGTCCTCTATGTTTCAGTATGCTCATTTGTTAACTGAAGTATGTATCCAGTTCATGCAGAGTAAATCAAACAATAATCTACGAAAATAATTATCAAGAATACTTATTACAATGAGGATTGTTAATTATTTTAAAGAAACCTAATTTCTTAATTTGATTTAGAAAGAAATGAAGAACTCTGAAAAGAATATATTAAAAAACCAAAATCTTTAAAAAAAATACATAATTTCATTAAAAGAGTCATAATTATCTTAGCTCAATGTTACTATGGGATACCTAGAAACTAATTTATAAAACCCCAACTGTTGATTAATGTTTATTGCCACCTCTTTTAGTTAAACATCTCAATAAAAGACAAAAGGATAAAAATATTTTAACTCTATAACAGAAATAAAAAGAAATAGTGTGATGGCTCACGTCTTTAATCTCAGCATTTGGGAGGTAGAGGCAGGTGGATCTCTGTGAGTTCGAGACCAGCCCCGTCTACAAGAGCTAGTTCCAGGACAGGCACCAAAGCTACACAGAGAAACCTTGTCTTGAAAAACAAACAGAAAAAAGGAAAGAAAGAAAGAAAGAAAGAAAGAAAGAAAGAAAGAAAGAAAGAAAGAAAGAAAGAAAGAAAGAAAGAAAAAAGAAGTAGCGAGGGCAGAAAGAAACCTAGTTCTATTAATCAGGTCTAACTACCAGCTGATGGAGTTACAGCCTCTCAACAGGCTTGTTGTACATGGCTGCTAACAAGCTGCAGGTGCTTTTGTAAAAGTCCTTTTATTTTTTGTTTGTTTTTTTATTTTTATTTTTTCCCTTCAAAAATTTATACTTCCTCCCCTCCTCCCATTCCCCTCCCTCTTCCCCACTCACCTTCTTTCCTCCCCCTCCCTCCTTAAGAGAGGGCAGGGAACCCTGCCCTATGGGAAGTCCAAGGCCCTCCCCCCTATATCCAGGCCTAGGAAGCTTTGTATCCCAAAAAGGGTCCCAAAAAGCCAGTGCATGCAGTAGAAGCAAGTCCCAGTGCCTTTATCAATGGCTTCTCAGTCAGCCCCATTGTTAGGCACATTCAGAGATTTTGGTTTGATCACATGTTCATTCAGTCCTGGTCCAGCTGGATTTGATGAGCTCCCATTAAAACAGGCTTGCTGTCTCAGTGGGTGGACCAACCCCTCGCGCTCCAGACTTTTTGGCTCATCTTCTTCCTTCTGCTCTGCCACTGGACCTTGGGAGCTCAGTCCGTTGCTCTGATGAGGGTCTTTGTCTCTATCTCCATTCGTAGCCGGAAGAAGATTCTATGGTGATATTCGAGATAAACATCAGTGTGACAGTGGCAACAGCACACAGGGTGGGTATTCTACTATCTCCAAATGAGAAGGAACAGATGTATTGTCAGGTCTTATATCATGGCTAGTCATTAGCTTTTATTATCCTTATAAAAAATGTTCATTTTTAAGCATACCTGGTATTTGGAAGTGTATTGTACCTTCAACACATTTCCAAGGTTTCTTTTCTTTTTTCTTTTTAAAAATTTTTATTTATTTATTTATTTATTTATTTATTTATTTATTATTTTGTATACAGCTAGCCAGAAGAGGGCACCAGATCTCATTACAGATGGTTGTGAGCCACCATGTGGTTGCTGGGAATTGAACTCAGGACCTTTGGAAGAGCAGGCAATGCTCTTAACCACTGAGCCATCTCTCCAGCCCCCCCATTTTTTTTCATTTTTTGAGACAGGGTTTTTCTATGTAGCCTTGACTGTCCTGGAACTCACTCTAGACCAGGCTGGCCTTGAGTCCAGAGATCTGCCTGCTTCTGCCTCCCAAGTGCTGGGAGTAAAGGCATGTGCCACCAGTGCACAGTGACATTCGTTGTTTCAAAGCAACATGACTCTGAATTGAGTATCTGATGACTGTTGGTGTATGCTTGTTTGAGAAGACTGAGTCTAGTGGACAGAAATGGAGGAGCAGGGGTCCTAGGGGGAATTAAATACAGTTACTTCTCAAATCAATTCAGTAAATTCCTTTCAGCACTTCCTGTGCAGTTAACACTGGTTTAGGGACTGTGATTGGTAATTTTCATTTCAGGCAGTGTGTAAAGCTGTGCACCATGGTAGTTAGTTAACCTGGTGTAGACTTGTATTAGTGCAATAAGACCTACACAATATGGGGCCAGTCAGCATCCTGTCATGGACAGGAGTGGAGCTCATGAGATTCCGCCCCTTCCTGAAGAGCTACTGACCATAACGGTCAATAGCAGAAGAGAAGTCATTTTTATTAATGATGGTATAGTCACAGGTAAATTGTCCATGCTCCAGTAAGTAAGGCTTCATTTGTATCATTATAGCCACCTTTAACTAGGAAGGGCACAAGAAGGAAAAAAAAAAAAACATAGAGCAAACACAAGATACAAAAATAGGGAAAATAGAGGAACATATGAGAGCACAAGGAGGGTTAGAGTAATCCATTGCCCAAGGCAAATAGCTGACCTAACTGAATTCTTACATTTTTCTCTAAATGTGGAAAAAAAGAAATTAATAAGGTTGTTGATTAAACATTAAGTGGAAATGATAAAAATAATAAATGTGTTAAAATAAAAAAGAAGTAGTGAAACAAAATGTACACATGTGAAAGGTTAATGAAGACTTTACTTTTTAGCCTGAAAACAATAGTTTGTATTTAATAAATTAAATAAGGAAGAAATACTATTTGTTTCTGCTAGCACATCTTCATGCTATAATTACAAAGGCGTTCTCAATGTAAATCAACAGATTCAGTATCTTGTTCTCCCACACTTTTGCCTGTAAGTGTGCTAGTTAACAAATTTGTTTCTTCAACTTTTAAGTTGTTAGGCAAATGGTGCAGGTGTTTTTGTTGTTTGTTTGTCTCTTTGAGGGCCCACTGCCCAGCTCTTAAATAATTACATGGAGATTTATTCTTATTTATGAATGCCCAGCCTTACCTTGATTTATTTCAAACCAGCTTTCCTTACCTTAAATTATCCCATCTAACTTTTACCTCTGGGCTTTATTCTTTCTTTCTTAATCCATGGTTGGTTGTGTAGCTGGATGGGTAACCTCTGGATGGGTGACCTCTGGATGGGTGGCCTCTGGCATTCTCCTCCCCTTATGCTTTTCTCATCCCTCCATCTTCTCTTCTCTTATTTGTTGTTCTCTTTGACTGGCAGCCCTACAAATCACTCTTCTTCCAAGCTATTGATTATTCAATTCTTTACCAAACCAATCAGGTGTTTTATACAGGCAAAGTAACATAACTTTACTAAGTTAAACAAATGAAATTTAAAAGAATACAACACTTTTTGCATCATTAAACAAATAGTACAGCACATAAGTGTATGTAAAATGTCTTTAACTATGATCCACAACATTGGCATTTTATATCATCTCATCAAAAATAAACTGACAAATTTCAGGTCATAGTAATATATTGTGTAAATCTGCAGTAGGTTAAGTCACTAATATTCAGATACAGGGTGCTCACCAACCAGACAGTCTACAAACATTATGAGTTTCTGAGTCACTGAGAGACATTACCTGAAGGCAAAACAGGTCTATGTTGCAGGGAGTGATAACATGAAAGCACCCAGAGTTATTCTCTTGCCTCCATACGTATTTGAGTAGATAAATAATCTGCATATCCATACACATTCAACACACACATACACACACACCCCATTTGAACCACCAATGACTAGCACACAGAAACAGCCTTCTAAAACAGATAGATTCCTTATTTGACAAATTAAAATAAAAAAAATCACTGGCACAGGTTATAGCATTTTTATCACTTTACACCCTTGTTAATTAATGTCTGGCTAGCCAAAGATGGTCACCTACAATCTTATGCTGTATTAATCCCATCAATTACCAAATTAGGTGCTAAAATTAAACTGAGAGAGATGGTGCAGGAGCATTTTGTTAAGTAGATATTTATTTGCACTGGCAGATTTATCAGATGAATTTCTATTCAGGTGAAAATTAAGCTGTGTTTAAGGAGGAGATTTTACTTGTTCTTTAGACTGTACATTTATTAAACTCACTGCTACACTTAATGCTCCTGTAAAATTTAGTATATCTGGGTACTTCAGTGATGTGGGATGCCCCTTTGTATGATATGAATATGATTGGTTAATAATGAAAACTGGCTTCAGCCTATTGCAGGGCAGAACAGAGGTAGGTGGGGGAAAACTAAACTGAATGCTGGGAGAAATAAGGCATAGTCAAAGTGAAGCCATGTAGCTCTACCAGAGAGAGACACTGAACAGAACCTTGCCGGTAAGCAACAGGCAGTTGGCAATACACAGATGAATGGAAATGGGTTAGTTCAGGATGTGAGTTAGCCAGAAATACACTTAAGTTATTGGCTAATCAGTATTGACAAGAATATAGTTTCTGTGTGATTATTTCAGGGCTGAGAAGTTGGATCAAACTAACAGCCTCTTAACTACACTCAGCAGCAAATATTCTAAGTGAAAATTAAAGCGAGGAAGCAAAAAACAAAAATTATACTATTCAAGTTCCAGAAACAAACAAAAACAACAACTAAAAAAAACGCAAAAAAAATAAAAACTGGAATGATTACTAATGATTAAGACCAATCAACATAACATTTAAGTTGGCCAAATTATGTATTTATATGTTTACATATAGTTCAAAAAATGAATGGTAAAATTTGTCAAACAAAAGTAAATTATTTATTCTAAAAAGAAATTACTGTGGATACCGAGTTTAAGCTTAGGGCCAAGCAGTAACACTGGCCCAGAAATTCTATTTTTCCTCTGGTCAATAATGTGTGTGCTGAGTTACTGGATTCTGTTAAATCAATATGTGCTTGTCACAGCGATGACATCAGAAGTAAGCTGATATGTCAGAATCTGTTCTGAGTTCTGAGATCATGGAGAAAATGGGATAATTCCCCAAGGTAATTGGTTTTTAAAGCTGTCCAAGAATAGTTTCCTTTGCTTCTTGCAAACTTCAAATTTAGTTTTACATTTTGTTTAAAGTTTATCTTGTGTGTCATGCATATGTGTCTTCCATAATTTCCAAGTACTTTGGAATTTTGAAAAGCCCTTTCAGTTGTTGATTTCTCATTATTTTTACTCTGTCCTATCAACAAATATTGTGTAATTCCCCCTTTTTTGCACATTTGTTAAGGTACTCTTTTGTGTTAGAATGAGATCCACCACCAGGGATTCTTAACCTGTGGGTCTTGACCCTTTGTGAGGGCATTAAATGCCCCCTTTCACTGGCATCACCTAAGACCATCAGAAAACAATGATATTTATATTATGGTCCACAACAAAATTACAGTGATGAGGAAACAGCAAAACTAATTTTATG
Source organism: Microtus ochrogaster (assembly GCF_000317375.1). NCBI lineage: Eukaryota > Metazoa > Chordata > Mammalia > Rodentia > Cricetidae > Microtus > Microtus ochrogaster. The sequence goes on from NC_022031.1 coordinate 35,078,705, forward strand.
TTTTGAGGGTTCCACCACACGAGGAAGTGTATTAAAAAGGGCAGCATTAGGAAGTTTGAAAACTTCTCCAATAAACCTTTGAATGTATGTTTGTTGTTGAGAATAATAATATTCTAACATGCCATCTCCACCACCCTTACTGATATTGCTACTAAGAGCTTCATTGAACTTTGCCGGTTTTTTTTTCCTTTTCAGAGCTGATGGGATGTGCTTGAGTATTCAATTTTGATTTTATATTTATTTATGTCCTTACTAGTTTTTATTTTGCCTTGTGTATTTCATTTCTTATTATTAAGGCCATATGTATTTAGCACTGTGAAATGAGTATGTGGAGTATTAGCTCTGTTACCTTATGTAGCTATCAGTTTTACCCTAGGTACAAGGGGAGGATTGGGGAGAGCTTAGGAGAATGGGATCATTGAGATGGAGGAAGGGTGGATATGGGAGCAGGAAAGAAGTTATCATAACCAAGGGAGCCATTTTAGGGTTGGCTAGAGTCTTGGCTCTAGAGGGGTTCCCAGGTGTCCAAGGGGATTTCCCCAGTCAGGTCCGTGGGCAGCAGAGGAGAGGCTGCCTGAACTGGCCTTCTCCCATAGACACACTGATGATCACCATAGACACTTCATCTGGAGAGGCATGGAAATAGAGACAGAGACCCACATTGGAGCACTGAACTGAGGTCCCAAAGTCCAGATGAAGAGAGCAGAAGGAGGGAGAACATGATCAAGAAAGTCAGGACCGCAAGGGGTGCGTCCACCCATGGAAACAGTGGGACTGATCTAATGGGAGCTCACCAAGGCCGGCTGAAATGGGTCTGAATGAAGATGTGATCAAGCCAGACTCTCTGAATGTGGCTGACAATTAGGGCTGACTGAGAACGCAATGATAATGACACTGGTTTTTATTTATTTATTTATTTATTTATTTATTTATTTATTTATTTATTTAAGATTTCTGCCTCCTCCCCGCCACCGCCTCTCACTTC
>NC_022031.1:35106739-35112227 GCF_000317375.1 Microtus ochrogaster
GATCTTTGATGGGGTTGAAGACTATATAAATGTAATTACTTTCTCTCATGACTTGGCCAAGCTATTTATTATACAAGACCTAAGCTAGTTAGAATAGGATATTTGTACTTATTGTATATAATTTCATAGTAGGTTTAGAACTCCCTTATTTAACCAAAAGGGGGAGGTGTTGCGGGAGGTCCTTCCGCTCCTCCAGCCTATAGCTGCTGAGATACCAGCCCATTGGGGCGTGGTCTCTCTCCCTTTAAAAAAGCGGCCACTTCCCTCTTCTCTCTCTCTTCACTTCCTGCTCTGCCAACGACTAGACTCCCTTCCTGGTTGAACAGAGGGCTGGGACGGTAATCTGTAAGTTTTTTCCCCTTTAAATAAATACCACCCTATTAATCATAATTCCAAACTGGTGTGGCATAGTTAGTGACTTCCGCCTTCAAGGTCTGATCTCCAAAACATACAAATAACTCAAGAAACTGGCCATCAAAAGAAGAAATAATTCAACAAAAAATGCAGCATAGACCTAAATAGAGAACGCTCAACAGAGGAATCTAAAATGGCTGAAAGACATTTAAAGGAAATGCTCAACATCATTAGTCATCAGAGAAATGCAAATCAAAACAACTCTGAGATTCCATCTTACACATGTAAGAATGGCCAAGATAAAAAACACTATGACAACTTATCCTGGAGAGGTTGTGGGGTAAAGGGAACACTCCTGCATTACTGGTGGGAATGCAAGCTGGTACAGCTTCTTTGGATGTCAGTATGTTGATTTCTCAGAAAAGTAGGAAACAACATTCCTTGAGACCCAGCAATACCTCTTTTGGGTACATCCAAAGGATGTTCAATTGTACCAAAAGGACATGTGCTAAACTATGTTTATAGCAGCATTGTATGTCATAGCCAGAACCTGGAAACAACCTAAATGTTCCTCAACCAAAGTTTGAAAAAATGGAAAATTTACACAATGGAATACTACACAGTAGAAAAAAATAATGACATTTTGAATTTTGCAGCAAATAGATGGATCTAGAAAGCATCATATTGAATGAGGTAACTCAGACCTAGAAAGACAATTATGATAGTACTCACTCCTAAGTGTTTTTTAAACACAAAACAAAGAAAACCAGCCTACATATCACAATCCCAGAGAACCTAGACAACAATAAGGACCCCAGGACAAACATACATGCATTTAATCTACATGGGAAGTAGAAAAAGACAAGATACCCTGAGCAAATTGGAGCATGGGGACCATGGGAAGGGGCTGAAGAGGAGGAAAATGGAAGGGAGGGGAGCAGAAAAAATGTATAGCTCAATAAAATCAATAATAAATAAATTCAAAAAACATACTTCTATACAATTCAAATATTAACCATTAAATTATTTTCTGATAGTTTCAAGGAATTTATGAATATATAAATTGTCCTTTGCTTTTTATGTTGTAAAACCCATAGTTAGTATTTAACTAAAGTTAGAGTGCCAGATGGAAAGAAACTGGGTATGCATTGTGAAAGGACTGGTAAGTGCCAGTGTTTGTAGGAGTACGTAGTAGTATTTTAAACTCACGATCTGTTTGCATCCAGGACAGTGGCAGATCCTCAGAATATGGCACATTAGCAGCCTGCCAGACTTGTATTTTCTTCTCTCTACAGTTTCCTTCCTCCCTTTCAGCTTTAGTAATCCATTCAACACACCTTTCACTTTGCTTACTTCCCTCCTACCTTTCCTTATCAACACTATCTGCTGACTCTACTCAACTAAAGTTTGCAAGTCAAAATGGGGCAATAGTAAATTTTATTTATTTATTTATTTATTAAAGATTTCTGCCTCCTCCCCGCCACTGCCTCCCATTTCCCTCCCCCTCCCCCGATCAAGTCCCCCTCCCTCATCAGCTCAAAGAGCAATCAGGATTCCCTGACCTGTGGGAAGTCCAAGGACCGCCCACCTCCATCCAGGTCTAGTAAGGTGAGCATCCAAACTGCCTAGGCTCCCCCAAAGCCAGTACGTGCAGTAGGATCAAAAACCCATTGCCATTGTTTTTGAGTTCTCAGTAGTCCTCATTGTCTGCTATGTTCAGCAAGTCCGGTTTTATCCCATGCTTTTTCAGACCCAGGCCAGCTGGCCTTAGTGGGTTCCCGAATCGTAAAATTATAATGGAGAAGACAGTGGAAAAAAGCCTCAAGTAATAATATGATCAAAATTAAATATGTAAGTTATATATATTTACTAAAATAAGGTATTTTTGTCTTACAGATAAAAAATATCATATATCTTTAATGAAGAATAAATAACTTCCTTAAGTGTCTCTCACTGAGAGGTCCAATCTTGAAATAGAATTTAGATTAAACCAATGTATAGAAGACTTACCAGTAAAGCCATGAAAATTAATAGATATTTGACACACAGAATCAACTCTGCAGTAAATAAAGGAAAGATGGAATCAGTTATTATTTCATTAATGATTTGCTACTTGTAAAATTAATATTAATCTTAGTTATCAAGAAAGCAGTTATATCACCATTCCAAAGATCTTGTCATTAAAGTAGATATTTTATTAACAAGAATGTTGAATTAGGTATGTGATATAAGCTACTTTTTTATTATTTATTCCAAATGATTATTTAAGATTTTAAATTACATGAAAATGGATATGAGTGTGTGATGTGGGATTCCCCTCTGTATGCTGTGAATACCATTGGTGAATAAAGAAACTGCCTTGGCCTGTTGATAAGGCAGTATAGAAATAGGCAGGGAAAACTAAACAGATTGCAGGGAAAAAAGAGACAGAGTCAGGGAGAAGCCCTGGAGCTGCTGCTGGAGACAGATGTGAACTGCCAGTTGGAACCTTGCCAGAAGGCCACAAGCCTCATGATAAAATATAAAATAATAGAGATGGGTTAATTCTAGTTGTAAGAGCTAGCTAACAATATGCTTAAGCTATTGGCCAAACAGTATTGCAAATATGATCATTTGTGAGTGATTATTCAGCAGGCTGCGTGGCCAGAAAACAAACAAGTGGCTTCCTGCAACAAGTAAGTCTGAATTTAATACTTGGAAGATACAAAGATAAGAATTATCCTAGGTACTTGCACAAACATTCTCCTGAAGAGACCAGTGAACCAAAGATATAACGGCAAATATAAAAAGAAAGTTTCCTAGTTAATTTCATAATATGGGGGGAGATCTTAGATTTAATGCTGCTGTATACTAAAATATTTCTGTTGCTGTTATTTCTGCATATCACTTGCTTATATATTTTTGAATTACAGCAATATACTTATTAATATTTCTATCATTGATCTGATTCTTTTGTAATATACCTTAAATGGTGAAGAATTACTCATGATTGTTGTGATTTGAAGCTAAAAGATTTGGAAATCCAGGTGTTTCTGTGGAGGATTCCAAATGTTTGTCAAGTTGTCCACAAGCTTTAGCATAACTGCAAGGAGATCAAAGTAAACTTAAAGGAGTGTACTTTTAGATTACTCATGTTAGCATTTCTTTGGAGATGTAGTTGATGTGCTAAAGGAAAGAAGTATGAATGGAGGGGGCTGAAGAGAGAATTCAGAAACCGAGAACACTTTCCTAATCTTTCAGAGGAGCTAAATTTGTTTCCCAGCACCACATGGTTAAGACTCTTTTCCTGTAACTCCAGCTCCTGGACCCTGAAACCCAGATAGATACCTGTTAACCTGAGGCGGACACTCACAAAGGCATGTATATAGAAATGAAAAAAAAAAAAAACTTCTTTAAGAAATGTGTGTGAGCGGGGATGCAGCGATGGCTCAGAGGGTGAGAGCACTGACTGCTCTTCCAGAGGTCCTGAGTTCAATTCCCAGCAACCATATTGTGGCTCACAATCATCTGTAATTCTATAGAGTTCCCTCTTCTGGCATGCAGACAGAACACTGTATAAATAGTAAATACATTTTTAAAAATGTATGAAATAGGACTGCAATAGTGTGCTTTTTCCAATTTCTTTTTTGCTTAGAGATTTTTCAGACATTTAGTCATTGAAATGATAGCATAAAAACCACCAATTTCACACTCCAATGCCATCCATATCTTCCAACACCTTCTCTCTAATTTTGTTTCCTTTGTTTGCTTGTTTTGCACCCCACTAAGTCCATTTAGACCTGTCCATATGTTCATTTATTTTAGACACTGATGAGCTATCCATTTCTGCATTGACCTAAATCTACCAAAAATCAGAAATTTCTCTGACAAAGGTTGAGATTAATTCAAGAATATGTCTAAAACGAATTGGCTATAAATATAAATATTGCATGCTATTTATTCTGTGTATATTTTGTGACTATTAGCTTGGTGTTTGTGTAGAACTCCTAACAGTGAGGGAGCATATCTATATCTCTTTTGCTGACTCTTGGAATTTTCTCCTCCTGTTGAATTGTCTTATCCAGCCTTGATATGAGGAGTTTTGCCTTGTCTTATTGTATTTTGTTTTTTCATACTTTGTTGTTTTCTTTTGCAGAGCTGCCCTTTTGAAGGAAAACCATAGGGGAGTGGATCTAGGAGGGTCTGGAGGTGAAGTGGAGCTTAAAATAGTGGAGGGAGGAGAAACTGGACTCAGGATATATGAGAAAAGAGCTGATTTCCAATAAAAACAAGAAAAAAGTAATATATCATAATCATTTAGCAAAATAGGAATAACAAGGTCTATCCGTAGACCTATTTACTCCAAGGCCTTGGGATTTTGACCATTTGACAATTTCTTCAAATGGCACAATCCTCAAATCCAAAGAGAAAACAGTAAAGAACAAACCCGCAATTTTATTTTACAACTCTATAATATAGCAGTTTTAAATACAACTTTTTGTATAATACTTATATATATGTATACATATACAATTTTATAGTACCTTTCATGTAAATAATTGATAATTGAAATATTAACATTAAGCCATAAAAATAGATTATGTTAACTTTTTTAGAGTGACTTTTATGGCATTCTTTATTAATAATCAAGAGAAGTAGAAAAATCATCTCCTCAAAATTTTTTACATACTATTATTAATAACATTAATAATATTTATATAAATGCATTTTTCCTCTGGGAACCACTAATCTTTTCTTATTATGAATCTCCTCTTTAAGGATTTCACCAGTCAAATGATTTAACTTTCTCCAATTTTAGATATAATAACTTTGTTATGTCCAAAAAGTATAAAGGGCTTTATAAATGTTCTTTAAAATGTGGAACAATGTTTATTATGAATATAACTCTATTAGATATATTGCTATAACAAATCATGAATATATAGCAACTTTACTCTTATGTCTTTAAACATATTACTTTAACAATTCTAAATGGAGAGAAACTCAAAGCCATCCCACTAAACTCAGGAACATGACAAGGCTGTCCACTCTCTCCATACCTTTTCAATATAGTGCTTGAAGTTCTAGCAATAGCAATAAGACAACATAAGGGGATCAAGGGGATTCGAATTGGAAAGGAAGAAGTGAAACTTTC
>NC_022031.1:35114627-35169784 GCF_000317375.1 Microtus ochrogaster
AATGGTGGGAGGAGGGGGAGAAGGGTGGGAGGAGGGGGAGAAGGGTGGGAGGAGGGGGAGAAGGGTGGGAGGCTGGGAGGAGGTGGAAACTTGTTTTTTTTTCTTTTTCTCAATAAAAAAAATTGGAAAAAAAAGAAGCAAAAAAAAATGCTATAGTGAACCTTATTCTTTGTATACCAATTAAAAATATTAATCTAGGCAGACATGGTGGTGCACACCTTTAATACCAGAATTTCTGAAGAAGAGGCAAGCAGATCTGTGTGAGTTTGAGGCCTGCCTGCTGTAAGTAGTAAGTTCCTAGCCAGCCAGGATTACATAGGGAGGTCCTGTTAAAAGAAGAAAGGAAGGAAGAAAGAAGGAAAGAGAAAGAAAAATGTTAAAAATGAAAATGAGACATATCAGAGGAATCAAAACCCTCTATAAAGACACTTGATTGGTAGCTAGATAAACACTGTCAGGTACTGTGAAGAGTTTAATTTTGTATTGGGTCATTATTGTAAGCATCTTGGTCTGGTTTTTTGTTTGTTAGAGAGAGCATCTCACTATGCAACACTGGGTGTTCTGGAACTCACTGTACAGACCCAGCTTGCTCACAGAGATGCACTTGCCTCTGTCTTCTGAGTGTGGGGATTAAAGGCATGACACCATGCCCAGCTATTGTATCTTTTAATGGTTGAATTTCTTTCAATAAACTGGTGGATGTGGTTTGGTCTTCTGATTGACAGCAGTCAGACCCTTCCATTGTCTCTAGTTGCCTATTGGTGGGGAAGCTAACAGTAGGGCAATCAGTCTTTTGGGAATAGGCAGAACTGTCCTCATAGGAACCAGGACACTCTGAGGAAACTGTGCTACAGCTGTATGCAACCTCAGCTGATGCTCAAATCCACATTCCTAATGCAGACGTCCTGTGCTAGTCAAAACGTTTTCTAGGCAACTTGCATTGGCTTTAGAACACTCCGTTCTGGGCAAAATAAAGCTTGATAAACTCTGTAAAAAAAAAAAAAATTCTATGATTCACCTAAAAGTTAGTCTTGTGATTACTTCCTTAACATAATTAAAATTTTCTTGCTCTTATTCTGCAGCTAACCTTTCTCTTTCACAGAAGCATCTGCTATATATCCCCAGACTATTATGTTCAATTCTTTAAATTACAAACATTATTTACCTGTCATGTTGGGTCTTTCCACTCTGAGCCTCTGGAGGACAGAAAATGAATGTAAGTCATGTTTTTATAACTCACATGTTTGTGCATATAATAGGTCTTTGCTAAGTTTTGATTAATGAATAGCTCAAAGAATGCATGCATGAGTGGGAATCAATTTCTGTCCTTTGCTGATGGGGTTCGTGTTACATTTTTATGAATTTTAAATTGAACTGGAATTGTCATAGGGAATTAAATTGAACCAGCGTTGTCATAAGGGAATTAAGAGATTATCACTTTCAAGTGGCATATACATGGAGGCATTATAGATATAATTCCATGTCTTCACATATTTGACATTTCAGCAAAGCTAAATTGATGTTATACTTTTTACTTCAACCAAACATATTTTTATTCATTATTCATTTCAAGTTAAATTTTGCTTTTTAAAAATGCACAATGAACTGAGGATGTAAAGTATGAAAGTGTCAGTTAAGACTGGGTAGGAGGAATAGCAAAGATGCTAGATTGATTATGCTCTGTTACAGGATGCTGACAATATTTTGAATGATGATTATATTGAAATTTTCACTTTGTAAAAAGGACCACTGTGCTGAGAGTCTTACAATGTATGGATTTTTTCATAAAGGTTTTATAATAATTTTGCAACTTTCCATGTATATTTTCTCAGTAGTGGGAATTAGACCCAAAGTAGGAAACATCCTAGCAACTTTTTTCACGTCTACTATCTTTTGTTTTAGAGATTTCCTATTATCACTTTTTACCCTGCTTTATCAAAAAATGTAAGTATATAAAATTCTAATTCTAGTATTACATTTGCTTTATTCCAGTGACAAATGTTTTACTAACGATTTCTAAAATATTCATTTTGTCACCATACAATAATACACTCCTAGAATGATTTGCCAAGTAAAGTCAGCAAAGGAACAGCACCAGTGGTAACATTGGGTACCCACTGTGGGTTTAACTGTACAATCTGCCTTACATAATCTGCTATACATGCATACTTTTTTAAAAGATAACTCCATATTTTTCCCCACAAACTAAAACCATAAAACATTAAAAATTGTTTACTTTTCCAAGCTTAATGCCTTATAACTATTCATCCAAACTGAATGGGCAACCACTCCACTCTTATGCAAAATACCATAACTTGTGCTCTGAGAGTAGAGATTTCCCATGGATTTAATTTCCAACGTATGCACTGGAAAACCAACATTCCATATGAACACATTCATGCATATGCACATGCAAATGTAGACTTAACTTATTGAATGATTGAAAACATATCAACACTTCACTTTAGTTTCTTCTGAAGAACTTGGCTGATTCAAACCATTTTAACTTGTCTGTGCCTACAACTCCAACAGTTTTCTTTATGGTTTTAAAACAATTCATCAGGTTTTCAATGACCTATTTATATGCTGTGCCACTCTGTCTCCTATAATAAACTCTATCTGTGCATAATCGATCATATCAAGTAGAGTGTATAAAAATTACACTTCATGTTCAGCTACCTATTATGAACTTTCTTAACAAGTTATATATTTCATTCTATTTATATACCTAGAATTAATGGTGAATTTGATAGCAAATTATTAAACATTTATTTACTTTACTAATGCTCACTCTGATCAGAGATGTTAGTATCTTGAAGATTAATAACTTCCTAAATTTTTATGAAATTTCATATTCATATAATCTAAATTATCAGGTCATTCAAATGTGATCTAGTATAGATTCATGTATACTTAGTTAATATAATCATGAAATCATAAGCAGATTTACATTTCTACTACCCATATCTTATCACTGTATTTAAAATGTTTTGCAAGAATTCACATGCTGAATGCTTTGTACTCATGTGAAACTATTATAAGGCTGGGTTTAACTTCAGGAAGATGTTCAATGAGAGTATTGTCTTAAAGAATATTCCTTTCCCTGCCTTCTCCTTACCTCTAATCCTTAAATATTTTTCACCTTTCTTGATGGCATAGCTAAGTATCTTGTTCTGTCACAAGCTGCCACCATCATATTCTTCTTCCTTACCACAGGTTATGAGCAATGACAACAGACAATAAGAGACAGAGGGTTCTGAAACAAGTAGCCAAACTTTTCTCAACTTTAAATTATTTTTCTTGTGTATTTTCTTATTCTATTAAAAAAACAAAGTAGCGATACAAGAACCCCTTCAGCCCATTCTTGTATTGCCAAGGTTGGCCTCAAACAGTTGTGCTCAAAAGACTTCTCCCTCAGCCCCCAGTAACTGGGACATGAGTTTGTGTTCACCACTGTGCCTGGTTCTTTGGAATTGTATGAGTTTCTTTGTTATAATTAATTAATAGTATCCTTTCACTTTCAGAATTCTCCTCATTGGAGGCAGGCACTGTGGTCTGCAATCTCAGGACTCTGGAGGCCAACGCAGGGCGATCAAAAGCTCAAGGCCAGTCTGAATACGTAGAAAAGCTCTGGCTCATAGAAGTCGAGAAGAGAAGAAATGGATTTTGTCACTGGATGCTGAATTGTATACCCACGTTACATAGCACAGAATAAGAGTTTACTTAATTTAGGTTCTGTTTAGTTGACAAAGTATCTACATTGTTTTAATAGTCTTTCAATCTTTCACCTTACAAATGGAATGTTTTAAAAATTCAAATATTCTTTTTATGAATTTTTTTAATAGAAAAACTAGTAGGTTTTTTTCATCAAGATTATTTTATTTTAACAAAAAATAAAGTAGTATGATAAAAATTAATTATATTATGAAATTTTAATTAAATATAGAAAGTAACAATCACTATACTGTTGTATAAATAATAAAACTTTAAAAAATATGTTGTGTGTCCCTATACTTGGAGAAACATGAATAAACTCGGAATTAACACAAATGGGAACAAGGACTGACCAAGTTCAGCTACTACAAAAGAACCTCTAGGGACACTCATGAGTTTTACTGTGATTGCTTATGAGAGTATGGCTGACGATTACTTCCAGAAATGACTCAAAGAACTGTATCACCAGTGCTTCCTAGACATGAGTTACAGCTTATTAAAATTGCAAACCTGGAGACACTGCACAAATTGCACACATTTTAACACATTTGCACTGTCTTTTTTCCCAGGCAACTCAACTGGTCTCAGCCTCTTCTCTGTAGATTGTCTTATCTGCCAGTGTCTCACAGCAGCCCTCTCTGCTTATGTATGGTTGGGGAAGAGCAGGTCCTGTGTATCCTGTCTGTGTCAGGAACTTGCTGCAGATTTTGACCTGCATACCTGCTGAACTTAATGGACTTCTCCATAGGATGAAATATTTCCTTTCCTGTTTTAATATCCAATGTCTTAAGGAGCATCCATAAATGATTTTTTTTCACAGCCCCTTAGCAGTGGTTCTCAATATGTGGGGTGCAACCTCTTTGGGGGTTTCATATCAGATACCTTGCATATGAGATATTTACATTAAAATTCATAAGAGTAGCAACAAAATAGTTTTATGGACAAAGGTCACCACAAGATGAGGAACTGTATTAAAGTGTCTTAGCATTGAGAAGGTTGAGAACAACTGTCTTAGAGCATTGTTATTTCACTTACCTTTAAAAAGTCTTGTGTTTTAAAGAGCTTCCCTCCATAAGAGACAGTTTTATCTGAACAAATGAATACATAACTATACACTACAAAAATAAATCTATCCAATTAAAAATAGCTAACAATTATTAAATGCTTATTTTAAAACCTAGAGATGTTATATTTATTTTGTAAAAATAAATATCTTATGATTTCATCAATTGATGTGTTTTGTTTCAAAGTATTATTTGTCTATGTAAAAAAATCACAATATAAAAATTATAATTAATTTTAAATTTAAATGTATATTTTGTCCCATTAAATATAAAATAATTGCATACATTTTATTTCAAAAAATTACTTTGCATGAATGTGTGAAAAATATATGTACAAGAGTCATTTACATATTTGAATCATATAAAATATATTTTGAAAACTGTTAAACATTATCAAATAATGTTAATTTAAAAAATTTAAATGACAGTAATTAAAGAATTTAAAAATTCTATCATAAGTATATTTTATTATCTATATTAGAATATGCTAGAAGGATGTACCATAGTTCATTTACTTGGTTCATTTACACAGATATTTACAAAGTATTTTTATGTTTATAAACTATATTGGTTTAAATTATCTGTATATTAATCTATATTGACTTGTTGATCATCTAGTTCATAAGAGTCATGTCTTTTTTTTTTTTTTTTGAGACAAGGTTTCTCTGAAATTATGAAGCCTGTCCTGAATCTAGCTCTTGTAGACCATGCTGGCCTTGATCTCACAGAGATCCACTTGCTTCTGCCTCATGTTTTGCGAGGATTAAAGGTGTGTGTCATCAATGCCTGGAGAGACACATGTCTTTGTTAAAAATTCAGTGATTTCAATACATAGGTCAAGTAATTTATTATATGAACCATATGTGGTGAGTTGCATCTCAAGTTACCTAACATTTAAGCTATGACTCATAAAATACTTTTAAAGTTTTATTTTAATTTTCATGTGTGTCTGCTCCTATCCATGGAAACTAGAAGGTGGTACAGAATTCTCCGAAGCTAGAGTAACAAGTAGTTTTATACTACCTGATGTGAGTGCTGGGATCCAAATTTCAGTTCTCTGATATATCAGTAAGCACTCAAGTGATGAGGCATCTCCCCAAACACGAAATCAGAGCACTTAATGGTGTAGTAATAGGAGCGGCAGGGCTGTGTACCCAGCACCCCAGCCGCCTGGCTAGTTTATGCCCCGAAATAACAACACACAAACTGTATTCTTTTAAACACTGCCTGGTCCATTAGTTTCAGCCTCTTAACCCATTTCTATTAATCTATGTAGCACCATGAGGTGTGCTTACCAGGAAGATTCTAGCCTACGTCCATGCTGGGTCGGAGTTCATCGCATCTGCCTCAGAGAGCAGAGCTCTTATGTCCGCCCAGGAGAGGGGAGCATGGCGTCTCTGCTCCAGAGAGCAGAGCTGTCGAGTCTGAGTTCACTTCCTCTTCCTCCCAGCATTCTATTCTGTTTACTCCTCCCACCTATGTTTTAACCTATGAGGGCCAAGCAGTTTATTTTTTTAACCAATGACCTTCCTCCATCATAATGGTACTTTTTTTTCTTTCTTTCTCCTATGACAGACACTGTTGGAATATAGGAATTTATGATTGTGTAATGGACTTAGGTCTGTACTCACTAAAAATTATAAACTGATTATGACCTCTTGCTGCATCAGTTCAGTAGGCGCTTCCCATAAGAAAGCATAGACATTAGGTTATCTTGTTAATTTGGATTTCTGTACTATATGCTCACTACATCTCTTCTTTCACATGTGCAAAAAATGAGGCAAAAGGGTGCAAAACCACAATTAGACAAAAGTATATTTTTTCTCTAGTTTTAATTCCACGTATGAGATTAAACTACTGTAATACAAGACAAAAGCTAAAAGACCGCCTGTTCAACTCAATAACACCTGGAAAATCACCATACAATTACATCTGGGATCAATAAAGATAGGTCAAAGAAGTGCAGTAAGTGTTTTGATGCAAATGGAAGGAGAAAAATCTTTCTGTAGTGATGAAAGAAGCAATGAACCTTAGCTAAGAATGAGAATCTCCTATTCACACACAGTTCGCAAGTCTCGCATTGTCTCTCAGACTCTGTCCAAGCTCATTAGAGAGGAAATTGCAACTGTCTGTTCAAATACTGGAGAGCCACATTGTGTGTGTTTCTTTCCTCTTTTCTTCCTCTTCCATTCAAAGGGAACCTCTCCACTAACTCAGCTTATGCTAAGAGAAACACACATAATCTGAGAGTCCCTTGAAACCACGAAAATCTTCACATCTATAATAAAATGTTTTATTTAAAATAGATTTAAATTTCCATGACTTTTTAATTTTAGGCAGGATTTAGAGTATGATATTCACTAAAGAGAAAATTTTGTATTAAATGTCTAATTCATGTTTCATACTGTGTAGGCTAAAGGCGTTTTTACTTAAAACAAATTACAAATACGAAGATATGATAAGATAAGGAATGGTTTTGGAGTTATTATATCATCTCCCTTGCTCCTTTTTTCTTTCAAGTATTCCCTTATAAATTAAAATTTTCCTTCATAGTCAAGGAGAAAACAAAGGGTTTCTAAGAGAAGTATAAACAAAAGGAATTCAGAAAGATACAAACCAACATCACAAAATACACCTAAAGAAGACATATACACCTAAAGAAGAAGTGAAATAAAATAAATAATAATGAGAGGACAAAAAAAGAGTAAATTTCACCAGAAGAATAAATACGCAAATGGGGTTTAGGAAACAGTCAAATAAGATAACTTTATGCAAGATTTATGTGAGAGTCTTTCTAAATGTCTTTTTATCATAGGCTCTGCCTAATTGTTTCTCTAATTAACAATGATCATGCATCCACAAATTGGGGGTTAGTTGAACTACTTCATCTATGTGCACCACATTCTCTCTTGTTTTGCAATGTAAAAACTTAATAGTGCTCTCGATTTCTATAAGCTATATAAAATGTGGTATTAGCTAAAATGTGTAGAATTTAGCATGAATAAACTAATCCATGGAAGAGATATGGTAACATATTGGTGTTTATTATCCCATTCTATTTTATCCATGTGTCAGCTTTCTACATTTTCATGGTCTATCTTCCATATCTGATCATAATGTGTCTTTCTCAACCCTCAAACATGTTCACAATTTCTCCCACATCTACTGTAATAATCACAATCTTATGAAGATAGTAAAACATAATGCCTTGTGAGATGGCCAGAAAGTTCATACCTCTCCAGGTTACATTAAAACTTACTGAACCACAGGCCAGTCTAGAGTGTAGTATGAGGACATGGCTCAAAATAAAAATGAACCTTGGTGCCGTGTTTATAGATTCTAGTATAGAAGTCTACCTACTCATGTATTCTTGACTAGAGGCCTGTCCTCCTTAATTCTGAGAAGATCATCCTCTTTGACCCAATGTGGAGTTTCAAGAAAGATTTCACGAAGTGATGAGGGAAAAAGGAAACACAACCTAACGAGTCAGGTCAGGCAGAATCAACTTTAATGATCAGAAGGGTGACAGGTGTTGAAGCCATATCACCTACACATCCAATAAACTCAAACAATAAAATAAAACAAAATCTGCCCAAGAACTAGAAGTAGGACAATTCTTTCATACTTCTTGATGTCCTTCTTAGTAAGTTTTTAATTTTTATTTTTTGATCTTAGTTCCACATTCTCAAATCCATCTGTCAATAAAAGTGAAACATCCCCATTTGGAGTCACAATTTGAATCATTTTTTTTTGTGTGTTATTGCAAAAATGTCCTTAATTATTTGACATAAAAATTATTCTTGGATTTAATCCCAATTCTGGCAACTATGATAGCTACAGCCATCATTTATATATGTGTACACACATGGTCTCTTTGTTGTAGAATTTTGTTAATATTTGGTTCGAATGAGTCTGGTTCATGAACGACCTCCTTTAATTCAATGCTGCATCACAGATTAGACAAAGCACTACTATTTTTAACCAACAAATATCTTTTATGTTGAATAATTGAAGTACCCTCAATACCAGCAGGTGTCAGCCTTCCTTTTCCTTATTTATTAAAGATTTCTGCTTCCTCCCCGCCACTGCCTCCCATTTTCCTCTCCCTCCTCCAATCAAGTCCCCCTCCCTCATCAGCTCAAAGAGCAATCAGGATTCCCTGACCTGTGGGAAGTCCAAGGACCACCCACCTCCATCCAGGTCTAGTAAGGTGAGCATCCAAACTGCCTAGGCTCCCACAAAGCCAGTACGTGCAGTAGGATCAAAACCCATTGCCATTGTTCTTGAGTTCTCAGTAGTCCTCATTGTCCGCTATGTTCAGCAAGTCCGGTTTTATCCCATGATTTTTCAGACCCGGGCCAGGTGGCCTTGGTGAGTTCCCGATAGAACATCCCCATTGTCTCAGTGTGTGGGTGCACCCCTCGGGGTCCTGAGTTCCTTGCTCGTGCTCTCTCCATCTGCTCCTGATTTGGACCTTGAGATTTCAGTCCGGTGCTCCAATGTGGGTCTTTGTCTCGGTCTCCTTTCACCACCTGATGAAGGTTAATATTCAGGAGGATGCCTAATAAGTTTTTCTTTGGGTTCACCTTCCTATTTAGCTTCTCTAGGATCACGAATTATAGGCTCAATGTCCTTTATTTATGGTTGGAAACCAAATATGAGTGAGTACATCCCATGTTCCTCTTTTTGGGTCTGGCTTACCTCACTCAGGATAGTGTTTTCTATTTCCATTCATTTGTATGCAAAATTCAAGAAGTCATCGTTTTTTACTGCTGAGTAGTATTCTAATATGTATATATTCCATACTTTCTTCATCCATTCTTCCATTGAAGGGCATCTCGGTTGTTTCCAGGTTCTGGCTATTACAAACAATGCTGCTATGAACATAGTTGAGCATATACTTTTGTTGTATGATAGGGCATCTCTTGGGTATATTCCCAAGAGTGGTATTGCTGGGTCCTGGGGTAGGTAGTTCCCGTCCTAACACACTGAACCTGATAGAAGAGAAAGTGGGAAGTACTCTACAACACATGGGCACAGGAGACCACTTCCTACGTATAACCTCAGCAGCACAGTCACTAAGGGCATCATTGACTAAATGGGACCTCCTGAGACTGAGAAGCTTCTGTAAAGCAAAGGACACTGACAAAAAGGCAACCCACTGACTGGGAGAATATCTTCACGAATTCCGCAACTGACAAAGGTCTGATCTCCAAAATATATAAAGAACTCAAGAAACTAGACCATAAAAGGCTAATAAACCCAATTATAAAATGGGGCACTGAGCTGAACAGAGAATTCTCAACAGAAGAAGTGCAAATGGCCAAAAGACACTTAAGATCATGCTCTACCTCCTTAGCGATCAGGGAAATGCAAATCAAGACAACTTTAAGATATCATCTTACACCTGTCAGAATGGCTAAAATAAAAAACACCAATGATAGCCTTTGCTGGAGAGGATGTGGAGAAAGGGGTATACTCATCCATTGCTGGTGGGAATGCAAACTTGTGCAACCACTTTGGAAAGCAGTGTGGTCTCAGCCTTCCTAATGCCACTACCCTTTAACAAAGTTCCTCATGTTGTGGTGAACCCCACCATAAAATTATTTTATTCATAACTGAAATTTTGCTACTGTTATTAATTATAATGTATATGTCTGATTTCCACAATATCTGATATGTGGTCCTAATATGGTCTCAACCCATAGGTTGAGAATCACTGCTCTAAAAACTGTGACTGGTCTCCTAGCTCTGTATACTTCTTCACAGAGTGACTCATTTCCTGTATCAATTATTCTTTCTGTTACCACCTGCCACAGAAACACTCACGGTTCAATTTCTTCATAATGTGCCCACACTGTTATATATCCTGTGAGCTAAGGACTAAGTATAACTAGATTGTTAATTCCTATGTTTGAGAACTACCATATTCACACTTGACTTATGCTGTTGACCTTTATTGTAACTTAGTTGAAGAAGACAAGAGGCACGAAGTTACACTGTGAAGATCATCTGTTTTTATTGCAGGAAAATAGATTTTTAAGATGTTTCTTAAAATAAGAATGCAGTTAAGGTCTCTGATTCAGTGGGGAATCCCATCTGTGGCAGCCCAAAGGAAACAAAAATGCTGTACTGAAGATAGAACTAAGGTGTTAGAGACATTTTAGGATCCCTAAATGAAAGATAATGGGACAAAAATAGGATGGGCATAAGATAAAAATATTATCAGTGAATAAAAAAGGGAAATCCGGAGATTCATGGACTAGAATCACTGAATAAGAACTTCACTTTTGTTCTTCCACTCAAGGAAACAGTTTGATCAGTACCAACTCAGGGCCACAACATTGTCTTCAGTTCATGGAAATGGAGTGTTCCTGATTATTATTATTATTATTAATTATTATTTCAACTTAACACAAACTAGGAATACCTCGGAAAGAGAAAAATCTTGTTTTTATTTTTTTATTAAGAATTTTTTAATACAATTTTTCTCATTTACATAGCTATCCCTGTTCCCACTCCTTCTACCTCCATTCACAGGGAGAGCATGCAAGCACAGCAGCCATTGTTCCTATGATACCCTTCTCTACCTTGCTATTTCTGTATCAAAAGGAAGCTCGTCTCATTCACACTTTCATATTTATGGCCTTGATATTTGTGAAGGATATGGTAAAAATGTTATAAATCTAGTGATCTCCAACTTTTGACTACCCACTAGCCTAAAAACATTATAAAGAAATTAAAACTTGGGATATTTAGGACCAACTTGGTTAAGTTATTAAGAGTGTCTCAAAATAAACAAAGGGTCAGGACTGTAGCTGCCTTGAAACTATAAGGCACAAGGCCATCACAAACCTCACAAAAAGAAAAACAAAAGCAAAATCAGACCAGGGATATATTTATGTTGTAAGAAGCTGCCTGACATTCCAATCCCATTTGCATGCAATCGTTTTTTTCTCTTTCTCAGTACCCACGTCTTCTGTCCTCACTTTTGATTGTGTTATTAACTATAAAACCCAAAGTGTCTTTGGAATGTCAGGCAGCTACTTACTCATGAACATTGATGCAAATATACTAAATAAAATACTGACAAACTGAATGCAGGAACTCATTAGACAAAGCATCCACCATGATCAAGTAGGCGTCATCCCAGAGATGCAGGGATGGCTCAACATATGAAAATCTGTTAATATGATCTTCCATATAAACAAACAGAAATAAAAACCACATGATTATCTCATTATATGCCAAAACATTCTTCAACAAAATGTAACATACCTTCCTGATAAAGGTCTTGGAGAAAGCAGGAATACCAAGAACATACCTAAACATAATAAAGGAAATACACAGTGAGCACACAGCCAACATCCAACTAAATGGAGAGTAATTCAAAGCGATACCACTGACACACAAGGTTGTCCACTCTCCGTGTCTATTTAATATAGTACTTGAGGTTCTAGCTAGAGCAATAAAACAACCAAAGAATATGAAGAGGATACAAATCAGAAAAGAAGTAGAATTCTCACTATTTGCTGATGACAATGATAGTTTAAATAAGTAATCCCCAAAATTCAACCAAGAAGCTTCAACAGTTCATAACCTTCAGTGATGTAGCAGGACACAAGATTAACTCAAAAATTCAGGAGCCCTCATTTATACAAATAATAAGTATGCTGAGAAACATCACCCTTTAAAATAGCCACAAATATAAAGTAACTTGAAGTAACTCTAATCAAACAAGTGGAAAACCTACATGACAAAAACTTTAAATCATTGAAGTAAGAAATTTAAGAAGACACCAGAAAGTGGAAAGAAACAAGAAAAACCCTAGATGTTTCTCAACAGAAGAATGGATAAGGAAAATGTGTTACATTTAAACAATGGAGAATTACTTAGCTATTAAAACCTGACATCATGAGGTTTGCAGACAAATGAGTGGGACTAGAAAAAAATCATCCTTAGTTAGTTATTGCTGACCCAGAAGATAAATATGGTATGTCTTTGTTTGTAAGTGGTTGTTGGCCATTAAGTAAATGATAATCAAGGTACAATCTGTAGACTAGGAGAGGTTAGGTAAAGAAGAGAGATCTCCATTGGAAGGGGTAAATAAAAACGATTTTACAAATGGACTGTGGGAAAGGGGCTTTCAGGTCAAGGAGGCTGGGATGGAAGGAAAGGGTGCAGACAAGCTTCCAGTGGTGCGTTCCATTGAGTTGATGACCAAGGGGATGCCGTGGGAATTAGCAAAGAACCGAGAATGTTGCTAAGACAAAGGGCTGCTCTTGGCAAACTGATTGTTGCGCTCCATTGCTGAGGACAAAATTCACACCACTCATTGGACTTGGAAAAACCAAGCTCGTTGTTCCTACAGGGAACTTGTGTTCTCTCCTCCTTGATCTGAGAAGGTACTCTGCAGGCTACTAAAAGAGAAATATAAACACGAGCAATGAACAAAGCCTTTGATCTGTCCTGCTAAAAAAAAATGCTAGGACATTGTCAAAAAACTTGTGGGAGTATTCAACCAATGTCTGATTTCACCTAAAGCCTTTCCGTAAGAGGGAATCCATGCCAAAGACTGCTTGGGTAAACAAGAACCAGATTAGATAGTCCACAGAACTAGGGAAAAAAACAAATATTACTACTTTTAAAAAAAGTATCAATAAAATGATTCCTTACCATTTTCTGCTAAGCTCATAAATCAGTGCCGTAATTAGTTATCATCATGGAGGCAACCTGCAGCAGCCAGACAGTACATGAAGAGAGACTCTAAATGGGAAATCTCTATTACACCTGTCCCTCAGAGCTCAGGGAATTCCACTGATGAGAAGGCAGCAAGATTGTAAGACCCAGAGGGAATGGAGGAGAGAAGGATACGAGGTCCTCTGAATCAACTAAGAAAGTCCCATATTAGCTCTTGACGCTAAAGCAGCAAGCACAGGGCCTATACAGGTCCTGATGAAGCAAGCTAAAATCAGCTATTAGTTTCATATTTTGTGGGACTTCTGACTGTGAAAATAAGTGGGACTTCTGATTATTGTCCCTGCTCTTGGGGCTATTTTCCTTCTATTGGGTTATTTTCTCCAACTTTGATTTTGTAGTTTTTTGCTTCATCTTATTATATTCTGTTTTGTCATGTTTTGTTGGTATCTCTTAGAAGCCTGTTCTTTTCTAAGGAGAGACAGAAATGGAGTGAATCCAGAGGAGATGGGAATTGGAGAGGAACTAGGAGGAAGAGACAGAGGAGAAAATATAATAAGATAATATTATATAAGAAAATAACGCATTTTCAATAGAAGAAAAAATTGAAAAATAAAATATTAAAAAAAATAATAAAATGCATCATGAAAATGAGATGTTAAGACTGTATATGAGAAATGAAGAAATTAAGACAAAGCATCATAATTGAAAAATTAGTAATAAAACAGTTTGGCTCCATTGAATATTTTATAAATCACAACTGCTCCATAGATGTTACCACAATTCTAGGTCCCTTGAAAATTAATCTTCTGGATTTTGTCTGATTTTTCTAATTCATCAATGTCTGTAAAAGTCATGAAGTTTAATTTCATCTTGATTATGTTATACTTTAAACCATTCCATATGCATTGATTTAACTCTTGACTTCTTTCTTCAAGCTCCTGTAAGAGGAATCCAATAGCATTACAGGTTCTTTGTCTATGCTTGTTAACTAGAATATTGCTGTGTGGATTTTACCAAAAGTTATTTCTTTCTCTATTATTGAACACAGAGGCTCACTCATGGACTCTGCTGGTGTTGCTAGGCTATTATGTCTCCATACGATGTTTTGCTGAACTTATTCTAACTTATTTTTGTTTAGTTCACATAGCCAAGAGCCAGCACTAATGTTAGTTTCTAAAAATACTAATTTTGTTCAAAACAAAACAATTTTACATAATACTTCATAGGAAAGACCCATATCTCTTAATTCACGTAAGTATTGCCACGGGAGCTACTATACTGGGACTCACATCTTATTTTCTATGATCCTTGAAAAGAAGAAAAAACATCTTCAAAATTCTAAAACTATGAATTCACAAATTGATGAAGAAAAATATTTGGAGAGAGCAGAATTTTTTAAAGAATGATGCTTAAATTTTAATTAATATCTTACTTTAGAATATGTATTCTGTTCATAAAACTATTGAAAATATGAAGAAAATTCATGCATTTCCAAATGGTTTTTCTTATATAGAAAAGTATCTGTTTCCCTGTTAGACTGTAACAGTCTCCGCTTAAGACTGTGAAACCTGCGGTGTGGCTGAAATAGCACTCATTTTTCCTGCTGCTTATGCCAGATCCTCACATAACCTGCCTGCTCTATTATGTGAGAAAGCACAAAATTATGGCAATATTTGGTAGCATATTATTTACAATTACATTAATAATATACTTTTTGTTGCATAGCTTTTCTATAAAAATTTTCATGGCCTATGTTCTATGAAAAATCATAGCTAAGGTATGAACTATATAAAATTTATCCTCAAAGATGGTAAGCTTTGAAAGGATTTCTTAGGTTCAAAATGGAATAGTAAGTCTGTGTCTCCTGAAACCACCTCTTGCCATTAACTTGCCCCTCATCATGATCATACTGAACCAAAAAACAGAACTCAGTGTCTAATATAGTTCTCAGGTAGAAAATGTAAGATTCAAATTACTGTCTGTACTTCAGACACCAGAAATAGAATCCAATTAGATGCCTACCAATGTAAGCTTTTCCTTTAGGAAACAACAACTTGCCCATTATCCAATTAACTGATTTTGTTCATGCTTTTACTGCTTTAGGATGACTGAGTATTAATCTGCATTTTTTCAGGGAACAGAAAACTAAAAAAAAAAAAAATGCAACTAATTCTACCCAATTCCACCCTTCACTCATTCCCCAGCAGTCTTATTATTGATGCTCCATGGTGCTTAAAAGCCTAAGCCTGTCAGTAGCTAAAGAAGCTTTCAGTCAGCCCTGAAGGCTCCGAAACTCAATTAAAAGCAGGACTGTGAAGGCAAGGTATGAAGATGTATATTTAAAAATAGAAAGTTTTATTTTACTTTAATTTTTTGACCAGTTGTATATTATCAAAATAAGTAATTAAATTTATAGTTAGGAAATCTCACTTCCATTTAAATATCTACTTGATATAGGGTTAGACAATTTCACTGTTTATGTCACTAGGGAACATTCATATATGAGTAAGACCATCACACACATAGTGTTTTAAAACAGTTTAATGTCTTTATAGTAATGACTAACGTAATTAATATGTGCACAATTTTAAACAAATTTTGTGGGCCTTTAAAATTGACAATATAAAAAGAATAATAACTTCTATATAATTATTTTGCATGTTTTGCACATTTTTATATTTCAATGAAAAATAAAAATATGGAAAATATTTATTATATTATAAACAAAATTATTTTACATGACAGTGGCTGAAATTATATTATTATATTTTTTTTGAAGAATTTAAACTATGGTTCACAAGAAGCATCCATACATATCATGATGGATAAAGTTCCTGCCCTCACGTGCAAATCCAGTTTCTAAGTTACATTATGCTTGCTAACTCCTTAGCAAATTTTAGGTATGTGCTAAAATGCCTTATTATAGAAACAGGAGCCTGAATGAGGTCCTGATCAATCAAAAGGTATATTTCTTATATACCATTCTGATGAAACTTGGACAACAATATGTGATATTTCATTAGTCTGTAACTTTCAGCAATAATTGTATATAGACTTTAAAAAAAATACTGGTGAGACTTTTCAGTGTTTGCATTCTGAGAAGACTTGCTTGCTTTCCTTTGTGATATGCTGTGATATTCAAACAAAATTTGCAGGACAGTGATGCTATGTACGTATAAACAAATTATTTGTAGGTATTTAGAACAACCTAAATGCCCCTCGACAAAGAGTGGATAAAGAAGATATGGTAATTTACACAATGGAGTACTACACATCAGAAAATAATAATGACATTTTTAAATTTGTGGGCAAATGGATGGATCTAGAAAACGCCTTAATGAGTGAGGTAACACAGATCCAGAAAGACAAATATAATATGTACTCACTCATACATGGATTTTAGATATTATTCAAAGAAAAAACAGCCCACAATTCACAACCCCAAAGAAACTAGATAACAAAGAAAACCCTAAAAGAGACATACGTGGATCTAATCTACATAGGAAGTAGAAAAAAACAAGATCTCCTGAATAAACTGAGAGCATAGAAATCATGGGGGAGGATAGAAGGGGAGGGTGAGGGAGGAGCGGAATGATTAAAAAATATATATATATATATATATATACATATGTATCTCAATGAAAACAAGAAAAAAAGAAATCTAGTTGATATTGGATCTGATGTTTATGATGATGCCTGGATAAAAGAAGTTATTTTTAAATTTTTTAAATGAAAAGTTTCAATGTGCTCATAGGAACAATTTTTTTTTTCTAGAGATAATCCAAACAGAAGGCCCCAATCATCTGGAATATGCAGAAGGTGTGGCAAAGGTCGATATTGGACGAATGAATGTATATGAACTTTGGACAAGCAAGGTAACATTTTGCCATTGGGAAACACCTTACAGGCCACTCACAGGCTTTCATATCAACCATTGTCAGCATTGCAGAACTCCTCCACAGAGCAGTTAAAAGTGTTAATGACTGTTGTAAAAATCCATACTGCTATGGAACACAGAACAGCTTCAGGAGATAAAACAAAAATTTTAGCAGAGACCATAAAGCAAGTATTTTGACAAACTTATATAAATGATCAAAGACCAAGCTTGAAAATACAAATCAATGACATTGAACTTAAGGGTTTTGTTGACACAGAAGCAGATATAACAATAATTGCACCAAAATATTTGTATTCAAATTTGTCTCTTCAGGAGGTAAATATTCAATCTTTAGTAATATAAACTTTATCTTAGGTAAAATAAAGTGTAAAATGGGTTAAATATATAGGACAAAAAGGACAAAGAGGAAAATTAAAGCCATGTGTAACTACAATACTTATAAATTTATGGGTACACAATTTGTTTTACAGTGATAGAGTACCTAGATTAATATTCTACAATCTCCCAAACAAAGAATAAACTAATGTGTGTTTCTGAGAAAAAAAATATTAAAAGGTATTACCAAGAAGTGTCACTGACCATTTAAATGAGCTGCTGATTTTTCAAAGTTACCAAGAGACCTATCATTTATTATTTTATTTTAATTTTTTATTTTTATATTGTTATTACAAATTTTCACCTCCTCCCTCCTCCCATTTTCATCCCCCTCCACCCACTCCTCCTCCCTCTCCAGTCCAAAGAGCAGTCAGGGTTCCCTGCCCTGGAAAAAGTCCAAGGTCCTCCCCCCTCCATCCAGGTCTAGGAAGGTGAGCATCCAAACAGACTAGGTTCCCACAAAGCTAGTGCATGCAGTAGAATGAAAACCCAGTGCTTCTCAGTCAGCCCTCCTTGTCAGCCACGTTCAGAGACTCCAGTTTGATCACATGCTCCATCAGTCCCAGTCCAGCTGGCCTTGCCGAGTTCCCATTACATCAGTGCCATCATCACAGTGGGTGGGCACGCCCCTAGCAGTCCTGACTTCCTTGCTCATGTTCTCTCTCCTTCTGCTCCTCATTGGGACCTTGGGAGCTCAGTCCAGTGCTCCAATGTGGGTCTCTGTCTCTATCTCCATCCATTGCCAGATGTCGGTTCTATGGTGATATGCAAGATATTCATCAGTGTGGCTATAGGATAAGGCCAGCTCAGGTGCCTTCTTCTCAGCTGCCCAAGGAACAAGCTGGGGACATCTCCTTGGACACCTGGGAACCCCTCTAGAGTCAAGTCTCTTGCCAACCCTAAAATGGCTCCCTTAATTAAGATATATACTTCCCTACTCACATATCCTCCCTTTCTCCATTCCAACCCTCCGATTCCCCCAAGCTCTCCCCATCCTCCCCTTCTCACTCCTCTCTACCCATCTCCCAACCTAACCCAGGATCCAGCAATACCACTCTTGGGAATATATCCAAGAGATGCCCTATCATACTACAAAAGCATTTGTTCAACGATGTTCATATCAGCATTATTTGTAATAGCCAGAACCTGAAAACAACCTAGATTCCCTTCATTGGAAGAATGGATAAAGAAACTGTGGAATATATACGCATTAGAGTACTATTCAGTGGTAAAAAGCAATGACATCTTGAATTTTGCATGCAATGGATGGAAATAGAAAACACTATCCTGAGTAAGGTAACCCAGACCCCAAAAGATGAATATGGTATGTATTCACTCATAAGTGGATTCTAGCCATAAATAAAGAACATTGAGCCTACTAGTCATGATCCTAGAGAAGCTAAATAAGAAGGTGAACCCAAAGTAAAACATATAGTTATCCTCCTGGATATTGGAAGTAGACAAGATTGCCAGATTAAGGAAATCTGAGAACTATTTCTTTATTGGACAGAGGTACTAAATCCTAAATAAACAGAGAAAGAATTCAAGAAGGGTTTTATTTCTATTAAAAAATACATATATTAGTGGAAACATTACAGTCTATGAAAACCAGAGTTAGAACTATTGAAAACAATATCTGCTGTGAAGATACAATGATTCCATATTGTGGAATTTGAAACAATTGTGAAACCCTGAAGGCTATGTCCTAGGAAGATTTGGCATACATTGTTTATCTTCATTTTATTGCTCTCCTTACCCCTTCTCTAATCATTAGAACTTTATGGTAATAAAAACCACATGTGTGGATTATAGACTAAGATACAATCTTTAATTTGAAATTCCTTTAGGTGGTAAAATTAAATTTTTATATTTTGAACATGTGAATAAATGCATGTGCATTCACTTTATAAAGGATCTTCATGGCAAAGACTTTACTTGACAGGCTAATTTATTTAAGATTAACATGAAAATTTACAGCTAGCTTCATAATTATATTTCCTGAATTTTGATTCATTTAATGACATATTGATTAAATTTATGCAAGAACTTATTCTATGAAAATTGTATTCCTCTTTATGTGTTCACATTTAATACAATAGAGTGAAAAAACAAAATAAATTGCTCCCAAAATCTTTATTCCTGTTTTAATATAGCATTAATCTGTTTTGTAAAATAATGATGATCAAAATAATGTTTTAATATTCATAGTTTGATTGGATAAATGAACTTTTTAACCAAATGTAAACAGGCAAATGACCTGCAGCAGAATGGTCATATGCTTGACATACTGGTTTAATTTATAAAGTACATATTAGAATATTTGAACTTTTATAAAGCTTTATATTCTAAAAACCATATTATTTTATGAGTTTTAATGAAGCAGTTTTCTGACAATGTTGACAAATGTACAAAGGAAGATGTTATGGAAGGAGTGGGAAAATATCTGAGTGTTGATATGGGAATTACTTTTTCTTCTGTTTATTTGATGATTTTTTTTCATTGTGAAGGTAACAGTAGATTCATTTGATTTTCCTTCCAACGTATGTGGTCCATTCTGCAGAAGAGTCTTAGTTATATGGCAGAATTTGAGAGAAAGGGATTTTTTTCTTTTCACTGAGTTATCTGTACTTGATTATTAAAGTGTTCACCTAATCAGTAGAGGAAACCACAAAATAAATGCCAATTTTTGCTAGCATTTTGGCTCAGAGGAAATACTCATACTTCATTTCTTCCCCAAAACCTTCCTTCTAATCTTCTTTGTTTCTATGTTACATGTGTCTCTAGGATCTTAGCTCTCTCAAGGGACAAATTTCTTCCTTCAAGTTTCCTTCAGCCCTCACAATGTTAAAAATATCTCTCTTTCAAGGCCACGTTCAAACACTCACTCTTCTCCTCTTCAGTATTAGACAATTAGAGTGTGTGTGGCATAGGAAAAGCTGAGGAATCCTGAATCCTACAACAAAAGTTGAAAAGACTGGAACAAAATTAGGCTCCCACACTTCAGAATGCCAAAATATAGAGTTCTCCTGCCCAGTATTATGATTAGATGCTGTCTGGGAACAAGGATCACCACTTCTTTATTTCAGAGGGAAACACATTGCAAACTGCACATCTGGCTTAGTACAACAAAAAGAAAGAACAAAGCTATAAAGTGGAAAGCCATGTCACCTGACTGATACTATGCTGAGTTGTAAATGTCCTGAAAACTCACATATCATCTTACAGGATGAAACCAGACCAGAAACACAGATGTTGAATTATGTAGTAGGGACTCTGGGAAGACTGAGTGCAGACAGCAAGTGCCAGCCTTTTGTCCTTATGGGCAATGTTATTTTCTCAGTCATGCTAATTGCAGTAACATGGAATCAGGCCATCAAATCACAAGTGGGATTTATATTACAGTACTTTATCTATTAATGCATGTCAGCCTCTAGTACCTTTTTTAAGGTTTTAATAACCATTTAATATTAACATTTCAGTAGATCAAAGCCACTTAATAAACAGGTGTATATTCTCAGATTTCCCCACACTTTGCATCTGGGATATAAATATAGTACTCACATAATGAAATTCTCAAAATAGAGAAAGAGAGTAAACAAGAAGATATCGTCAGTTGGAAGCAATAGAACCCTAGTGTAAAGGTGCATAAGAGATGAATTTCTTTATTCACATAAGTCATAAATTTGACTGTATCAGTGTTACTTTGTACTTGATAATGTTAATGGAAACTGAAGAAATTATGCTCACTTTCTTTGATGCCTGCACTGTCAAATGACACTACTGACAACAAAATCATATGGAGGTTTCTATTCATTATTCTAAGATGGAATACTCATAACCTAACAACTTCATGTATTACATGCTCTTTACTTACCATTTTACAAAATAATATAATGGAATTTGACATTTATATGTGAATTTATAGGAAAAATATAGACACATTTCCTGAAATAGACCAAAGAAATAAAAGCAATAAACTAGATAAGGAAATGGTCCAATGATAATCCTTTCCATTTCATACTGTTTTTATAATGCAGCTTTATATTCAGACATATTTGGGAAATAAATGTAAAAATCATGTTTTTGTATGGTGAAATATGGACTTTGGAATTTTGGCTAGGAAAGTAGTAGAATGTTTTAAGTGATGCTTAATAGAACATATTAGCAGGAGCATGGAAGACAGTGCTTCTAGAGTTATTTGGACAGTGGGGGGATCACTCAAGAGGTTTCAGAGGAGGAGATTTTTAGTTTGTTGTCTAGAGACTGTTCTTGTGATATCTTGTTGAAGGATGTGGCTGCCTTTTGCTCTTGTTCAATGAGTCTGTCTGAGCCCAAAGTGAAAAGTTTTGGATTATGGATGTTGGCAGAGGATATCTTAAAGCACCCCTAATATAGACTGTCAGTGTGATGGTGCATGCCTTTAATCCCATTACCAATGGGCAGAGATGGGCAGATCTCTGAGTTCAAGGCTATAGATCCAGTTTCAGGAAAGGCAAGCTTAGACACAGAGGGTGGAAAAAAAAAAACCTGATGAAGGTGTAAATGGACAAGAGGGCCATATACTAGAGCCAGTATGGAGCAGAATCTGTCAACTTCAGCCACATTGTTCTAGTTGTAGAGTCAAGGATAGTAGAAGGGGGTAAAAGAATTTGCCTTCTCCCTTAAAGAGAGAAGCTGAGCCCAGGCATGTGTCAGGAGTGTCCCTGAATGGATGCATAGAGAGACTATTATGTGAAGCTATGAAATTGAAGCCTGGATTGCCTTGGAGATCCCAAGATGCCTGATGAGGAGAACTGCTAACAGCAAGTGAACTCAGCACAGGAGAAAGCAGTGCGTTGTAATCAATAAAATTGAAAGGAGTTGGAGATCTGATCAGTGTTTTGATATCACTCATGGAGATGCAGAGTACAAAGTTTGCCCAGGTGGTTTTCTCTTGCTTTTGCTCCAGTATTTCCTCACTGTGCTCCCTTTCCTATGTTTTGGAACTGTAATGTATTATGCACTAAAATATATGTTGGAAGTAGGTAATTTGCTTTTTGCTTTTGATTTTACAAGAGATTACAGATAAGAGATCACATAAATCTCAGAAGAGACTTTGAACTTTAGACTTTTAAATAAGTATGGGACTGTTATAAACTACATAGACTTTTGAAGTTGTACTGAATGCATTTTTGCATTATGATATGGCTATAAGACTTGGGGAACCAGGTCATGAAATGTGCTGGTTTGAAAGAAAATGAAGCCCAAAGAGAGAGGCACTATTAGATGGTGTGGCTTGGTGGGAATAAGTATGGCCTTGTTGGAGGAAGTGTGTCACTGTGGGGCATAGACTTTGAGTTCCCCTACACTCAAGCTACCCTGAATCTCACAGATCATTTTCCTTGTACCTGAAAGATCCTGGACTTCCAGCTTCTTCTCCAGCACCATGTCAGCCTGCATTTTGTCATGTCCCACCATGATGATAATGGGCTGAACCTCAACCCTACACAAAAATATATAGGCAAATGAGGACAACTGAGAGCAGGAGAAATTGTCTTTTCCAGGGAAGAGTATACAATTGCTTATCAAATACCAAATACTCATCACTGGGACGGGTAAGAAAAAACATTATAGAGACTGAACACATTCCATTTATGAACTTAGTAATATATAGAGACTGAACACATTGCATTTACAAACTTAATAATATATACAATCTATGATAAAAAAGTGTGCATTGGTTTGAAAGATAGCAAGGAGAGGTGTAAGGGACAGCTTGAAGAGAGGAAAGAAAAGGGAGAAATGATGTAATGGTATCACCATTGTAAAAAATTTGAAAACAAAATAAAAATAAATAAAGTATAAAAAGGAAAACTGACATAAGTAAAGGATAACAAAAATACAAACAAAAGAAATACCAAAAATAAAATATGTGAGTTTACTAAATTTTTAATATTTATTCAACTTTTAAAGTGGTTAATTTGTCTCTAGGTTGCATCCATTGAAGAGAGAACTAACCAAATCCACAAACTCATAGACATTTTTAGCAATATATTATAAAAGCACACATCTTTGTGTTAACACTTTAAATCACATATTTTTCATTTTGTTTAAATATGATTGTTCCAAAAAAAACTTGTTCATTTATGGCACTTGAAATATTTTCGATGATATCCTTGGACTGAGATGCTTTACCATACTACTTAACCACTCCACAATTGCAATCAACTACTTGTACATTTCTGTCTCCATCTTCATCATGTTTACAAAGATATGCTCATTTTCCTTCTTAACTTGTTGCTGTCATCTTTAACTAGATTGATACTGTGCTCAGCACTATGACCCTCAACCAGTTTCACATATGCAGGCTTACCACAACTGATGTAAACAATAATCCAGAGACTTCTGCAACAATGATCAGCTTAGTGTGAGGTGATTTTTTAACTAAGCCTAAACTTTGTTTCTTACTATCGCATGCTGATTTTTTCCAATGCATAAATCAAGCTCCTGGTTGTATGTAAACAGAGATCTATAGAAAAAAAGTCTTCAGGCCACACAGCTGGTCCATTTACTAGTGCCTTTTATTTATAGTGCCCATACTAGTAAGCCTCCTGTTCTTGTTGTCCTGCATAGATTTTAGCTGGAGGAAAAAATACTACAATAGTTTGTTTTCCTATAACAACTCCCATTGTTCATATTCTTTCATCACAAATGATGCATTTGTGATATAATTTTCACTGCTGTTTTCTTTATATAATTAACTACGTATCACAGAATCTTAGACTTAATATCATATGATATACATTTTTCATTCTCAGAATGTAAATTCATGATGGTTCTCTGGTGAAATCTTGTTTATACCAATAGGGCTAGCCTGAAGATCAGAGGGCAGCACTAGTCACTGGTTAACCATAGAGGTCTGAAGGTCTGTACAGACAGACAGGAAGTTACATGTTGGGCAGAGAGAGGAAGTGATCAGAGGGAAGGAAACAGAATCTCACTCTCTTTTCAGCTGGGAAATTGAGTAGCTAAGGAGGCCATGGTTTTGCTTCTTAGTCTGTCTGATGTCTCGGCATTTTCCCCAATATCTGACTCCAGGCTTTTAATATTAAGACATTTTAGAACTTGAGCTACATGGCTCCTTATGTAATTAAAAATGTTACAATGACAGAGCTCTAATAACGCATTGCCGTTGCCATAGTGTACATATGGACTATTTACACGATTGCAGTTTCAATATATCCTAGTTACCTGATGTTGGTGGTCTCTTTAACTTTAGAATTTCACTTTCTCAACATCAGAAGTCCCTTCAACTGTTACACTCAAATCTTGCCCAATCTCAAAATTCTTCTACTATTTTTAATCTCTCCCTATTTCTCCACATACCCAAAATAAGTTGTCTCACTTATCACAATGTCCTTTTACTTCCTATAAAAAATTACTATTTAAGTCTTCCGTGATTTTCCTGGTTCTTCAATTTTCTTCTCATTTCTGTTTAACAGCCTTCAAATCGGCAGCATAGCTTTTAATAGCCATAAACTTCTGCATCCTGCCTGCACTTCCAGTCTGCAGGAACTATAGGCATGAAAAAATGCACGCAGTTTATGTAGTAGTGGGTATCAAACTCAGGGCTTGAGCACGCTAGAAAAGCACTCTACTAATTGAGCGACATTCACATTTCTCAGTTTACCTCTCCTCCTCCAGACCATCCATGTCTTGTTTGCTGTTTCTCCAACTGTAAGGCCAAACCACTGTAGTAACTCAATTCATAGAGGAAGCCACATCCAATTCTAGTTCATTATGTCAACTTCTTGTGAGTACTAAGGATACTTCCTTATGCTTTTAAAAGACCAAATAGTTCAAAGTCAAAAAAAGGCACACAAATTAAGACATGAGTGCAAGGATGCTCTTGAGCTTTATCAGATCTAAGGATATTGAAAGAAACTTCAGATTCTCTTTTTAGAGCATTTCCTAGTGCAATAACCTTGTTAAATATTCATCATTGCAAACAACTAGAAAATGAATTAATCAGTAATTAAGGCACCACTGACAAAACACCTGAAAGGGTTAATTAAACATAACACTAAAGAACTCTGAATGGCCCTCGATGCCCAGAATATATGTTATAGTTAGAAGATTGGTGAGTGGAGCACATGGAATATAATGAGACAACAGAAAATAAAATTTAATTACAAAAATTCCCTTATATCTATAACCTATACTTTAGCAAAATGCTGTTAGGAAATGTAGGCTGAAAACATTAGACTCCAATAATGCAAACTCAGGACTATTATGTTTAACATAAGAAAACTCATTAGAACCCCATAGGAACATCTCAGTTACATTTCCCACGTTTAAATGAAAACACATGGAAATCTTACAAAAATAATGACTGACATTTGAACTAAGTATAAACAATTATTTAAGATAAAAAGAAAAGTAAAATCACTAGAGTGCCTATAGCTCTTGTTCAGGAGATTTTGTACTCTGTCACACCAAAAACTATAATAACGTTATTCAATGGGTTCTCTATAACATTTTCTAAACACACTAGAGCTACCTAATCCCAATTGAGCACAGCAATATCTCTCACCATACTGATAACCAGATAATACAACCTCCCTCTGTGGAGGAGTTGACTTTTTGCTTTATAGAAATACCATCTCTTTTGAGGCTCTTAATACTAGCTGAACTTCTTACAGTCTACTAGAAACACTACTATATTTCACACAGCAATACTCTTTCCTAGAAATGTTTTATCTAAAGACTCACTCTTGAGGTTCGAGTGACAGAGCCCGTCCCATTTGATCTCACAAATCTTCTCATTTCTCTCCTTTCCCTTCTTTTATTTCATTTTTAAAGAAAAAAAACTATCTTTTTTTTCATTTTACGTACCAATCCCAGTTCCCACTCCTTTCCCTTCTTCCATTTCTTTGATCTTCCCCATCTTCCTATTTCTCACACTCTTACTTCTCCTCAAAACACTGAGAATCTCCAAATTATAAGAGTAATTACTTGTTTTTTTTATAATCTTGTGTGTGTGTGTGTGTGTGTGTGTGTGTGTGTGTGTGACTGAGCATGTGAACATGTAGGCACACATGCATATTCTCTCAGCATGCAAGAGCATGCTTCAGCTTTTATGAAGACAGTAGATATCAGAATTGGATGTCAGCCTTCACCTTCCACATCTTTTGGGGAAATATGTATTGTTTGTCACTGGTTGTGCTAGCTTTTTGTCGCTGACTAATGAGTCCTGAGCATACTGCTCTCTGCCTCCATCTCTTCCTTTATGGGACCACAGGGACTTCAGGTGTCTCCTAGTGCACTCAACATTTTGCATGATCTGGGAATAGTAACATGTCCTTATAGCATTGCTATTAAAATGACTTAAATGGAAAATACTTGGGAAATGGACTTTTTAAAGATGAAAGAGGTCCCATTTTATCTTCTCTTAAGTAATTAGGTACCCCCGAAAACTTTAATCCATGAAATTCATTCCAAATATGTGATGTGTTTGTAGATTCCATAAAAATCATAAAAAAAGAACAAATAGAAAAAAGAGAGAAAGACCCCCGCCCAACACAAAACCAAAGGAAAAACCAAACAAAGCAACAACAACAACAAAAAAAAACCCACAAAGCAAAATAAGCAAAGAAACAAACAAAAATAACAATGAAAAGAGGTTTCTCACTCAGTATTTAAGATTTCCTGGACAACAGGACTCTTCATACATTTGAAGCCCTCAGCATGGGCATTTTTGCTGTTATTAATACAAAAGTCAAAATAAAATCAAAATAAGATTTTGCTCATTTTTCTAAGAGTTGTGAGGCAGGAATAAACTTAAAAATATAGCATTTCTAAATGTATCCTTGCTTTCACAACCAATGCCCAATATGCTTACCATTGTTCAATTACTTTCTTGCTTTGTCAATGATATTACTTCATTAGAACAGAGGGAACCAATAAAGCCCCAATTTGGATTTCATCCAGGAGGGAGCTGCTCTTCCTTCTTTGATGGATTGCCAGCAATCAATGGCAAGACAGTCAATACTGATTAAGGGCACAGGGTCAGAAAACCCAGAAGGTATTAAAAAGTCAAGTTCAGCTGCATAATGCCGAGTTTACTTTTTACACCAAGATATTTCCACAGAAGGAAAACCTTATCCCTATGTAACAACATCATACTTCATCCTTTTTTTGTGTGTGTGGAAAATCTAGGGAAATTTTTAGGATTGTGAGAACTGGTTATTTATCATTTATTCTGAATTATTAGTTTCTTTAATGTAGCATACCTTTATGATCATGACGAAATTTTTACATTAGAAACAGCTTTCTAGTAAGATGTTAATTTCTTAATCCACCAATTTCTTTTTTCTGTACTGAAATATTTTAGATGGCTATTACCTTGATCCAAATATTCATGAAAACGAATGACACATTTTTATAGATACCTTTTCCTCTCAGGAACAATGCAAACAAAACTGGCCTCACAAGTAACTATGGAGGCCTGTAGTTAAATACATGAGAAAAACAAAGAAGATAATAACAAATAATTGCATCAGCAGAGACAGATATTTTAGAAATTATAACAAAATATAGACATTTTTAGGAAACTAAAAACCAAGAGACTTCTATGTAAAGACAGCAGCAAAGGACAGACTCATTTGTGTAGTCAGGAGTGAAATAACCAGAAGTGTCAACTGCAGAGAAGCAAATCTCTGCTCACTTGTTTTCACGTTAACAATCTTAGAAGATTAACTGATGTTTAAAGCTTAATAAACGTTACACAATAGAG
Source organism: Microtus ochrogaster (assembly GCF_000317375.1). Classification (NCBI taxonomy): domain Eukaryota; kingdom Metazoa; phylum Chordata; class Mammalia; order Rodentia; family Cricetidae; genus Microtus; species Microtus ochrogaster. The sequence goes on from NC_022031.1 coordinate 35,143,153, forward strand.
GGAAACCAGGTTGGAATAGCATAGTAACACAAAATACAGACTGCAACAAATTAAAGTACAGCATCAGAAGTTTCTGGGAAAAAAATCTGAGAACTGTTAAAGACTGTAGGCAGTTAATATTGTGTGTGGTTAATCCTAGAGAGATTTTGAAAATAAACCATAGAAGTTAATATTCAAGAAAGTGCTATCATCAATTTTTTTTGTACTAAGTAAAAGATAGAAGAAGAAGGGCCAAGGGAACTAAATTAGAATGAGGATAATAAAAATAATTGCTAATACGGCAACTTTTGAATCAGAGATCTAAAAATACTATAAGCATGAAGTGTTCGAATTAAGAATAAAAATTGGCATGTAGCTTAGTGGTGGTGAGAAGGACTACAAAAATAATAGCAGCAACAGCAAAATGTTTATGTAGTAAATAAAGCAATATTAAAATTATCAGACTAATTTAAAAGCAATAGTATCAGTGGAAAACAATCAGAATAAAATTACCTATGAATATAATTTCACTTTATTAATTTTAAATTACTACTGTAAAAAGCACTTAATTATAAATTAAATTATTAATTCTAAACAAATTATTCCATTAACATTAAATTAAATTATAATACTGTAAATTAATTACAAGCTTAAAATGACACTATTGCATCCCAATTTTCAAATGAAGAGTTTTGCTACAGTTTATCTCATCTTCACGAAATCTCACGTGAGTGCAGCCAGGTTTTAACCAGCCAGTTTTTGATCTCGTGGCTTATCTGGGAAAATGCCCAGTGATAAATTTAATGACGTAATAGCAAGGATAGCATACCAAAACCTATAAAGCATTGTCTTGAATAAATAACACATAAATTTCATTCATTAGGTAACTTCATATAGTCTCAATATAAGTTCTGAAGAAGGAATAGAATCGCAATCAAAATCTGCTTTCTAATACTGATTACACTGTTTATATGGAAGTACAAAGGATCTAGGTAGGTTACGTTAATTTTTAAAGCTTCATTGCCTAAGTTATCTTTTTTTTAACTGAAATTAGATACTTCTATTTTCTTCTCTAATACAATACATATGTTAGCGCATTTTGCCCTCTGTCCACTTCCCCCAGCTCTCCTCCATCTCCCTTATCCTCTGAAGTCACTGCCTTCTATTTGCCTTCAGAATGAGGCAGGCCTTAAAGAAACAACAGTCAACCATGACGATACAAAATACAAGAAGGCAATGCAAAAGCCCTCTTCGGCAACCTAATACGAGGAAGAGTCCCAAGGGCAGGCAGGAGTCAAAGACACAGCTTCTCTTGCCGTTAATAATTCTGCACAAACACCAAGCTTACAACTGTAACATGTACACACAGGACTGTGTGCAGATTCATTTGTACATGCCCCCTGATGGCAGCTTCAGTTTTGTGAGCCCATAAGAGCCTTGCTTCGTTGATTCAGTGGCTTGTGTTTTAATTTAAAGCCTTCTTCAAAAACTACATTAATTTCAGCTGATTTTTTCCTACATCTTGATTGCTGTGTATTAAACCTGGAGATAACTGTTGTCTGAGATTCCAATTTCACATTTTTTACAATAAATACACCAGAGAGTAGTTATTAGATCACACGGAAATTCTCTTTTTAGCCTTTTGAAGAAATTCCATCCTGGCTCTATTAGTAGCTGCACTATTCTACATTTTCAACACAGGAAATGCCTTCTCATTTTGCCACATTGAGCTGAAATCTGTTCACTTTAAAAAAAAATGATAACCAACCTAAATGTAGAAAGGAATATCTATTTGTGCTCTTGTTCTATTTCCTGATGATTAATAAGAACTTTTTCAATTGAGTTCTTGTACAAATCAAATACACACTGAGAGATGAATAAATCAGAAAATTTTGGAATATTCCTAATATAGAACCTTACTTATCACCAAAAAGGAAGTCCATTTTGTACATGTATTAGTCTAAAAAATAACATGCTAAGTGAAATAAGCCAGTTCCTAAAGAAGAAATAAGGACTGCAAGAGCCTGAATGTTGAAGAGGGCTGTTTGTGATGAATAGAAAAGATATGTTTAACAGGATACACGAATGCTAGAGTGATGGTTTACTGCAGCTGTAATTTCTAGCCTAATGAAATTTAAACATGCTTAGAACACTGCATTTGGACTTTTCTTTTTACATTGTATTTAGCCATTACAGTGTCTTCTTAAACAAGTCCCATAATAAGATTGGGTAAAGACTAAGGCAAGAATTAAGAAATATATGCACTAATACCATATGCACTTAAAATTTTCATTGAAATCCAAATTAAATCTTAATCACTAGCCAAATTGAATTCATTAACTTTTGCAAACTAACAGAGTTACAAATTCTGGAAGAATTACAAATTAATACTAAAGGAATGTCAAATTTGGTATGGATTTAAAGAATGTTTAACTTTCACACATTGTTACAGGGATGAAAACATTGAAATTACTTTAAATTATAGTTTGATATTTTCCTACAATTATAAACTTCAAATTGCAAACTCAGAAATATACCCCTAAATAGCTATCTAAAAATAAGTTAAAATAAATGTCTATCATGGTATGTAAATGTATACAAAGCCCAGCATTATTGGAAATACCAAGGATTTGAAATTTTAACACAGACAACATCTCTCATCAAGTTCAAGCACATTCTATTGATTGAATGAAGACAGGTAAAGACTCAGGCCTGCTTTATCAAATGCAGGAAACAGATGAATAGTAACAGTGTTTGTTTGGGGTAGAGGGTTGATGAGACTAACTAATGAGAGGATTTAAATTGCATTATATTATGTATATTCCAAATCATTAAACTAGAATTAGTGAAAAAGTACAAAAAAACCACAAGTTAATACCAGTAATATAAAATATATTAACACACTAAAATTACCATATATATTATATATGTATTATGGAAATATAACACACACACACATATATGAAATAATCACTTGGTGGGGGAGTGGTTGAGACAGGGTTTCTCTGTGTAACAGCCCTAGCTGTCCCAGAAATGGCTCTGTAGACCAGGCTGGCCTCAAATTCATAGAGATAACTCTGCCTTTCCCTTCTAATTACTGAAATTAACGCCGTGTGCCATCACAACCCAGTGATAATATAATGAACATTTTTCTTTGCTTTAAAACTAGTAGTACTCCCTCTCTATTCTGGCACAATATTCTTTAAATCCATATTCTTGTCAACTATCCCCTTCAATAACCATGAAAGGAAAGGAAGAGTGAAAAGAAGTCCTTGATTTCAAAGGCAGCAACTACAATAGGTTCAGAAAAAAAGACTATCTGACCAAGTGCTACAATTGGGGGGATAGAGCCAATCAAAAAAACCGAAGACTTTATAATTTATTTATTTCATCCTCTTCTGCATATATTAATGCATAAAGTTCCAGTCAAAATTGGCCCCATAAATTCAAATTTGCAGTTCCTGAAATAAACCAGAACTTGGATCTTTTGACAGTATGATAAAAGGTTTGGAGTAAATCAGATCATTGAGCAGTTTTCCACTTACAATCAAAAGCAGAAAGCACTGAGATCACTGTTATGAAGAAAGGGCTAATTAGTTTTGATATTTCTCAAGTACTTTTAAAAGTGTCTATTTCAAAAACCCGTTTCTAGTAGTAATTGTACTGATATTAATAAAACAATATCTGCTGATTCATTGCTTTGTGCCAAATCACTAATTAGATGTTTATTAAAAGTGTTTACTTTTAATCATCTCAATAAGACCATGAGGTTAAGGTTGCTGATTTAGAATTGTTTATACAATTTGGGAAATTGTGTCTGATGAGGGTTAAGAGACATTCAATGCTTTTGAGCTGCAAAATGAAAGGCCTAAGACTGTCTGAATACATTCCTCCTTCTTACGAAGTGAATTTTCTTACTATGTGTTACTTACCTTGTGATGCAATGAAATGTTTGACAAAAGCTATTTAAGGAACGATGGGTTTGTTTTGGTTGACTGTTCTAGGGAAGATTCTATCATTGTGGGAAAATCATGGCAGCAGGAGTTTGGGGTACCTGACTATGTTTATCTATTGTCAGGAAACAAGAAAAAAGTAAGTAAGCTCAGCTCTGTGTATCCTGTATATTCAGTCTATGATGGCAGGCTATGGGGTTGTCATGCCTCTACCAAGCTGTGTCTTCCCACATCAACTAACTAACCTTTGATGGCAGGCAATGGAAAGATCATGCTAGTTCTCCTGTCAACTAGCTTGTATAAATAATCTCTCTCTGACATGTCCAGAAGCTTGACTCATAGGTGTTTTTTGATTCTGAAATATTGATGATATTCATGTTATGCCACTCTTATCTTTAATAATGTAAAGATAACTGTGCTGGATTGACTAAAAATATAAAACCAGATGATATATGCAAAAGTATACAGAAGTGAACATGGTTCCTCAAAGGTACAATAAAAAATAATAAAAGTATTTAATAAAGGATGGTTGTATTGATGTGGTCTTGATTATCTGCAGATAGTCTGCCTTTACTAATATAAAGACATTGTTAAAATAATAAAATTCAATGTTTTTAAATCCACAATTCAGGTGATTATATAGTGGGTAGGTAATTATTATTTCTTTCTCACGTCTTTATTTTTTCTAAAACATTACTATTGATAAGTAATGTTATTTTTATGATACTCAAGATTTTTCTTTCTGTTTAAAAGCTGTGAAGTATGAGGCTGTGGACATAGCTCAGTGTTTATAAGCTGTGAGTGCTCTTGCAGAGAATCAGCACATGGTTCCAGGACCCCTATCGGGTGGCTCACAACCAGCTGCTCCTGCTGGGCCAGTGGATCTAATGTCTTTCTCTAGCCTCCATGGGCATCTTCCACAATTGTCACATATAGATGTTTTCAAGCATGTAAACACAGATAAGTGCCTCTCTCTCACAGATGTGCTCACAATAAATGAAAAAACATAATTCAGGTGACTGTACATAATTGAAAAGAAATGTGACATTTTATTCTATTTCCATTTATGGAATGTGGATAGAAGAGTCACTTTATTGTAAATAAAAATAAAATAAGATATAGTGTTCCATGTAGTATTCATGTGAATACAGGTTCATATAAAACTAAAGAGGGTAAGGCCCCTTTTTAAGCAAAAGTAAAATATTTTGTGTCTGTGTCTGAATACTTTAGTCTGTCATAAAGAAGAGAAAGGAACACAGAAATGTGTTGGTTTTTCTTATCTTTTTCGTGATTAGTGTTTTCATTCTTTGAAAATCCAGGTCTGCTTTACATGTTCTACCATCATGATCAGGGCTTAAAACCAGGCCCTAGAAACCCAAACGTAAAAGAAAACCAATAGTGAGTAGATGATATCACAAGCAAGAAAGCCAAAACCTTGTAATCCTCTCTATTCAGATAGAAAAGAATAATTTAGTAAGAATATTCTCCAACACTGTAAGTTCCTGAAGTCAGGATAAATATACTGAATGTTACTATTTTAATTGTAAGAGTACATAATCCAAAGTTCTGCTCCAGTCTTTCTTCTTACAGACATACTCTCTCTATTTGATTTGAAAATAAGACAAAATATTCAGTAGGACTCCCAAAACTCATAATTAGGTCTGCCTTTCTAATATGCCTTTTGATAATATTAAGCATAGTATTCTTTCTGTTCTCATCTCTTCATACCTTTCCTGGATTTCCATGTCAAGATTTTAAAATGATTATAATATTAGTACATCATAGCTAATTTTTACTTTTTTTCTCAGAAACACTCAGAGTGTCATAATTTTGTTAATAGTTAAAACACCATTCTCTTCTTCTACAGGTCTGTAGATTTATTATCACCATTGATCAAGCCATAGATTTTCTCAAGAGCTCTAACTAGCCAATGTATTTTATTAAATCTTTCTTCAAAAACACCATTTTGTGTCACCCTATTAAATTATTTTTATTATCATAACCAATATTATAACAACTTTCATTCTTATGCTATATCATGCACTAAATATCACTCATGATGGCTATTTATAAAAGTTGTCCTTATTGCATTGGTGGTTTCTATATTACTCCAATTTTTTTCTGTATTATGATTCACACTTTAAGTAGAAGACATCCTTAATTAGATGACTTTATTGGATATATGATTTAATCTGTACACACATCTAGAAAACTCTTACCTATTTATTCTAGGTTTGTAATAGATACATTTTTGTCACATAATATCTAAATTGAGTACAGGAGTAATAAGACTAACCCTTTTGATCACCTTTGAACATTATCGTCAGCTCACATCGTACAATAGTGCCCATAGATTTGTTAAATTATTAGTCCATTATTATAGCTAAGGGATAGTGACTTTATTCTATGACACAGTTTCTCTTGTCACAAGTAATCTTAAATAATTAATACACAATAAGGTTTATCTTTTTTATTTTATTGAAAATAGATTTTTTTTTCTGGCATAGAATATCCTAAATACAGTTCCTGTGCCGGGATTCCTTCCTATTTCTCTCCACACCTTCTCCTTTTTGGATGTACCCACTTTCTTTTCTGTATCTCATTAGAAACACAAATTTTTAAGTGATAATGATATAGTATAATTAATAAAACATCATAAAACAAAAACTAACATATCTGAATAGAACAAAACATGGAAACAAGAAAAGGCTCAAGAAAAGGCATAAGAAACAGATATAAAGCCGGGCGGTGGCAGCACACGCCTTTAATCCCAGCACTTGGGAGGCAGAGGCAGGCAGATCTCTGTGAGTTCGAGGCCAGCCTGGTGTACAAGAGCTAGTTCCAGGACAGGAACCAAAAGCTACGGAGAAACCCTGTCTCAAAAAATCAAAAAAAAAAAAAGAAAGAAACAGATATAAACACAGGAACCCCCTCATTCACACACTCAGGAAGCCCATAAAAACACTAAACTGGAAGCCATAATACATAAGAAAAGTATCTGTGGAAAAGGGACAGTTGTATAAAAAATAAAAATAAGAGAAAAAAAGATGCCATTATGAGACAAGGAACTTCCAAGGATACCTTTGAGTTAATTTTCTGTTGATCATCTACTGCTGGGAAACAAAGATATTATAAAAATAATACCTTTCCCCAATGAGGCTCTCTTGGAAAATATTTAATTTTCATTTGCAAGTGGTTATCATTTGAAGGTTACTTCTGATTCAGTATATGGTAAGTGGGTATATGGGCACTTCTCTTTTCAGCTCTATGATCCCATCAAGGGCAGACCTGTGCAGGCCTGTGCATGGTGCCTCAGACTCTGTGAGCTCATATGTGTGCTGATACTGTTGATTTAGAGGGGATGTTTTCTTGGTGTCCTCCATTCCCCTTAGCTCTTACATTCTTACAATCTCCTCTAGTGTAGGGTTCCTTGAGCCCTTAAGAGAGGGACTTATTGGAGACATTCCATTCAAAGCCAAGTGTTCTAAGGTCTATCACTCTTTGTATATTGTTTGGCTGTGGGTCTCTGTATTTGTTCCCATCTGGTAAGGGAGGAAGCATCTCTGATAATTGCTGAGGAAGACATTTCTCTATTAGTAAAGCAGAGTGTGATTATCGCTTTTTTTTTATTGCTAGCTCTTGTTTTGTTTTTCAGAACAGTAGTATTTGGTTTATACCCTAAGTCCCTGGCTACCTAGTGTCAGGTAATTGGTCACCCAAACAGTGTTGGCTATGTGTTCTGTTGCTATAGAGTGGGTCTTAAATCAATTCATACATTGTTTGGTCATTCCTACAAAGCTTTATGACAATATTGTACTATGGTTGGTCTTTATTTTTTTCCCTTGGTAGTCTGCAAAGTGCCCTCCATTGGTCACAAGGTAGAAAGTACTACGTGGGCACCAGCTTGACCTCTCCCTATTCTATGAGTTATGTAGGTGTTTTCTTCAGCATTGAGGCCCTGTCATTATTTTGTGGAGAGAAACATATAGTCTTGGCAACAGCCAGGGTTGTTTGTCTTTACCCTTTGAAACTCTCTGGCAAACAACTCAATTGGATTTAACCTAATCCCAGTTCTGGAAACTTCATTTGGTGAAAACTAATGTAGGTTTTGGCTATGTCTTCCTCATTATTTGGTAATTTCATTTAGATCTCACCTTCATGTATGTCAATTTTTTAAGGAAGGTTTTACTATATTCTATTTCTACACTACAACCCAAATGGTGCTTGATTTTAGCTCGTTCTCCCCATATTCCAACACCACCTATTCCTTCCCATTTCCCACTCTGCCCTACAGTTCCAGTCCCCCCAAATGTCTATCTGAGTATGGGTTAACTCATTCAGGATGATATTTTTCTAGTTTCATCCATTTACCTGTAATTGTCATTATTTTATTTTTCAACAGTTGAATTTTACTCCATTGTATATCTCGTTTTCTGTGTCCATTCATCCGTTGAGTGACAGCTAGGTTTTCTCTAATTTCTGGCTGTTGTGAATAGAACAGCAATGACCATGTTTTAGCAAGTGTCACTGTGGACTGTGATGACTAATTCTCAAAAGATAATAGCTGTTAAGTTGACAGATCAGTTGCATCTTATGAAGATAGTAACATATCTAGGGGCTGGAGAGATGGCTCAGAGGTTAAGAGCACTGACTGCTCTTCCAGAGGTCCTGAGTTCAATTCCCAGCAACCACATGGTGGCTCACAGCCATCTGTAATGAGATCTGGTGCCCTCTTCTGGCATGCAAGCATACATACAGACAGAATACTGTATACATAATAAATAAATCTAAAAAAAAAGATAGTAACATATCTAGAAGCTAAGATATTCCATAGTCTAGGAATCTAATAGTCAAGTAAAATAACTGAGGTTTGCAGATGGTTTGTTTTTACATGACCCTTCCTTGGTTAATGCAATTGTATGTGCAACAGTATGTCAGTGGACCTAAAAAATCTAATTCTTAAATGATAGTGCAGACTAAAGCTTATGACCTCATTATTTCTTTTTAAGTTTAATATATATATGATCCATATGAACATCATACTGAAATGATAGCTTTATAAAGTGGACACAGAAACCTTATTGATAATGTATAGTTTTCAATAAGAGGAATTAGAAAACTTCTAATTTGTACATTTAGTACAAAATTAATGTTTTGTTTTTGTAAAAGCATAGCAAGTAATTTTTTTTTTTTTCGAGACAGGGGTTTCTCTGTAGCTTTGGAGCCTGTCCTGGAACTCCCTTGGTAGACCAGGCTGGCCTCGAACTCACAGAGATCCGCCTGCCTCTGCCTCCCGAGTGCTGGGATTAAAGGCGTGCGCCACCACCACCCGGCCAAGTAATTTCTTTTTCTTGACAAAAGCAGTAACAAACTGTAAAATCATTATATAAGTTTGAAATATCTGTGGAAACAGGGTAATTATTATTAGTTTCTTCTGTGAGTTCTAGGGATCTGTGCTTGGATGGTGAGCGATTATTCACTGATCCAGTCCCTGATCTGAATACAGTTTTTAGTTTATTTTAACATAATGGAGCATAATGTCTCTCTACCAATGACCAGCAAATTAACTGTCAAACTGAGGAATCAACAAATTTACACGTATTTTAAATTTGTTACGAGATAATCAGCAGCTTCTCATGACTTTTTTTTTATTTTTTATTTATTTTTATTTTTCCATTCAAATATTTACACTTTTTTCCCTCCTCCCAATCTCCTCCCGCTCTCCCACACCCCCTCCTCCCTCTCCCTCCCTGCTTGAGAGAGGGCAGGGAACCCTGCCCTGTCAGAAGTCCAAGCCCCCCCCGCCCAAAATCCAGGCCTAGGGAGCTGTGCATCAATTTAGACTAGGGACCTAAAAAGCCAGAACATGCTGTGAAAACAAGTCCCAGAGCCTTTATCAATGGCTTCTGTGTCAGCCCCCATTGTCAGCCACAATCAGAGAGTCCGGTTTGATCACATCAAGAGCTTGGGGGAGTGGGAGGGTGGAGACAGAGGAAGGGCGGATATAGGAGCAGGGAAGAAGATACCTACATTAAGGGATCAATTTTAGGGTTGGCAAGAGACTTGGCTCTAGAGGGGATCCCAGGTGTCCATGGGGATGTCCCCAGCTAGGTCCTTGAACAGCAGAGGAGAGGGTGTCTGAGCTGTCCTTGCCCCACTATCACACTGATGATTATCTCGAATATCACCATAGAATCTTCGTCCGGCGACAGATGGAGATAGAGACAGAGACCCTCATCAGAGCAAGGGACCGAGCTTCCAAGGTCCAGTTGACGGGCAAAAGGAGGGAGAAGATGAGAAAGGAAGTCAGGACCACGAGGGGTTGGTCCACCCACTGAGACACTGTCCCTGTTCTAATGGGAATTCACTAAATCCAGCTAGACCGGGACTGAATGAGCATGCGTTCAAACCGGACTCTGATTCAAGCTTCGCATCCTTTAGGAGCTGGTTGTTTAGAGTCATAATGAACTTCCACCACTATCCACCTTTTCGTCTATGTATACCTTTCACCTGCCTCACGTCACAGTCTGCATCCATCAATCACTCCGGTCCTCAGACGCAATGTGACATTCTTCCCTCATCGCCTCTGCTGAATTTTCTGATTCCAAGACTACAGACACAGGTCATTTTCCCAGGGTAGTTATACAAGAGCAAGCTGGAGATACAAAGCAGTCAGGTCTGCCAAGGCCAAAGCTCTATTAGACTCTTTTCAACTGTATTCAGCATTGTGCATCACCGTATTCTGAAAGAAAAAAAGGTTAATTTTTTTTTTTTTGTGGAATTGTAAAGTGGTATAGAATTGTGTTTTGTTTTGTTTTGTTTTTACTTTTTTACTTTTTTAGGCCTTTGGCCTCGATTCCTTACTCCTTTTTCCTAGTATCACTTCTGAAAAAATTAAGTTCAACCTCTTACCTTCTTTTGCTTCAATAATGGTGAAACATAAAGCAATAACAATGAGACAAGGTTAAATGGGAGATTATGAGTTATACTGGATGTACCCCATGATAACACAATATATAAATTTTTAAAATAATGTTTAATGAAGAGAACTTCTCATTAAATCACACTAACTTTTTATCTATATTCACATGATTTTGAAATATTCAGAATATTTTTGTTTCGTTGAAAAATAATTGCTGCATAATCATCAAATATTAATAGTCCACTTGTTTCACAGAGATTGAAGAAGACACATACTAGATATTTGAAAGAAAACTCCTAAACTCAACAGGAAATGACATTTAATACTCTATGAAAAATAGATATTTGGGAAAGTTTAACAAAACTCCCATGAGCCACAGTGTGATGCAGAGTACATATTCTTTGCCAAATAGGTTGTCTAGAAGATTGTACAATATTTTTCCTATTTCCATATGGTACTCAGGACATAGTGTTAATATATCTCTAAACTTTAAGGAACCTGAAGTTAAGACGGATATCTGTGAAAAATTCAATGAAGTTAATTAGACAAATAGATTTAAAGTAACATTGAGTGGAGTTGGAATTTAGCGAGAACTCTTTTTCTTTTTCTGTGTAATCACTAGTCATTTATGCTGGGCTAATTCTGACCTTTCTCTTCTACATATGAAAAGCCTACTATTAGAAGAGCTTTTCTCTGATGAATGGGAATTATTATCATATATCCTCAATTGCATTATTAATCTCACTAGTTATGTTTCAGAGTATTTCAAGGCTTATAATTTATATCTGCATATATTCTTAATACCATGTTAATTCAAAAAAGCATTATAATCACTTGAATTTTAGTATTTCAGTTGTATTTAAGACTGAGATTAAGACAGTTTTCAATTCGTAAATTCTAATCTAAAAAAATGGCTGTACTTGAAACAGTAGTGCCACACAAAGAGCAAATTCTTCATGGTTAGCATTCAGGTAAACGATAATAGCTTTGATAGTTATTCAGCTAGTCAACTCTCCTTTTGTCAGAAAACATATTGCAAGTTACTATAAATGATGGTTACACTCACTACTATGCAGATCTCTAAGGTCAAGAGAGGAGACAGTTATTACCCAATGTAAGCTTCTGAGTCATGGTAAACATTACCTAAGTAAAGAAAGAACAAGAGTGAGTGTGAGAGATAGGACCAGAGAGCAAGCAAGCAAGCAAAAACGAGAGGAAGAGAGAAGAGAGACTGAAAGAATTAATTTTGGATATGAACAATATACCTGTTTGAAGTGATATAAGTTAATAAAACAAGTTTTGTGTGGACACCTTTAGAGTCCTTATTTGTAAATGCCACTCCCTCTTACTAGAAGTGCTTGGTTGGCGAGGCAGTGATATATCATGACTTTATTCCAGCACTCTGAAATCAGAGGCAGACAGATATCTCTGAGTTCAAACCCAGGCTGATCTGCCGAGTGGCAGAGTGAGTTCCATGACTGCCAGGAAACAAGGAAAACAGTACTTAAAGAATGTTAATCATAAGAATCAACTATAGGTTTAAGCCATAGAAAAGAAAGAAATGTACTTAACTTGAAATTTAAAGCAGTGTACATTTACTCCATTATCTGCATGTACTATTTGACTTTTGAATAACACTAATAATGTGATTTTAAAGGCATTGTTCATAGAAGTGCATTTTCAGTATTCTTTCTCACCTTTCCTTAAGAGCTCTTTATTCATCATATGGTTTCCTTTATAGCTGCACAGGTAAATTCACACTTAAATTGCAGTATAAACTCCACATATGAAGTTAAATAACTTCATTAGTCTTTCTGAGTCTGGATTACTATTCTTAGCATAATGACTTTCAGTTGTAGAAAGAAGTAGCAGTAAACATGGGTTTTCAACTTCTCTGATATAAACCCAGGAGCTATGTAGCTGGGTCATATGGTAATTTACTTTTTACTTTCTTTCTCAGGAGCCTCTATACTGATTTCAAATTTATGTTTCCAGGAGCAGTGTGTTAGCGCATCTCTTTCCCCACAAGCTTTCCCTTTTTTGTTGTTGTTTTTGGGTGATAGTCTTTCTTGCTGGGGAGAGATGCAATCATAGAGGTTTAATTTTAATGCCCCTGATATCTACAGATGTTTAACTTCTTTAAGAAATATTTATTGCCTATTTGACATAAGTAGTGATCTATTCACTTTGCTAGCACATGTTGTTTCTTTGATCATTACATCCCATTGTTTTTTTTTATTGGTTTAGTCTGCATTTTTCCAATGGTAAATTAAGAATGTATTAATTTAAATTTATTATGCAAAGCCACTTGCTAATGTCTACATTTTAATTATTTGTTTGTTTGTTATTTGTTATTTTCTTCTTCTATTAGATAGACATTTGAGTGATATATTGTGTTATATAAGTCTCTCTGAAAAAACATGATAACCAGAAATTAGGAGGAGGGGGGTTCATGGAAGTCATTAAGTAAACAAATTTCACATGTCTGAAAAAGCTCAATGAGTTTTAAGGCCTCTTCCTCAAGATGATCAATGTTCCAAAACTGCAGGAGGAGGGATCTCAGACAAGCTGGGTTGTTTTCTGAATTGCCATGTGGAATATTCTTTTATACTGTGTGAGTAAATGCCACTGTGAATGGTTTAATAAAGAAGCTGACTGACTGCTCAATAGATGGACATGTTAAGGTTAGGCATGAGAATCAGGCAGAGAATTCTGGGAGGAAGGGTAGAGTCTGAGGAGTTGTGAGCAGATAGAGGGAGAAACAAGATGAGCATGCAGTAATAAAGTACTGTTATGCGGGAGAGGGTAGGTGAGAAATATAGTTTAATTTAAAATGTAAGAGTTATCTACTAATAAGTATGAGCTACCGATCAAGCATTTATAATTAACACTAAGTCTCTATGCATTTACTTTGGAGCTGCTGGTCCCAACACAACCTCTGCCTACTTTGTCAAGCTGTCTTCACATCAGGGAGCATTCCAGGATTGCATATTTGGTGGCTTGTCACCTTTATAACATACAGCTTTTTTCTAGGTTAACTGCTTTTGACTAGACCCTGCTCCTATAGTTTTCTCTTCTTCCATAGACCTATAAGTCACCTCATAACTTTAGTGATTCACCACGATGGACCTTTGTGTACTCCTTGATTGGATCTGTCATAAGTTTCTATTTAGGTGAGTGCACAGGTGCATGTTTTATGTCTGCAGAAGAAAAGACACATAAGGATCTCCTGGATACAGTGAGTCTCAAGTGGTTTCTCTAAGAAAATATTTGCCAGGATCTTTCTGAGTAAAGGTGACTTGCTTCCTCACTGTTTATACCATTTCCTTACATATCTCCTGTAATGCTGTCTTGGTGGCCATAACTCACCTCAGTTTCTGCTCATTTTGAATGTTATTAATTCCCCATTAATTTTAAAAGATATTTAGAGAGATGTAGTTAGAGGCTGTTCAATCATTTCTGGGCCACCCAGACCCAACATAATCACACAGAAACTGTGTTACTTGCAGCATTATTTGGACAATAGCTTAAGCATATTTCTAGCTAGGCCTTGCCTCGTAAATTAAACTATTTCTTTTAATTTATACTTTACTATGAGGCTCATGGTTTACTGGTAAAGTTCCAGTGTCTTTCTCCTTGAGTGGTGGCTACAATGTGTTCCCTGACTCTGCCTACTCTTGCTATATACCTTTTTCAGGCTGGCTTGTTCTGCTCTGCTATAGGCCAAAACAGCTTCTTTATTAACCAATGGTAATAAAACGTATTCACAGCCTACAGAGGGGAATGCCAATATCAACTCCCCTTTTTCTGTCAAATTAAAAAGGAGTGTAAATCTAAGCAGAATGAATCAACAGAGAGAGCTACAAAATAATAAGATTCTTCTTGGCTAAAGAGAAAACTTTATATTTTAGAATAATGGATCTTATTATGTATAGAGCAAAATAATGAACATGTAAAATTTCTGAAATGGAACTGGAAACCTAAAAACCTAACTCTATACTCAAAAGAAACATAATGCTTGCTTAACAGTCTGTAGACACAAAATTATGAACATGATTAATCACCGTGATTCTGAAGTCAGAGGCAAAACACAATCTGAGAAACGATGATAAAAAGTACTATTAGAAAAGTCCAATATGAAAGTAAACTGGAGAACAACTTACATAGAGGGCACATGAGAGGGCAATATCATCATCTCTTTGTATATTTATGCTGCGACAGATCGCTCTTGTCCGGGCTCTCAAGGAAAAGAAGAGAAATCCAGATTGCTGCTGAAAATCTCACTTTAGCAAGCAGTGCAAATGAGAATAAGTAAAACAGCAAACCAACCCCGGTTTTGGAAGCCTTCTAAAGTCCAGCAGTCAGAAAATACTCCTGAGGGAAAAGGTAAATTTAATTCATATCTGAGTGCCTTCTCATTCCATTTTTCTAGTTATCCATGAGTTTTTACCGTGCAAATAATCCTCATGACAAAATGTGTATTCATTTTATTATATGAAGAAACACATAGATCTGCAGCTTTTAGGACAGTTTATTGGAAAATCAGACAAAAATGACATTAAGGAATAATTGAACATTTACATGAATAAAATTTTCTTCCAAGTAGATGCTACAGTTGTTGAGCTTGGAAAAGTTTTTCTTGAAAATTTTCATTGCTTTTGTATTAAATGTAAAAATGCCAGGGTTTTTTAAGTTCTTATATCCACGGAATATCTCACTCCCTATTTGTCCCCGACAGTCTGCTTTTCTAATGAATGCTTTCATGGTTTAGCTTTCAGTTAGATATGGGAGTGAATCTTAGGGAGCCACAGATTTAGAAATGCCCCACAACAATGATGAGATCCCAAATCTAATATTTTCACTCTTTGCTCAATTTGGATTTTTTTTGAAAGGGAGAGAGCATTTCTCTATGTAGTCCTGGCTGTCCTAGACTCACTCTATTGACCAGGCTGGCTTCAAACACACAGGGATCTGCCTGCTTCTCTATTCCAAGTGCTGGGATTAAAGGCATTTTTTTTAAAAATAAATATGCACCAACCCATATTGACATTTAGTTTTTAAGCATGACTGTTAAATGAAACTTTAAGTAAACCTTGAATTAATGTAATTTCTCCTGTTTTTTTTAAAGTAATGTAAATTTCAAGGTTTCAAAGATGGTCAGTGGTTACATATAGGTATGCTCTTTCAAAACCTATATAGTTTAGTCCCATGTTGGGCTGCTCACAACTAACTGTAACTCCACTTGTAGAGGTTCTGATGCCTCTACTTTTTGCAGGCCCCTACACTCATGTGTACATATCCACAGAAACATACAGATAATTACAAATAATACAATAAATATCTTAAAATTAAGAATAGAGTATACATTAATTTATTGAGTGATTTCCTGTTACATGTCTGCAACTAAAATATTTGCTTATTTTCTTTAATTCCTACTGTAATTTATAAAAAGTTTCTTAATGATTCATTTCACTGGGTTTTGGTTGTAAAAAATTTCAAGGTTTCTATTCTTTCTTTTTGAAACATTTTGTTCACTCTGCTAAACAAATAAGTGAAACAATTATCCCCATGATACTTAACTATTTTTGTATGTAATTTGACTTAATTAAAAGAAATATTTAAAAAGACTTAATGGCACTTATCAGTATTTCATGTTTAAATTTAAATTTTTTTAGATTGTAAATTAGTATATCATTTTCTTCCATTTCTTGTCTCCAAACCTTCCCATGATCCTATATCAGAGATAACTTTCAAAATTGTGACCTATTTTTCTTAATTGTTAGTATTTTTTTTCTTTTTTGGTTTTTCAAGACAGGGTTTCTCTGTAGCTTTGGTACCTGTCCAGGCAGTAGCTCTTGTAGACCAGGATGACGTCGAACTCATAGAGATCTGACTGCCTCTGTCTCCTGAGTGTTGGGATTAAGGTATGTGCCACTGCCCAGCTTAATTTTTAGTTTTAAGGGTAATCTGGATGATAAAATATGCTGAATTAACAGATAGTACAATAAAGAACACATAATGAATAATGAAAATGTAATTTGCAAATAGCTGTTCATGAAATCATAACCCATAGACTTATATTTAGCTCCAAATGCACAAGAAACAATTTTCTGAATTTGCTGAATAAGTAGTGTGCTTTACTAGATGGCAAATTGAAGCACTTCAGTTTTGTTTTTAAACATTTTAATTAATAAAGTTAGAAGTAGAAAAGATTAGTCTGACTTTAAATGGTATTTCCTAGTTTAAATGTGTAGTTGCAAATACTGTTATTGTGAGTTTTAGGTACCAGCTTACTTTATTGATAATATAAGGCTTGAATTGACAGACTTTAACTGAAATATTTCAAGTAATTCAGCCAACAATTCTATGTAATGCATATTTTATGCACAGTGTCTCTGAACAAAAGTAAATACACTAAACTGAAGGAAACAGAAAAGGCAAATTTTTTCACTAAATTCCCACCATATTCAAGTACCAACCAGTAACAAGAAAAAAGGGAGGGAGGAAGAAAGGAGGGCTAGGAGAGAAAAAGAAACAGAAATGAAAAATGACATACAAATTGATAGAAATAACTTAATTCAATTTGTCAATTAAGTTTCACACATTTTGAGCTATATTTTTAATTAGTGGTGGTTAATTAAAAGTAAATAGTTTTGAGGTAATTTTCATATTAGTTTCTGTGAAATAAGTATGAAAATATCCAGTAAGTCTTCGAAGAGTACAAATTAATACTGTGTACACTTCTATTTTGAGCATTGTTGGATCTTTTCCACAGATAATACATAAAGATTTTTTTTGGTAAATGTCTTTTCTGCAACTTAATTGAAGCATTAACATTGATTTTTGTCAACTGAATTATTTGCTGATACTTTCCTCAAGGTTTAAAGTAACACTACAGACAGATGATGACTGTTAGCTGTTCAGTGGTTTGCTATTGTTACTTTGAATTTCAGATTTACATTTTCCCCTCATTTTTTAAAAGAAAACAAACTATCTTTTTTTCATTTTACATACTAATCTCAGTTCCCACTCCCTCCCCTCCTTCCATCCCCTCCACCTAACCCACTACCCCACCCCTCACCCACTCCTCGTAGAGGGAAAGGCACATTGCTTTGTGGAAGGTCCAAGGCCCTCCCTACTATATCTAGGCTGAGCAAGGTATCCATCCAAAAAGAATGGGTTCCCCAAAAAGCCAGTACAAGTAGTAGGGATATCTGTCTCTGTCTTCTTTCATCGCCTGATGAAGGTTAATATTCGGGAGGATGCCTATATGTTTTTCTTTGGGTTCACCTTCTTATTTAGCTTCTCTAGGATCGCGAATTATAGGCTCAATGTCCTTTATTTATGGCTAGAAACCAAATATGAGTGGGAACCCACCAAGGCCAGCTGGCCTGGGTCTGAAAAAGCATGGGATAAAACAGAACTTGCTGAACATAGAGGACAAAAAGGGCTGATGAGAAGTCAAGGACAAAGGCACGGGGTTTTTACTCTTCTTCATGTTCTGGCTTTCACCTTACTAGACCTGGATGGAGGTGGGTGGTCCTTGGACTTCCCACAGGGCAGGGAACCCTGATTGCTCTTCGAGCTGATGAGGGAGGGGGACTTGATCGGGGGAGGGGGAGGGAAATGGGAGGCAGTGGCAGGGAGGAGGCAGAAATCTTTAATAAATAAATAAATTTAAAATAAAAATAAAAAGAAGTTAAAAAAAAAAAAAAACAAGTAGTAGGGATAAATTCCGGTGCCACTGCCAGTGACCCCACCGTCTGCCCCAGCCATACAGCTGTCACCCACATTCAGAGGGTCTAGTTTGGTCTTGTGCTTGTTCCCTCACTGTCCGGCTGGAACTGGTGAGCTCCCATTAGCTTAGGTAGACTGTTTAAGTGGGTGTTCCCATCGTGGTCTTGACCTCTTTGCTCATATACTTATTTCTCCCACTCTTCAACTGGATTTGAAAGCTCAGTCCACTTCTCTGATACAGGTGGAAACTCTCTTTCTATCAGTTGCTGGATAAAGGTTCTATGGTGATATTTAAGATATTCATCAGTCTGACTACAGGACAAGACCAGTTCAGGCACCTTCTCCTCTATTGCTTAGGGTCTTAGCAAGGGTCATCCTTGTAGATTCCTGGAAATTTCTGTTTTTGATCTTAGCCATTTTGACTGGTATAAGATGGTATCTCAGAATCATTTTGATTTGCATTTCCCTAATGGCTAAGGATGTTTAACATTTCCTTAACTGTCTTTTGGCCATTTAAGATTCTTCTGTTGCAAATTCTCTGTTTAGTTATGTACCCCATTTTTAACTGGGTTATTTGGAATTTTTGATGTCTAACTTTTTGAGTTCTTTACATATTTTAGAGATCAGTCCTCTGTCTGATGTGGACGTGGTCACGATCTTTTCCCATTCAGTAAGCTGCCTTTTTGTCTAATTTGTCTTTGCTTCAAAGAAGCTTCTCACTTTTTTTCCCCAAGAACCAGCTTTATTTTCCTACATTCTTTGTATTGTTTTCTTTGTTTCTATTTTACTGATTTCAACCCTCAATTTGATGATTCTTTTCTTCTACTCCTCCTGGGTGATTCTGCCTTTTATTATTGTTCTAGAGCTTTTAGGTGTGCTGTTAAATCACTAGTGTGATCTTTATCTACTTTCTTTATGTATGGACTTAGTGCTATAAACTTTTCTCTTAGCACTTTCTTTTATTGTGTCCCATAGGTTTTGGTACATTGTTCCTTTATTTTTGTTGAATTCTAGGAAGTCTTTAATTAATTAATTAGTTAATTAATTAATTTCTTGACTCTGGGGTGATTCAATTGAGCACTGTTCAGTTTCCATGATGTTGTAGGCTTTCTGAAAATAATGTTGCTGGTGAATTCAATGTTATACCATGGTGAACTGATAAGATACAGAGGCTTACTCCAATTTTTTTTGTATCTGTTGAGGTTTGCTTTGTTACTGAGTCTGTGGTCAGTTTTAGAGAAGGTTCCATGAATTGCTGAGAAGAAGAAGGTTTATTCTTTTGTGTTTGGGTAGAATGTTCGCTAATTCCATTTGAGTCATGAGATCTATTATTTCTCTTATTTCTCTGTTAGGTTTCTGTCTGGTTGACCTGTCCATTAGGGAGAGTGGAGTAGTGAAGTCTTCTATTTGTATGTGGGGTTTGATGTGATTTAAGCTTTTTTAATGTTTCTTTTACATATGTTGGTGCTCTTGTGTGGCAAGAACTTCAAGTCTTTGAAGAAAGAAATTGAAGAGGATATCAGAAGATTGAAAGATCTCCCATGCTCATGGGTCTGTAGGTAAAACATAGTAAAAATGTCCATCTTACCAAAAACCAACTACAGATTCAGCACAATTTCATCAAAATTCAAACAGTCTTTACTGACCTTGTAATAACAATACTCATTTTCATACAGAATAAAAAATGAGAATAGCTAAAATAAATCTGCACAATAAAGGAATTGTTGAAGATATCACCATCCTTAATTTCAAGCTCTACTACAGAGCTATATAATAAAACCCACATGATATTGATGTAAAAACAATTCAATGGATTGAATCAAAATCCAAGTTCTAAATCCACATACCTATGGATATCTCATTCTTCATGAAGTAACCAGGAATATACAATGTAAAAAAGAAAGCATGTTCAAAAAACGGTGTTAGTTTGACTAGCTGTTAGCATGTAGAAAAATGCAATTGTCTATCAATTCAAAAAGAAACAAATTCAAATTATTCAAAGACCTATATGATGAATTTGATTAATAAGCTTTGGATGCATTGACACAGGATGAATTGAGCAGGCACTAAGGTCAACAATTAAGAAATGGGACTTCAAGCCGGGCGGTGGTGGCGCACGCCTTTAATCCCAGCACTCGGGAGGCAGAGGCAGGCGGATCTCTGTGAGTTCGAGACCAGCCTGGTCTAGAAGAGCTAGTTCCAGGACAGGAACCAAGAGCTACGGAGAGACACTGTCTCGAAAATAAAAAAAAAAAGAAAAGAAATGGGACTTCATGAAATTGAAAAGCCTCTGTAAGACAAAGGCCACATCAATGGACAAAATAATCTACAGAATGGGAAAAGATCTTCACCAATCCCACATCTAATAGCGACCTGATTTCTAAAATATATAAAGAACTCAGGAGACCAGACCTCAGAAAATCAAATAATACATTTAAAAAAAATGGGGTAAGATCGAAATAAAAACTTCTCAATACAAAAAACCCAAATGGCAAAAAAAGTACTTATAGAAATGTTTGACATCCTTATCCATCAGGAAAATGCAAATCAAAATGACTCTCAGATTCCATTTTACACCTGTCCATATTTAAAATATGTATTAGAAGGAACTTACCACATATAAACCTATACTTCTTGTGTTTCTATTAGAACTGAAGATTTATATTACATTGCATTGTTGTACATTGTGCATTCTTCTGATCTAAGAAAAATAGGTAGACTTGTAAAACTCGATAAGACAATATAAGATAGTAAAAGAAGGACCTACTTAACATAACTACAGTTCTTAAATATGGTGAAAGTGCCTACTTTTGTGCACCAAATTGTGAACTATATTTGTTTGAGGTAATGGAACTTTATCAATTTCCCATGATATGACTGCTCACTTTCAGTGAATTTGAACATTATGTCTTCCATTTTCAAACTGCTGCTATCTGTAAGATTGACTATGGCAATCAAAACCTCTTGTAATTGACTGTGCCTGGAGATCCCCACCAGAATGATGTTCACTTCATTACCTGCCATGCTCATTCGTCTCTTATCTAAACACTGAAACATTCACAGGGTTATTTTGTTAAATTTGTTCAAACATGTGCTCAATCAGATGGAGTCTTTTTAATTATCATGCTAGAGGTGGCATAAGAAAATTTGCCTTTGTATTTGTTATGTAGTGTATTCTTTAAGGCATATGATAGATTTTAATTTTGTTTAAACAATAAAGGAAATATGTTGAACTAACTCAGTTTGGGTAATAATCAGGCTAGCTAAAAGATAAAACAACTATATTTTTACTTATTAAAAGGGGAAGACTCATGAAACAAGAACGAGAAATCCAAGTTCAGCTGTGCTGCGAGGAAACCACAGAGAGACCACAGGTGGGCCACGTGCCATTTTTCTCTGGGCCCCAGAAAACCACACTCTCACTTGGTCCCACCTCTTAAAGATAATTGGTTGACAAAGATTCGCCATCAGAAATATATATATTTTTTTACTTTTGGTTATGTTTATGTACCAAGATTTCCTTACTACTCCGAACCCACTAGACAACAAATACAATGTGATATCCCTGCCAAGGAAACATTTATTTTCTGCTTATTAATTTCAAAGGACAGTGGAAAAATATCTTCTTCAATGTAAAATGTATGGTATGAGGAAGAATAATTAAGGAATGACTTAGAAGCATGATTACTTTAAATTTTAAAAATAATTAAAAAATAAAGGTGTATAATCTTAAGTTTTTCATAATTCCTATAAAGATGATTTAAGGCTGAAATTACTTGAAAAACCACAACTTGAAGAAGGGTTATCTGTGTTGCATTTTCCTGTGTCCAGCAAACCAGAAAGTTTTTCTGGAAAGGATATCATTCATAAAAATGGGAACCATTTCTAACACAGGTCACTACTATTTGGGTTTTATGGATCTGTAAAAGTAACCTCTTCAAATTAACCTAATCTTTCCTCAATCCCATACCCCTACTTCTCTTTGAAATAGAATTTACTACTTGTAAATATGTGTATTTTCTGTCATTCCTTTAATATTTACTGGGTTTTTTTTTTGAGTGAAAATGTAAAATACATTTGCTTTGGTCGTTTTCCTGACTTCATTTTCTTGAAGGGCAACCTCCTAGAGAATTAATAAAACTTTCATGATTGCCTCTTGATATTCAGTTCTTGTTTTAATTGGGTTCCTAGACCAGCCAAAAGGCCACCTCGGAATTAATGGGAGGAAATTATCCCCTTTCCTGCTGTAGTGGAAAACAGTGGAGTCTGAACTTTTTGTCTAGTGGTGAAGATACTTAAAGCCAATGTTAAATTTGTTGCAAAGTAACAAAAAAATTTAAGAAAATATCTCTGCGCTATGTTAACTTATATAATATAAAATACATCATTTTTCCTTTCATAAAATGCTACTTAATTGCAAATACCATCCAATATAACTTATGTGTATATATACATATTCATATATGTGCATACAAATTACACACAGACACACATATATCTTAGCTTCAGAGCAACCTAGACTGTAATTGTAAAGGAGAATTTTGATTACATTTTTTTAGAAATCTTTTAGTTATATTGAGTATTTGAAAATGTATATTTTGTAAATATCAGAACTTCCATCCAATTCTATAGATTTTTTTTGCTTCTAACACAAATAATTACTGTCCCAGGTTGTTTGTTTGTTTGTTTCTTAAAAAGATGATTTCCAATTATATTTATCCACCTTGGTCAGATCCACCACTCACTCTCCCCATCAAACCCACTGAACATTTGCCTCCGAATTTGAGTCCTGTTTTATGACCCATTGAGTACAATTAGTGTTTCCTATACTCACCTGTATGAGAGATAACCACTAAGGCATAGTCTCAAACCCAAGGACAAATGACTTTCCTTTCAGTAGCTAGTCACAGTGAATGAGTTCTATAGGTGGTGGACTTTTTTGTCTTAACTACATGAGTATTTTGCTTGTTTATGTGTTTGTGCATGGACTATGCACCTGATGAGCATAAAGATCAAATCAGGAACTGGATCCCTTGAAACTGGAGTTAGAGAAAGTTGAAACACTCCTTTTGAGTATGGGAAACTCAGGTGGTGCTCCTGGGGGGCAGCAAGGACCCTGAACAACTTAATGAGCCTCCTTTCCTGCCACAGATTTATACTGTCATGGCAAGAGTCACAGAATAAAGGAAAGAAATTAAAATCAAATGCTGTGAAATTTGTGTAAAATATGTACACTAGAATTACATATCAATTCAAGGTTAATCTCTGACCACCAAAATAAATCCACATATTATCTTGTAGTTTAGGGTATTCTCATGAAAAACAAGAATAGGATTTGCAAGTTCCATAGGGAGTGAGACTTATCGTGTGTATTATTTTAATGTTGATACCTATCAATCCTATTTCAAATGTTACATACTTTTTTTTCATAATCTTTTGTAGGAAGCCACGACTGACCTAAAAATCTAAACATTGATAGTTATTCATTCTACAAAATTCATACAGACTAAGTATATTATTGTAAAGATTTCCTTTGATGAGGAGATTTTGCTAGTGGTCTGTGGTTAGCAGCTTTAGGAAATTTAATGAGTCCTTTGTCCATTATTTCCAAGTTGAGTTTGGGATGGAGGGATGGAGCACTGAAAGAGAAATCTTGATAGAGGTAGTCATTATGGGGTTAGGGAGAAACCTGGTGTCAAATAAATTGTCAGGAATCCACAAGGATGACCTCACCTAAGACTCGGAGCAATAGTGGAGAGAGTGTCTGAAAGGGCTTTCCCTTTAATCAGGTTAGTGACTACTCCAATTGTCATCATAGAACCTATATCCAGTAACTGATAAAAGCATATGCAATGAACCACAGCCGAGTACTTGACTGAGTTCTTTGAGTTCAGTTGAAGAGGGGCCAGAGAGATCATATCAACAAAGCGGGTAAGAACATGGTGGGACATACTACAGAGACAGTGGACCTGAGCTAGTGGGAGCTCAAGGACTATGGATTGACAGCTGGGGCACCTATATCAGACAAACCTAGACACTCTGAATGCAGATGACAGTTATGTGGCTTGATTTTTAGGAGGGCTGAAATTAGCACCTGGACCTTTTCACAGGTATATGAATTGGATTTTGGAGTACATTCCCCATGGTGGGATACTTTGCTTAGCCTTGATATGGAGGGAGGGTTTGGTCTTGCCTCAAGTTGGTATGCCAGACCTTTTTGACTCCCTGAGGAAGGCCTTACTCATTCTGAGAAGTTGATGGAGGATGGGAAGTGTGGGTAATGGGGTGGGAGAAGGGGAGAGAAAAGGAATTGGAGTTGATATGTAAAATAAAAAGTAAATTTTTAATAAAAAATAAAATGAGAGTGCACTGTTCATCAGATTTAAGTATTTATCATAAGAAAATAATTTAATAGACCAGATTTAGAATTAATTCTCAAAAGAACAATATGTTATTACACATAGCTTTAATTAAATCATTTACTTTAAAATTTGGAAAGTTTAAGGCTTATGGATTCTTAGTAACATTTTTAGAGGAAGACTGGAGTTAAGATAAAACATGGGTGTGCATGTGGATTATACCTCAAGAGCACTTGATTAGCATGCATGGTGCCCTAAATTCAATTCCTGGTAGAAGGAGCAAGATGATACAATATGGGTTTCTAAATCAATTATGAGTTAAAGCATTATTCAAACATTAAAGACATCTTATATGAAAACCAGGTCAAACAAAATTTATGCCCTTCCCATTTTTTGGGACAAGAAAACATCACCAAGGCAACTTCTGAAAAAAAAATTAATGTAAATCTTATAGTTGCAAATCAGTAACAGGGTTATTGATCATCAAGTCAGGATGCACAGCAGCCAGAAGGTAGGCATGTTGCCTGAACAGTACATAAGAGCTTGCATGTTCAGACAACTGGGAGACTGGGACTGGGGGCAGCTAACTGGGAATGGTGTGGGCTTTTGAGACCTCAAAGCCCATCCCTAGTAACATACTTTCTCCAATAAGACCATATGCTCTCTTACAACTTCACAGCTACTATCCCTTCACAAAGAGTTCCACCAACTTTGCTTTCCAAAAGCTTTTTAGTTTCAGGAGGCCGCATTTATTAATTGTTTCTCTCAGTGTCTGTGCTGCTGGGTTAGATTTAGGACATGGTCTCCTATGCCAAAGCACTTAAGTGTACTTCCCACTTTCTCTTCTATAGGGTTCAGCGTGGCTGGCTTTATGTTGAGGTCTTTGATCCATTTGGACTTGAGTTTTGTGAACGGTGATAGATATGGGTCTATTTTCATTCTTCTGCATGTTGATATGTCCAGTTATACCAGAACCATTTGTAAAATATGCTTTCTTTTTTTCATTTGATATTGACAGGTGTTCGAAGCTGTGTGGATTAATATCTGGGTCTTCCATTTAGTTCCATTGGTCCTCCTGTCTGTTATTATGCCAGTACCAGGCTGTTTTCAGTACTGTAGCTCTGCAGTGAAGTTTGAAGTCAGGGATTGTGATGCCTCTAGAAGTTTTTTTATTTTACAGCATTGCTTTGGCTATACTGGGTGTTTTGCTTTTCCATATGAAGTTGAGTACTGTTCTTTCGAGGTCTGTCAAGAATTTTGCTGGGCATTGCGTTGAATCTGTAGATTGCTTTTGGTAAGATTGCCATTTTTACTATGTTAATTCTACCCACACAAGAGCGCTTTACGGTGCTCTTTCCACATTACCGTGAGCAAGACAAAACAACAGCTTATAGAATGGGAAAAAATCTTCACTAACCATAAATCAGACAGAAGTCTGATCACCAAAATATACAAAGAACTCAAGAAATTGGTCTTCAAAAGAACAAATAATCCATTAAAAAATGGATTACATGTTGGATCCTGTTTTCGTATCCAATCTATTAGCCTGTGCCTTTTTAAAGGTGAGTTGAGTCCATTGACATTAAGTGATATTAATGACCAGTGGTTGTTAACTCCGGTCACTTTTTTAGTAGTAGAGTTTGTGTGTTTCCCTTCTTTGATTTGCGCTGGTGAAGGGTCTC